>NC_050496.2:12590198-12890198 GCF_012460135.2 Molothrus ater | reverse complement strand
TTTGTAACCTGAAGTATTTAAATCTGTAGCATTTTCACATGAAAAAATAAAAGCAGGCCAGTAGAATGATCCACTGTCCAAGGACTGTCACAGCATAAAGATGAGAAGGTTTTAGATTCTGTCCATGAGAACACATGAGCCCAAAGTCAAAGCCTTCAGTATTCTCCAACACCTGTGAATGTAATGATCAAACACGGGGCAAACCATCAGCCTGAAAACTGTATCCTCGAGTCAGCTGCTCTAATGTTTGCAGTTGTTCTAATGCATCTAGAACAACTCTGCAGTTCTTCACTGCATAGGGTTCCTGCAAGAACATCTGTGAATCAGAACAGATTTTGAGAACTCTTAGGAGCCTGCCAGGTTGACCAAAAGAATCAAAGGATGTTCAAAACAAGTAACTCAAAAAGCTCCACTCACTTATGTGCAGAGAATTACTACAGTAGGATTGAGCCAACAGCCAACACTCCAACACCCAGCATTTCTCTTCCTTGCTGCTTTGATTTCCAGCCAAAAAACCTGCCATTCTGACTGGGGAAATAGATGCTATTAATCTATTGAACCATAATGTTCAAATCACACTGTCCAAGATGTATTTACAACATACAGTCAGATTTACTGCACCAATACCTAGAAATCCAACTGAAAATGGTGTCCATTGTGCAATTATATAGATGCAATGTAACTAAAAATACTTTGAGTTTGTGGGTTGTTTTTATTTTTGTGGGTTTCCTGTTTTTCTTTCTGGTTTTGGGGGCTTTTCTTTTTTATACAGATGAAAAACTGAGACCTAAAGAGATAACTTACTCAAGGTCACACAGGATGGCAGCAGCAGCAATGAGAACTAAGCATGCAAGTCTCAAGAACCCCATCCAAAGTCATAATCACAGGACAGCTTTCTTCTGAAGGAATAGAAAGTCACTGCGGCAAGAAGGAAAGGAAGTCCATATCCTGCTATTACCCTTCTCATTTAATAAGTATCATTCTAAATGATACTTACTTATTCAAATCTCCTCAGATTTTAAGAAGATGTAACACAGCTTCATCCATCTTGGATGAAGTTGCTTGGTTACAGTTGCAGAACTTTAAATGAACACTTTCTGAGATCTGAAGACCTCATAAAACCCCATTTAGTCTGAAAGTACAGCTGAGTAACTCCAGTTTCACCCAGAGATAGTGAATGGCTACTCAGAGACTGCAGCGGTGAACGTGGCTTGTGACAGCCTGGCTGTGGAGTGGCACTGGGGCTGCTGCATCTCACATTCCACGATAAAAATATCCACTTCAGAACAACAGTCCCTGGTGAATCCAGCTGTGATACAGCAGAGACACATTTCTGCTTTGTTTTACTGCATGCTTTAGCAACTTGTTCTCTAGAACACAGAAAATATTTCAGGCAGAACCCTCCTCAAATAACACCTCAATACTTCCTGTTTCTCAGACATACATATGCAAAAAAATCCTAGAACAGAGCATTGCGGATGATGCACATTATTCTCGGGAAGCCCTTCTCCTCCCTGGCAGCAATGCTGTCAGCCAGGCAGAGGCTGGGAGGGAGCTTGCAGCTGCCAGAAGGAGCAGCATTCTTTCCGTTACACAATCCGAGAAGATCAGAGTGCCACAGGTCTGCTGCTAGACTGATGTTAGGAAGATGAATAAGAACATAAGCACTTCAAAGGAACACGCACATGGAAGGAGAAACCCAAGCTACCAACATGAAATACTGCATAGTACACACACCCCAAACACATAAACTAGCTCTTGGAAAAGTCAACTGGAAGGCCGGTGGATCAAAAGTTTCTCCAGCAAGACTGCACAGCATTGCTGAGACAGAAATAAACACCACAGTCATGGTGAAAGAGGCAGATCAAGAGGTTCAAGTTTATAACCTGAGAACAAAGCTGCCCAATGTGGGCTTCAACTGCCAGAAGAGATGGATATTCTGTGGCCAACATGGAGGAGATCTGATCCGGCTAGGGCAGGGGACCTTTAAAATTCATGAGGCAAAGATAAGATTTAAAACCATTGTTTTGAGAAGGCTACTTATTAAGACATCCAAGTACAAAGAGCATTCATTGAGACCTTGATAGCTGAGATCAGAAAGATCTGGCCTTCAAAACTGGCAGTAGCAGTGAACATTTTGGGCAGGATTTCCACTCCAAATTCAGTTGTGCAAGGACCCTCTCCTGGACCAAAGAACCCAGCTGTCCTGGAAGCCAGCACCATGAGGCAAGCACATGTAACAGACCTCACCACAAAGGGAAGGTGAGATTGCTACCGAATGCAGTCAGATGATAAAATCCTGGATGGAGAAGACTAAGACTTTTAGGTGAATGCCATCTTCTGTGCTGGATTAATTTCAGTATTAATTGCAATTTTCTTTGCCAGTGAGTGCAATAACCGCAAGGCCTGCCACAGGAAATGCCTCTGATGAACTGACTCTGATGAAGTAATTTTTTCCGAAATTGCATTCAGACTCTTGCCAAGGGAGAAGGTTTCATCCTGCCTGAGTCGCAGTCAGGTTCACTGAACAAGCCCGCCAGACACACGGCCCAAACTGGCATTAATAAACGGGATATGGAAAGAGAACCAGGGACAAAGAAAGGAACAAACAGCTCATCTGGATTTCTGCCTCATGGTATGTGACAGAGGAAACACTCAGTGCACTCTAAGATCTGACTAGAAGACCTAAGTATTTATGTGGAAGCCTGTGGAATCCTGTAGCTCCTCTGTAGACAGAGGATGGCCTCCTGCCCTCTCTGCTGCCTCGACTTTTCCAGCGACTGGTACTCCTACTTTCTGCTAAATATTTCCTAGTATTAACACAGCAATCAATGATTTTTTTTAATCCACCCCAGAAATGCACTACAAAACTGCCTGTTTCTGGGAGGAGAAAGAAGCTAAGAAGCAACTCTGAAAAGCTCAGACAGCCTAGAAAAAACACAAACAAGCCACTGGAGCTACAAGGAACCCAAAGCCAAGTGCTACAACAGGGAAGCCTGTGGTTGATCAGCTCTGGAGAGCAGAACATTATAAAACACTTCAAGGGACATGAGGAGAAGGCCGCCAGCAAAAACAGCAACAACAAAAAATCAAAGCAATGCCTTGAAGTCTTTATGGGTTCCAAAAACTCCACATTGCTGCCAATTTGTGTGTTCACTATACTGTAAATACACACAGATTTTGGGAGCATTCACTTCAGACAGTTCTTTCATTCCAAGTATCTTGGCAAACAAGTCAACAACAGTTGTCTTTTTTCCTGGTTCTGCGAGCAGCGTAAAGGTTCTCCCTTCATTGTAAGTGGTCGAATGTAATGAATGTGATGCCAAACTTGTCAGCTTGAATGGAAGGAGAGGGTGGAAAGAGCAGAAATATTGGTAATATGGTATTCCACCATCTGCAGTCACTTCTGCTATTTGGCTTCAGCACAAATTTCAGTAATTTATAAATATCTGAATGCGCAAATGTGCCCACATTACTGCCTCAGACACCATCCATTTTTCCTTACCAACAAAACCAACACCATCTTTAGAGTGGAGGATAACCTACTGCTAACTTAGGACCTGGGATAACATGAAAATTAAATGTTGGGAAAAAATCCAGAATGGCTGGATACACTATGGTAGTACCTGCTCTGGAAAAAGCAAGAGTCAGGTTATGTGCAGGCTTCTCCATAAGGGGAGCACATCAAGTGCCAAGCATCCCAAGAGGCCACAGCTACCATGAGTGACATGCAGCATTTAAGGCAAAAGTGGTGAATTTTGGCAGTTGCCTGATACAACCTGAACCCTTAAAGAGATGTATTACCACCAAAGACAAATTTCTTCCCGAACCTTTCACACATCCTCCAAACCCAACAAAGATACATCAAAAAACTTGAGCAATTAGTTGTACTGCTACTTTACCCAAGCTCTCTTTTGCCTATGATGTCTGGAAGAACTGCAGACTCCACAGTACTTCATTCACAGTCACATCCTATGCACCACAACTCTGTTATTCCAGAACTTTCTCACTACAGGGGTGCTGCATACTGCCAAGTCACCTTAGAGCAAAAGCTCCTCTATCCCCCAGCCCCAAAGGCACATTATTTTACAGAGTACCTTAACCATCTCTCTCCTATCTTTACAGAGCAACTTTGTCCTTTCACCTGCCTTCTCCCATATCAGGGAACAGAAGGGGAGCTCTGACTAAAGTTCAAGATGTTTCCCTTCCATGGACCACAAGATGAATGATAAGGGAAAGGTCTCTACAAATCCCCCTGCACAGAGCCTAGCCCCATCCAGGGCACAGTCAGGCACTGCAGCCTGCCCTACAACACTCAGTTTGCAGCCAGTGGGGACCCTTGGCCCACACAAACCTCTTCCCAGTCTGAAGTCTCCTCAGTTTGGAAGGCCACAGCCTCATGTGAGAAGCAGTGAGCAGGTCCCACCCCCAGTGCTGCCCCTCCTACCCCAGCACCACAAAGGTTACCTCTTTCATTCTTATTTCTGCTGAGAGCCCTGAGGCTCAGGCAGTGCAGCCTCATTGGGAACAGACACCTCCAAACACGGCATCCAACAATGACACAGCGGGCATGGACACAGCAGCTGGAGTGATTCCCACATCTGTCTCTGTCCAGAGCAGAAAGGCCTTTCAGCCCCTTTTCTCCCAGGCACCCAGACCCCAGCAGAAGGGAAAACTTACCAAGCAGCAAAATTATGGCATGGGGCCTGCACTAACATGGTGAACATTAAAGAGGAATAAGAATTTACATTGGTTAACAGCAGCAAAACTTCTCCCACAATCAGCCAGGCCAAACAGGGATAAGGCACCATCCTCACAGGTCAGAGTTCTGTGGTCTTTGACAGCAGTTTGGGTAACCAGAAAAGCATGACAAGGAATTCTCGTCAGGAATTGTTTCTTTCATGTTTGATGCTTCATCCAAGTAAAATGTTTATAAACACACAGAATCATTCCTGCCATAACAGACCGTGACCTGAAAGGGCTGAAGGGCCCCCAGCAAGGGACACAGGCTACACAGCCACTGGCATTAAACACAGCTCTCCCAAGGACAGAAGAACCATAGGCAGAGCAGAAGTCCGTTCAATCCAGCCAGTACCCTCACAGTGAACAAAAACCAGACCAACAAAAAAGAGTATCCTTGCTTACAAGTGATTAGCTAGCAATGGTTTTCAGTTTAGAAGCTTCCTGAAAAGGCTTCTATATATTAAGACACACTTACTAAATATCTTCCTTGAACTCTCAAATCAGTTCATCCTTTCAGTATATGGCACCCCGTGACAAGGAATTCTACGCCTCAGTTTTCTGACACACAAACAACCACCTTCTTCCATCTATTCTAGCTCCTGCTTGCCTCACTTGATGCCTCTCACTCATACTCAAGAACTCAATGCATTCCAGCTTCTCCTTGGCACGTAATTCCCTTTCCAGTCACAGCTTTTACAGACTGGCAAATCCTGACCTGTTCGGTCTTTCTTTGGATGGGAGGCATTGCAGATCTCTGATGAACCTCATTCCCCTTCTCTGCACCTTCACCAGTTCCTTCTGAAGATGTGAGACCAGATCTGGAGGTTATTCAGACAAATCCTGGTCCATACACAGCGATGTTTTCTATTTTGCTCTGAATACTTCACTTTTGGAAGGAGGTTGTTTTTGATTTGACTGCTATTTAGTAATGAGCTGATGATTTCACCACCTTAAGACCTTGCTGCAAAGCCATAATGATCAATGCAAGAGCTCACTGAGCTGCCTCAAATTACTTTCCCTGCACATCATCACATTTATCTATGTAGAGCTGGCTGGGTAAGCCAAAAATGCAAGTCATGCAACTGTTAACTAATGTGATACCAATCTCTTTGTAATGTCATGTTACAATCCCTAAAAAATATTCTAAGGATGAGATTTTACTTGCTTTCCACATTTGGCAAGCAATTGTACAGATTCTGTATAGTTAAGATTGTGCTTAAAAACTCCATTTTACTTTAATTACACCGAAATTCTCAACATAACCACCAGTTTAATTTGACTATGGTGCAATTACATGTGGCATGAATAAAAACATATCTTTAATCAGGTTTAGATTTGACCCTTTATCTTAGTTGGATGTTATTTCTCTTTCATGGTGACAGAGAAGATATGAGAAATGAGAAAAAATATTTTCCTTAAAACCGTCCATTTGCAAAGAATTTTCCACTTTTGAGCACAGCATCTTGAGCAGTCCCAGTTCTGTATCAAAGCCAAGGCTTTTGCACCTTTGCCATGTGCCACAGCAAGCACTGCAATCCACGGAAACCCACTGCAGACTGGAGATGTCTGACACTAAAATCGACCTGGTTCCTCACAAAGCTGTGATTTCTAATGAAGTCTCTAAGACTGGGCTGTAAGGCACCTCCAAGTCTTCAAAGAGCACTAATTTAACATGTGTTCATGTCTCAGGGAGCTGCCACGAAGAATGAATTTCACAGTAAATGTCACAACTAGGAAACCGGGAAATTGCCACACGGGTAACAAGCACCAGTAATGGTGCCAGGTACAGAACAAAGGCTTTAACACAGCAAATTAAACAAAATTCCTGCCAAAAGGTTTCTTATTTCAAAGACAACGAGATGCAATTATTCCTGCGGTGCTTAACTGAAAAAGTCATGTTTCAGGAGACATCCAGAGAAACATGAGACGTGCACTGAGAAAGAGAAAATAGAAGAACAGAACTGCAGGACGGGGGAGGCAGGCAAGGAGTAAAGAGAGGTGAGTAGAGGACTTAGAAGATTTCAGAAAACAGACCAAGGTTAACAAGGGAAACCAGAACCAGCATCAGAAGATCAACAGGAGGCCGATACAGGTCTGAATATTCAATCATCTAAAAGCATCTGCATGTGTATTTCTTCCACATGGCCTGGTCAGCAAGTTGTGGAACTTGGAAAACTCCATGGCAAACAACTTCCAAGGCATGTTAATCACTACCTAATTCACCATGCTGCCTGAAAAGTCCCTTTCTCTATCCCTCTCCCCACCCCAGCCTTTCTGCTCCCTCAGGGGCATCAAACAAGAATTCTCACTGCTGCTGCATGAGCCTTTACTCTGAAGAATTTCTGGTGCACCAGTCTGGAATGGTCCATGCAGCTCTGAATGACAGAACATTTTAAACAGTGTGAGTTTGGGGCAAAGTCACTGGCAAAATCAGTCACTCCTAATGTAGATGTGTGATCTACACAGCCAATAGTCTCTGGCCAGGGACCACCTTATCTGACACTTGCAAAAAATCTCCAGGAATCTGTATTTGAAAACCTGTATTTCAGTGTTTTCAGAGAAAAATTACAAAAGATAATGCATATCCTTCAGTGCACATTGACTCTCACACAGTGATTTCAAAGAAGTCAGATTTTTGTCTAATATGGCCTCTAGCTCCCACTGCAGCAATTGAAAACAGTTCCCTGTCCACACTGAGTCTCATCTCTTACTACCCTAGTCCAGCTACAGATAAAGCACACTGAGCTCAGCTCAGCTTTCACAACAACATCCCAGGTTAACTGCAGTGTGTACCAAACAATGGGAATCCCCAGCCCTGCCCCGTGTGCCTCTGCCTATTGCTGCACAAGGTGGACCTCTTCTGGTGAAGAGCTTGTGCTCCAAAACACCTGGTTCCACTAGCCTTGGCTGAGCAGAAGCCTACAGCACTACCCAGCTTCTTCTAAAAGTAACTGAAGCCTGAGGCAGGGGTAAGGGGAGCACAAAGCAGAGAGAATCAGAGCCCATGTATGAGTCCTTACCTCAAACAGCGTCAGACTTTCATCGTTCAAGATGATTCTGGGAGGTGCAACAACTGAAGTTAAAAAACAAGTTATAAAACACCTAGCAACCAGAACATCAAACACAGGTATGGGAGGCATCCCTGCTCTCTGAAGGGGTGACACATTCATATGCCCACAGAGGCTGCTTCTCAGACAGAAGCATAACATGGCTAAGGGAGCGGGTTACACCTTCTTTGCACTGTGAAGCTGTGTTTTAGGGAAGGCATTCCCTTCCAGGTCATCCCTCAGGCATCAACATCCCACAGCTAGAAACAGACTTTATAAAGTAAGGCCAAATATTACCAACAGCACTCACACAAGTAAAATGGCAACTCTGCATCAGCAAGGTGGCTTCTTACAAAGTCTCTCAAATTGCCAACTGTGGAAAAAGGAGAGAAAAGTTTGCTAAATTACATTTGGTTCTTCAAATGTTGGGCAAGAAGACTAACTTGTAACAGCAGAAATGCCTTCTAGAAGGTATGGAGATTGCCTTTTACTCCAAAGTACACAACTGCTCTCACAAATTTCTTGTAGAAAAAACAAACAAAATAAATTATTTTGATGTGCTGGTCCCTTGGAAAAATCTAAGGATGCCTACAAAATTATCAAAAAAGTTTGTGCAGGTAACCATGGCTGACAGCTGAAAATAAGAGGATCTCCAGTAATAACAGTAAGAGCTACTTGGTGCATGGTCTGATTGCCTTGTGTGAACTGAGAGAACCATAAAGGTATATCCTCTCTTAGTAGAGTTGCTCAAGTTCTTTTTTTTTTCCTCCTTCCTGCTTTTTGGGGTAGATTTTGGATTGGGGAAGGGGGTGAAAAACGTTTTACACACTAAGTCAGAGGAAGTCTCCAAATGCATCCCAGTAACACATCATTTCGACACAAACAAGGGGACAGCGAGTGAGACAGCCTCCTGTCTACACAAGGACAAGTATTTTGCCATCTCCACCAAGTAGCCCTTAGCTAACTTAACTAGCCCAAAGTCCCTTCTTAGTCCATTCAGGGCCCTACAGTGACAGTGTAACTACCTTCTGCTGCTTCTTCAGAGCAGCTTTACTTTGCCAGGCAACAGTGTGGCCTGTTCAGACACACTCTCATTGTGTGATTGGTTGCTCTTACCAGTCTCGGTGGGATGGAAGCAGCCCTGCAGAACGTGGCGGTCTGGAAAACAAACTCTCACCACCACCTGAAGCAAAGACAATGCCCATCAGGACAGCGGTTCATCACTGCTCTGTAACACCTGCCCCTGGCTTAGAACCTGCAAGTTCTTTATTTGTTGGTTTTCTTTAATGGGGAGATCTGAGGTATTTACAGGGACAGAAGAGCAACCTGGCTAACAGTGCTGTGCAGCTCCTCAGGGAACAAGGGCTCTCTGCCTTTCAGAGGGGGCACAAGAGCTCATCATGCGATGTAAAATGCAGCAGCACTTGCTCAGAGAGTAGGAGCTCCCTAAGCTAAATGATGCCCCAACAACAAAGACAGACCCTCATGGACAGGTGCAGACAGTTCACTGGCATCCCAATGTGTCCACAGCAGCAGGAATCCTCCTGACGTACCCCTGACCTTTGCACCTCCAGCTTGGTCAGAAAGCGCCTCACTAGGAAACTGCACAAGGATCAGAGTTACAGAGTAAAATAAACCCAACCTGTAACACTGAATCATTTCACTTTCAATGAGTTTCTAACAAAATGTCTACAGAGAGCAGGCAGGAAGGCTCAGTCATACAGACTGATGTGTGCACAACAGAAAGGTTTTGAGACATCTGGAACAGAACAGAAGCAACTCTACTGCCTGTCACTCAACCAGTGACATATTACCATATTACAGTACAGCTGTTTTCACATGGCACTCCTGTTATACAAGTCTCAGAAACAATTAATAGGGATGGGAATTTGAAAAGTCTCACAACTGAATCCCAAGGTACTCAATCCCCAAGTCTGGGATAGCCAGAGGAACTGGAAAATGAACAAATACTACCTTGGGGTAACGCTCCAACTTCTCCTTCAGCTGGGACTCCTTCAAGGACTTTGTCATCAGTGGAGCTTCTTCCAGGCGTTTCCTACAGACGTGGGAAGAAGGCAAGTTGTCTGTAATTTTACAATGTATTTTTACTTTATTAAGCTAGCAGAAGACCCAAGCAGGGCTGATGAGAACTGATCAACTGTTGAATGCATCTCTCACAGCATTTTCCCTACCTCCTGAAACTACTGAGCATCAGCAACAATACCATATAAAATTACTTTTATTGTACAAGTTCATGACAGCAGATGCAAAAAAAGATCCTAAGAGGACAGGAGAGTCTGCTTAGACTACTCAAGAAGAGGTGGACTTGTTAATCCAATAAACCAGAGGTTAGGGTTGGACATTATTACTCCACAGGGGCAAAAGAGCTACTGAACTTGAAAAACAATGCCAGCACAAAAAATTAAATTAATTTAATTTAATTTAATTAATTAAATTAGCAACAGGGAAAAAATGAAAAGTTTCAGATCATTCAAGAACTGGCATTGTAGATGTCTATTAAAATAAATAGTGGGTACAAAATAAAAGTCTACTTGTATTTAAGAGGAAACAATAAATGTAAGAAAGTAATTACATATTTTCCCATAGGCAAAGAAACTAGCTCAGACCCAAGAGATCCTATGCTCAGCTTTAGTACATTTTCTTTGTATCCAAGTAACTGATGTGTAACTTGCCTTTATTTTTATCCCTGGGTGTAAGGGGAAAGCATCGGCAAATTTGGAAATTGGGTCTTTTTGGGGGGCCTGTATTCCAGTAATCCCCAACCAAATGACTCTACATTTGTACCACTAAATACTCCAGACCCACAAACAGCAGAGCAATTTTCAGGCCATATTCTGTGTACTCAGTGGCCTGTGGGAAAAAAATCAACTCTAAGTAAAAAGTTCAACTTGGACTTGGCTATAGCATAAAAGAGACTGTTTCACAGTCCTGGAGAGTTATTGCAATGTTTAAAGGAATGCTTTCACCCACTTGAAACTAAATACATTCACAAAATTAATTTCTTCAAGAAACATACAAACAGCAAAATGGTGCTGTGACAGGAAGGGCAGTTTATCTTCATCCGAATTTTTACTGAACTGAAGTCTGATGAAGTAAAATCATGAATATTTGAAAGCAAGCTACCTGAACAGTGCAATACATTGTTAGTCAGCTTCCTATAATTTCCGTGTGTGTGTGTGTGTGTATGCCTCTTCCAAACATTCTCAGGTCTTGCCTTGAGGCTAAGTTGGTCTTTCTGATGAGGTCTAATAAAAGGTTAATTCAGGTTACTTAGAAGATAAGGTGTTTCTTACTGGCCAAAAATAAAACAAGCTCTGCTGATCACTGTCACTCTGCTCAACAACAGGACACAGCAAATCTCAGTCACAGCAGAAAGGGAACTTGCCTCTCATTCTGCAGCTGTGCCAAACGTTTCCGTACATCATCCACTGTGACTTCAAAAAATTCATCAGGAAGCTCTTCTGGGCCATCAGAAAGTTGTTCCAGTAGGTCTAGGTGACATATAAGGGGCTCACGTTCTACAAGCTACAGAAAAAAATGAGCTCCAATTAGTTTTAAATGCATTGCTCTGCTTATCTTACAAGGTTCCTGAAAAAGAGTAACAGGACAGTATTTACAAACTGTCTTTTGACCTGTTCAGCTCTCTGAACTAAACCACTGCAGGGTTTCATTGCACACCTTTCAAAATTTTATCCTGGTTTCTTGTGTGCAGAAAGATCCCTTAAACAGTAAAACTCTTTTGTTTTGCACTTACAAAGTGAGAGATCAGCCTTTGCTGCAACCAGAGCACACAGATGCAGGAGAGCAGTTCTCCCTGGACATCAGCTGCAACAAAGGTACTTAAAACATTTACTGGCCACCTGCCCTACACAACAGAGCTGAGAGCAGGCACTCCAAGCTGCACACCTTCTCACCTGCCCAGCAGGGCACAGAAAGCCTGGCTGCCTGCTCCCCCAGCCTCCAGAGCCCAGAGCTGGGTGTCATGATGGCAAACCTTCCAGTGCAACTGGGTCGAGCCTACAGCTGTGGTTGCAGTCATGAAAAAACCAAAACAAAACAAGCCAATTCCCACAATCCCCTAAAAAACCCAAACTGGAGCCCCAACCACTGAGATCAAGAGCATTTGCCATCTCTGCAGGCAGCAGGACTTTAATGGATCCCTCCCCAGGAAAGGTTATGTGCTGGCTACTCTCTCTTTTGCCCAAAGCAGCAGCTGTGCCTGTGTGAATACAAACCACGACCAGAGTCAAGCAATCGAGAGGCAGTTACACCTCCTGGATCTCAAACAAGTCAAACTTTCTAAATTGCAAAACTGTTAAAAGGAACAAAGCTTGCAAACAGAGAACAGCATACTGAAGGCTGCAGGAGATGCAGGGAGGACACAGCTCACGGCTGAAGAGGCTCACAGGAACAAAAATTTTGGTAGTTAATCCAGCATTTCTTCCTAGTCAGCTGCCAGCTTAACAATGCTACAGGCTCTGTGAATGAACCCACAGCCCATTTCTTCTCCCCTCATTCTCTCATACACTCTTTCCAATCCTAATTAACACCCAGATGTCCTCCCTCCATCCACTCACCCCTCCCCCAGGCACTGGCCACTTGGGAACAGGAGTCTTCTCAATTGTCTAAAGCACAACACAAATTACAAGGCAATGTTCACTCTACTTGTGGGCACTAAAGGGTAATTTGAGAAATTAAAAGATGGAGGTTGTGTGGGTGGGACCTTTGGCTACTTTTAGAAAGTTGAGCAGGGTCAGCCCTAACGAGCGGGTACAGGAGCCTGGCTGCAGCTTTCCCCAGGCCCGGGTGGGGTGGGGGTGCCAGTGCTGCAGGAAGGACCCCGAGTGCCCAGGACCATCTGCTGGGAAGCAGGTTGCACCGTGATCCAACCACTGGTGCTCCAGTGAGGGCACATCTATGTCAGAGGCCAGAGGAGAATTAATCAGGCCTCCCCAAGAACCCAGTGTACTTTAATCTCCTCAAGCAGGCTTGAGTTTCATTTCATTCTAAACACGTAGTGAAAATAGATGTCTTCTGAACAAGGCCAAACCCAAAAGACTGAGGAGGCATATCCTATGGCGTCTTGTGAAGGGCGCAAGGATATGATGGAGAGAACTCCAAAGTATCCAAACTCTGCATTAGCCAATCCTAAAGTTACCATTTAGTATTGGCTCTAACAAGGACTTTAGTTAATCCCAACAGCAGTGGGATTCCAAAGGGAAAGGGCCACCCCCATCCAAATTATGGTGACAGTTAATGGCATCTGCCAAGGCACTGGGAACCCAAGATGGCACAAGGCAGACATATATTCCAGTCCTAAGTGCTCCCTCCTCTTCCTTGCTGTGGGCTCCAACAGTCCTAAAGTGCGGACAGAATCCAAAAATTAACTTCTCACAATGATTATGAAAGAGACTCCAGGAATACTAACCCACTTCCCAGCCCACTGCACACGCAGTGTTTTCTGCAACGGTGATAAAAAATAACCATCTCCTGTAACAATAAATGGCCACCACACGGATGTTCTACTTTCCATTATGTAAACTGGAGGAAAGCAAGCTGTGCATTTTGCTGTCCTACTTCTTCCAGGAGCCAAAGATGCTGTGCTAAGGTTTGGCATCTTCCTTCTTCAAAGTCTATTCTTCCACCAAGGCTGAAATGCCAGGCATTTTTCACCATGAGGCTGAAGCCGTATGTTCACAGCAGCATCTACGTAAGTGCAGCCTATGTGACAAAGCCAGGTGTCAGGAAGAATGCAGTTCACTCTGGGGTCACCATCCTGCTCCCAGGGAAGCAGGTAAGCTGAGGAAAACTCTTACGATTTAAGCGAAATAGGGGTCATTGTGCTTTCCACAGCAGCAAGCTCTCCCCAGAGACCCACTTCCTCCCCACCACCTCTGGGAGCTCTAATCTCATGCTGAATCTGGTTTAAAGTTACCTTCTAATAATTAACATTCTGACATCAAAGTCAGCTTGCAGCTGTCTGTAAACCATCTTTAGCCCAAGAAACGAAGGGATGCCGGCACAGATTTTATCCAGCCTCTCTTCAGCTTCAAAAACCACACACAGGCAAAGCATTAATGGGAAGATTCTTTTACAAAAATGGACCTTTGATGTTTAAAAATAATTTGTTTTGTTTTGGGTTTTTTTTCCTCAGGACTGAAAAAGGACAAAAAGCAGATGCCATGTGGCTAGCCCCACTTGGCTGTTGCCGCTGGGAGGAGAGTGGAAGATGGCAGGAGTGGAGGAGGGAACAAAATGTAATCAATCAGCAGCAAAAGTACCAGAGATCAAAGGGCTTGAAAGCAGCCGTCAAAATCACATGCTGTTTAACACAAGGACACAACTCCCCCAACAGAATTTGCAGCTGCTTCCCAAGCTGCTCTCAGAGTGGAAGGCGGCTGGCTCCAGAAGTGGTTTGCACTGGACTGCGACTCTGAGAGAGACATCGCTTCGTGTGAGTCCTTCAGCCACCAGCACTCAGCCATGCCCAAACGCTCAGCTACACATCAGCTCTGCACTCAGTGAAATGATGAAGTTCTGCCTCTCCCACCAGTGCACAGAGAAGTGTGGGCAACAAGACTGCTGAAGGATAGCACCACAAAGCCCTGCACTTCTTCTCTCTTCCCAGACACAGCACAAACTCCTCCTTTCCAAACCCCTCATTGACAAGAGCGCAACTGAAGCAAGCAACACATGAGACTGGACAAATCACCCAGCCTACTGTTTAATTCTCCATGTTAAGGGTCTGCTCCAAAAGTTAAATAATACTGATTAGACAGACCCAAACACGTTTCTAATACACTCAAATATTCACTACTGCAGGTTGGCATGGCCTCTTTCTGCTACTTGTGCAGTTCATAGCTGCTCCAGAGTCCTTCCGTGGTCTGGCTTCTGCTCCTCAACAATTCCGAACTCATCAAAAATGGGCTGCAACCACAGAGAAGTCAACTAAGGTAGAGTCTCTACATCAACGTGAAAGCATCCGCAGTCTTGCTAAATTCCTCCTGGACTAAACTCCCTTTGAAGCTCCACAGGCATCCTTTCTTTCTACTTATAGCTTTCTATTGTTCAATCCTGGCTGGATCAGACCAGAGGAGATTCAAACCTCCAACTCTAGGAGGTACCAAAGAGTCAGAAACAACAAAGGGGATCTCTGAACATGAAAGCTGGCCCCAGTGATGAGCCAAAGGAGCAAGAAAAGAGCTGCTCACTGAGAATCCAGAATGGGAAACTCTCAGTGCATAATAACAAGGAGTAAATTATTAATTAAATGGCTCCTGTACTTCATGCTACGCTACTTGCCAGACATACCCAACCTTCCTGAAGGCATTCAATTCCATACAGCTGCCCTGCAGAAAACACACTTCAATGTCATTCCCAGGTGACTCTGGAATGTCATCACAGCATTTTTCAGCCATCAGTTCTGGTATCTCAACATGGGCTCAAGCACTTTCAGTTTTAACAAACACAGTTTTATTTCAGAGACCCAACAATGGTGAGATGTGCAATCTGTCCTTCTGGGAGATAGTTAGAGACAGGTAGACTACTTCAGAGGCAAGATATTTTAGATTAAGACAAAAACTACTTCTATAAGCAAGGAGAAGTACAAAAGGAAAAGGATGGAAGGTTTCTGCTTCATCTGCAATACTAAGAAAATTAAGTCACAGGGTCAGGTAACAAAGTGGCCATTTGTTCATGAAATCTGTGGCACTGAGGTGCAGGACCTTCTGGACTGATTTAATGCAGCTGTGTTGTCTCTATTGCCTAACTCTGGACAGCAAATTCTTAAACTCAAATTCTTCCTACTTCCTTTCTGAACTCAGACAGAACTGTGTGTCATTAAGGCACCTAATCCTGTGACAGAGGGAAAAAGTCCTAAATCTGGAAACATCTTTTTCCTCATGGGAGTGCAGCCTCAGGCAAGGCATGATATAAAAAAAGCCCTTGTTGCCCAAACTGCAAATACATTTTCCCTTACCTGTTCTTGCTCCTTTTGCAGTTCTTGGCTGTTCTTAGACTTCTTTGGCTTAGAAGGACCTCCAGGGCTTGAAAAAGTTGTTGGCAGCTTTGAAGATGGTACAGCTACAGGAGAGTCCCCCAGATGCTCTCCATCTCCAAAAAAAGGGACAAAGGGGGTAGGCTCAGGCTCTGGGAAATGCTGCAGCTCCTCCAAGCTAGCATGAGAATCTTTAATCGAGTCTTGCTTGTGTGTGCAGCTGTTTAAAGATATAGCCACATCCCTGTGCTCCAAGTCCTTTGGAAATGTGTTTTCTTGAGGTAGTGGCACATCCATTGCTTCTTCCATGGAGCCTTGCCTCACTGTTGGCTCATTACAAGGCACCGTGGCACCCTCCCCAGCAGATGAACTGCATTTCTTCATGACAACTCTTGAAGAAGACACCAAAAGGAAGAAAAATAAAATCATAATCCTAGGACTGCTGCCCTCCCTATTCTTAATGTGTCCATGACACAAAGACAGCACCCTCAAATACTCAAATACACTCTGATTTAATAACTGAAATACACCCTGATTGAATAACTTTCTTCTTCCAGGTGCTTACAGAGAACAAGCTCCAGTTACTGTGAAGTGTGGGGTAGAGGGCCAGAGGGTTGTGCAGAATAACAGAACAGGGACCCACTCCTCTGCAAGAAAACTGCCTTCTAGAGAAAATCAGCAGGCAGTTGGAAAGCACAGCTTCTAATCACTCCTGCCTTCTGTATATACCACAAAGAGGTGGTCAGGAGATCACAGAAAGGTTGCCCCTGTCCCAAACTCACCCCCCAACAGCCCCCAGGGCCTGCAGCAGCTGGGAGTTAAGTGCCCGAGATCCAGAGCAGGGAAGAATGAAGTGGTAGCTGATTACCCTCTCTGAGAGACTTTTAACTTTGAATTATCTGTTCCACTCAAAGGAGGAAGAAAAAAAAAAAAGAAAAAAAAAAAGAAAAAAACAAACAAGCTCTTTTAATCTGCACATGACTGGTCAGTGCCAGCATCTGCTGCTGTGCAAAGCACATCTGGGCAGCAGTTTGAGATAAACAGGCAAATGCAGTAATTTCTGAATGCCGCAATGTTTTAATTTGGCGTCTTTTCTTGTGACTTTTCTTTTTTTTTTTTTTTTTTTTTTTTTTGTCTTTCTTTTGGTACTTGAAACAAAATAAATTCACCATCAGAGTGGAAAGGGAAAATAAAGAGGCCAAACTTTGCTTCTCCCAACCTGATAATGGCATTGCCTCCAATCAGGCCAAGTGATTTCAGTGTTGTCCTCTCCAGGGCATCTTTTCCTGATACCTACAACAAAACCAAAGGAGAATAGTTATGGCCTCTGATTCCACAAGAAAGCATGTAAAGCTCTTTATAGAAAGAAACCTGTATCTGAAGAAATACCACACAACACAAGAAACAGGTGAAAACACACTCCTGCAGTTGAAAATCAGACCTGAATCCATCTGTATCAACTTGTACTGTTTCAGCAAATTCACAGCTTATTAAATCGTCTCAATGGAAGGTGACCCACATGTATTTTCATCCCATACACACATCCAAGTGGGATCCAACTACAGCAAAGCTACTTTTATGTCAGGAGTTAAACGACAGGCAACATCTCAGAGCTGCAAGACAGACGATTTCCTTACATACACCTCCTATCTGTCTGTAATGACCTTTTCCGGAATAAAGACGATCTGTCCACAGAGGTCAGTGGGAAGTAAAGGGGACAGCTAGGGAGAGCGAATTCCATAATATCCACATACAAAATATTTAACAAAACATTAATAGCAAAAGATCAAAACAGAGAAAAGCAAATATTTATTAAAATGAAAACACTGTTTTGACTCAAGCTTTAAAAGAAGCTGGAAAGAAAAACACAAATAGGTCATTGAGCTCATTTTATGGGCTCAGAGGTCTCAACGGCACAAGGTTATGTTCCAAGAGAGCTTTTTTCCATACAGACACGTCATGCACTGAAAAGACCAACATTTTTCTACTTCCCCTCTCAAGAAAGTTCAAAAGAAACACTTTCCAGGTTGGAAAGCAGAACTAAGTTTTCTTATGTTTTAGGGACATGAGACAGTTGAGAGGCCTTTGCTGCCTTACCTCATCCCGCATGTAAATACAGACTGGAGACCATTCACCATCCTGTTCCATCAACTCCCTGCAAGAAAGAGCAAAACACTGCAGCATCTGCAGAACAGCCTACCCCCTCCAAAACCAGCACAGAGTAACAATACAAAGTGAAATCAGCAGGAAACACTGTCCTCCATTTTTCTCCAGCAATAACCACTACACAGTTCACAGGATCACTATTAGACATTAAGTAAACAATTTGCTTCAATGCTTTCACTTAAAACATTGTGCCTTCAGCATCACATAATTTAAACACTTACATTTTGAGATGAAATATTACCAGAAACAAAGTTATGTCAAGGAGTCATGTAGGAAAAGAATCCCTTAAGTAACAGTCAAAATCCACACAGCCACTGAAGTGTGTGGTTCTGAAGTGACTGTACATTGCACAGTCTGTCTGCTGCTCTTAGAAAAGCTTGGAACTCCACAAACAGACATGCAATATATCCAGCCAGCAGGGAAAGACCACCTTAGGACACAGGTAGCATTTTCTGGTATGTAACAGGGAAATCACCTTTTGCACTTTAGCAACCTGCTTGCCCAGCAGAACTCCAGAGTCTGCATAACCAAACTTAGCTCAGCATGAAGTGACAAAATAAACTGAACTGAGAGGGAGTCAACCAGCCTATGAAGTGGAAAATTAAGGGAAACAGCCATCAAATTCCATGAAAATTCATCAAGGACATTTCAACTGAGACTCAAAACTCAGCTACAATGACATATAAATGAAACCAGAAGCCACTCAGGATCAAGAGAGCCATTGGAAAATTATGATACTCAATCTTTGAGTAATTCTCAAGAGCCAGAGAACATCAATGGTTTCCAGTTGAGGGATGTGAGGGACTAAATCTGTTAAGCACAAACCACAACTGAGATGTCTGGCTTAATTGTAGCAGTCTATATGCCATCTTGATCAAATGGTTAAAAGCTGGCAACAGCACAGTGGTATGGGACAAGGCGAGTCACAATGAAACCCAGAGGTAGAGCAAATCCAAACAGAGCAAATTATAAAACCAGTCCTGAGGGTCAGGTCTATTTTAGGAAAGACAGCAGCTGAGAACTGCTTCCAGACCAGTTGCAACATATTCCAGGGAGTTCATAGCACCAAGACTGTAAGACCACTATTTCAGAACACTTCTCCCAGCCACCACAACAAATCCCATTGTGCAGAAAGCAACAGACACACCAGAGCATCCAAACTACTGCATTCAAGTTTCAGATTATGAAACACAGTTAACTTCAAGGTGAACAACCAAACCAACACTACAGTAGGTTTGCCTCCATTTGTGATTCTGCAATTAGTTATTCTCTTTCAGGAACAAAACACACTATACAATGCTCTGCAGGAATCAAGAGATTAAGTTGCTCATACAAAAGAACATTGTCTTGTGATGTAAGACCCAGGCTCCAACCTCCCTCGCTCCTCTGGCAGCAGTACCCGAGGAAATTCCCAAGGCCAATGCCTGATGATGAAAGGCAGAAAAAAAAATCTTGTCTCAATTGGAGAACTGGAACAAAAGATCACCAGAGAGTGCCTTTAGCACAGCATAGCAGGTTACTGCACTCAGACTTCTCCAGACGATCCAGGAAAGATACTCATCCCCACCTTATTTTCAATAGGATTTGCTTCCAATTAAGATTAGCTGTATCCCTTGAGGAATCCTCAATAATGGTGCACAAAAGATAAAGGACTGATGAGACACAGAGAAACAGTACAGAATCACAGAAAAGGCAGACAGAACAGGCCACGGAATACAAGCTTGAACCTGAAGCTGCTGTCTGTCAGGAAAGGTGGATGACAACCATTTAAGAGAAAAAAGTCTTAGGTAGAGTGGAACGTGTCCTCACCAAAGACCAATAGAGAGGAAGCCAGTTTGACTTATAGAACCTAGTTTCATTCACTTTTCCAAAAACTGCTTTCCACTTCAATCCAAGAAACTCTTTGAAGAGTTTTGTAAAAATGTGTGGAAAACATCTGAACCGAATGAATGACCAGTGTAGAAGAAGAAGCAGTGAAGTGAAGAAGCAGTGAAGAATCATAATACCTATCAAAGATGTCTCTGAGTCTCTGAATTGCAACTGCTCTATGGAGAACAGCCCATAAAGCTGCTGAAGCTGCAAGCAGGCAAGAGTGGGAGATAGAAATGCAGGATTCTTGCTCATAGGGCAGACAACAGTGCGCTCTCAACCAGCCTCTGCAGCACAGACTCCACACAAAGATCCCCAGAGACTGATTTTTGTCTAACTCTTGGAAGCAGCAGGCTCCGCCTCCAGCTGCTGCTAATCCATTACATGCACCCACTGAGGCAAGCACACACATCAAACATACTGTCCTCTCTTTGATGTGCTGCTCTTCTGAAGGGGAACGGCAAGCAGATTAGATTCCTTCATGTAGTGATCTGACAGGGCCTGTAAACATCTTGTGCAAGGACTGCCGCACGCTGAGAGGAGGAGCAGCCCTACAATAGCTTCCAGACCTTCTTCAGACCCAATTGGCCAAGATGGATGCTGGAAACCCAGGGGAAATTCCAGTGGATTTAGAATACTTCCCTTCACGCACTTAGAGCGGCCGAGCATTCCAGGAAAACGTCTCCAGTTGGAGAGTCCAAGGAAGGATTTCAGCAAACATCAACAACTAACTGACTAGTTAGTCAACTGAATCAAAACACATTGAACAGCAACTCAGCCCATTAAATCCATACAGATGCCTGTAGATTCAGCTTGTTCTGTGACTAAACCATACACAGCACCTTTGCTGCTTGTTGAACTTAATCAAGATTGTAAAGTCCATCCAAACATCTGAAGTCAGCTTCCAGAGGCCAGAAAAGAGCAGCTGTGTTCTGAAGTTATGAACGCTTAGCACACTGCCGCAGTTAGAAGCTAAAGAAGAGCAACATGTATATGAGCTAGTAGTATTACAATGACCTGTAACCAATAAAACCACTTCAAAAGAGCAAAATTATATGAAAAGCTCAAAATTTAAACCAAAGAAACAACCAACTAATATGTGATAAAGCCACACAAAGGTTATTTGTCATTGTCAGTAACTACCGCCTTCCACCAGTCTAGCAGTCCCCACACTGCAACAGGCACTCCTCTCCTCACAGAGGATGTAGTAAGGGACAAGAGGGGACTTAAAACCCTCAGGAAAATGATACCTGTGGTTTTTTCCTACCTCTTTTCTCAATTAAAAGAAAAATAATTCTTTTATCTCTAGCATTTACATGAATACTGTTCCTTTACTTATGAATAAATGTCACATTGTAGACATGGTCCATGATTAAAAACAGAACAGCTGTCACAGCTTCAAGGCTTCCTCTTCCAAACCATGAAAAATAGAAAAGAAGTGCCTCTCTCCGAGAAGTTTATTAGCTTGACATTTCAAAACAATACAGCCTTCTAAAATCAAAACTAAAGACAAGAGGTAGCACTCAATGTAGACTAGACTAAATTAATAAGATTTCTAACCCATGCACATGTTCAATAAATACACCACCAGAAATTCTTCCATTTAAACAGGATCTAATCAGTCTTTTGAAGATTCCACATTAACCTGCTGAGAGCTCCAGATTTCCTTGAAGAACTCGCACAACAGCAAGCCTCAAAAGCAACAGCAACCCATATGAAAGAACCCCCTGCACTACAGGGAACTGCAGCACAGAAATACGGGGGATGGAGATCATCCAGGCTTGACACACACATCTCTAGCAGCAACCTGACTTCAAACGGATTTGTGTAAAAGGAAGGTGGTGCAACATATCCCAGTATCTTCACAGCTTCAGCAGTCTGTTACCAGTTTACACCCTGAATCAGGAGCGGTACTCCTGGATTAAAAAACAATAATAAAACTATGGATTGTCAAATATGAAAGAGCAAGGAAAATGCAAACATCTCTGTTATAGGAGAAATCACAATCAAATAAATGTAAATTCTACAAATTTGAAGGATTTAGCTGGGTCACTGTAACAAGTAATTAGTGGCATGCAGAGATCAAAACAAGTATTTTCTCACTGCATTGCTCACCTGATCTTTGCAAAATGGTTGAGAAGTTCCCACAAGGTCTGTTGACAGAGGAAGGTGTCTTGCAAGCGGGAGCCATCATCTAGTTGTAATGCTATCCGAACCTATAAGAACACCACAATTAATTCATCTGAAAACTGAATGAAAACTTATTTTTCTTCACAACTTTTTCAAATATTTTGGTGTTTCTTGTTCATCAGTGCAGGCACTCTGGCCTGAATTCCTGTTTGTTGGGATGAATGGCTCCTGAGTGTGGGGGAGGCCATCCTGGAATACTAACCAACTTTCATGGGCCCCGCTCCCCTGCCCTATGTTGAACTGCAACACATTCAGAGAAAAGCCAATGCAAACATCCCAAATAATGTGCCATCATGAGCAACAGAGGTGTTCTGTGTTATACCAGGTGAAACTTTACAGTAAGGGTCTTCACAGCTACATAAAACAAATTCCAATAACCCAGACATGACTGATGCAGCTGCACCATCTAAAACACCAACACAGAGCTGTCTACTTCAGCGTCATTTTGCAGAACAACTTCCATGGGACAAAACAGCTCACTTGCATATCCACACACAGAAACAATTAACACATTCCCATCCATCCCTGCTTTACTGAAGACCTAAACAACCCTTAGCAGTCTGAAGGAATGACATTTGTAACTTGCAACTCACTAATGCTTCCTAACCACCACATTCTGACATACAATTTAAGAGTGAAGTAACAAAAAAATCTCAACAATGATTCTGGTCATTAAATTATTGAGTTCTTGAACACCTGCAGAAAAAAGCAAGAGCCAGCTAGCTGCAGATTTTAACAGATCTTTTCCAACCTGGAATGTGAACATCCACATACATTATAAGGCACTACATAGACTTTAGAGAATTGCTTCCCTATCGCTCCCCCACAAAAAAACCCAAACCAAAACAAAACAAAAAAAAACCAAAAAAAAAAAAAAAAAAAAAAAAAAAAAAAAAAAAAAAAAAACCAAGACATTTCTAAAGTGAACACATGCTGGGGTCAGACCCAAAGAACTTCAAAACTTCAAACTCCTGACTGTCCCAAGGGAAAAGTTTAGCAGCTAACCAAGAGATAGATAGAGAAGTATCTATTCTCTAGATAATATTCTGCAGATTATTAGGTGTTATCTTAACCTTTTAGAGAATATTCAGCCTTTTCCAGAATGTCTAACTCTCAAGTTTTCCCAGTTAGTTCACTTGTCTAAAGAAAAATCACACCAAGTCCTGCAGCCACTCGATACAACCTGGTTTCTCCAGTCAACTTTAGTTTGCAGAAGTCCACAAAAACTGGCCTTATTCCAAAGCCTGAGAAGGACATTAGGCCAAGATAGCCAAAGCCACTTCTTCATTCTGTGTTTTCATGTGTCCCTACTAATACTCTCAGTGCAGCCTCTCACCAAGTGCAAGCTGTGTGTGCAAGCATGAGGGCAGGAGCTACAGAGAAGCGGGAAAGTTCCAGCAATTCACTGTGATTTCCATGGAGAAATATTTTTGTCATCTGCCTTGGCTCCCACCAGTCCTCACAGGACTGCAAATGCTGATCTGCTGGAGACAGGAATTTTTCTGCATCAAGGAAACAGTGGCATCATCAATAATGAGCTGACAGCTCAGTGTCATTTCATCCCACCACTAACACAATCGCCCGGTTTCTCCTACACGGGAGACAAGCTTTAGATTATTCTCAGCTACAGCAGAGCGATGACAGCTGACATCACCATTCTGTAAGAATCCAGGCCAGAAATTCAGACTACCAGTTGCATCAGTTTTTGGGCAACAGTTCAAAGCCAAACATGTCACGAAAGTCCTGTTCACTCCATTAGAAAAGTCTCTTCGAAAACCCCAGGTGCTACTTAGTATTCCAACAACCAGTGCCAATTATCGTCTAAGTTTACAAACATTTAAACAAGAGGCTGACAGCTTTAACACCAGAGCTGTACTGATGGTGCTCCTGTGGCACCTGCCCTCACAAAGGGTATTTGTTCCATTTTTCACTAAAGAACTGTCTTACAGGAAACAATGTTTTACACAAGCAAAGGCAAATCCAAAAGCTTTCTATTTTTAAAACATCAGATTTGCTGAACAAACTCATGATTTATCAAAACCTGTATTCTGTCTCTAGGGTAACTAAAGGAAAGCACACCTACTTCCACACACATAATCTTAATAGAACATACAGTAATAAAAGACACAGAATGAAATTCATCCCAATATTACTGCAGCCAGCTGGCGTGACTGAGTCTGCATCTGAACTGCCACTACATCCCAGTCACAGCCACCTGGCTGTTACAGAATTCCCTATTTTTTAACACATACTCCCTGTGGGAGGGAATTCTTTTTAGTCAGTTGTTCTGTACAAAGTCTTTTCTTACACTGTGAAATTCTCACAAGTAAAATCTGCTCAAGTTTGTGGGGCAGGGATTCTTTAGACTCCACTCTTCACATGCACATTTGCTGCATCTTCTCACCTTCATGACAGAGCAACCAGCACTCCCAGGGCAGCCTCACTTCTGTATATTGCGCTGTTGAACTGCAACTAAATAGTAACAACTTACACTTCTTTAGCTCTTCTCTTTTGTGATCTAATGTAACAATTCCACACTGTAACCCCTCTCCTAACAGTGAACAGTCCTTCTTGCCCTTTCTCGCAATATAACTTCAGGGGGAAAAAAAAATAAAATCATTGTTTTCCTTCAGTACCTCCCAAACTGGATGCAAATGTCAGACAGTCATCACTGCACCATTTCAAGAGAAAGACTTTTCTCTGGAAGGAACCTCCATTCCACCACAGCATTTCAGTGAAAATTTTAAGCAGATGCTACTGGTTTGTGGTATTTTTTTAAGTAAAGACATTATTTCAAGCACAAATGTCTTTCTACCCCCAAATCAGAAAAAAGGCATGAGTGCCAAAGCAAAGAACATGGAGGTTTTACAGAGAAAAGTATGAACATCAGGGACCCCCAAGACTACGTTACAGAGTGAACTAAAGCAGAGACTGCAAAGCCTTCTCACACCACAAAGTTCACTGATCAGTTTCTCTCAGCTGGATTAACTGCCTATAGCAAACACCACTAACACTGCTTGGCTAACAGACATTGAGAGACCAGCAGCAACAGACCTGAAACTTACATGAAAATGGAGAAACTTCTTATGAGGAAGTTAACAAATAACAAGGTGACTTAGTGACAGACAAATTTCCATTGCCAGGCTCCTTAAGTAAGACCACACATCATTTTTACATCATGAAAAGTTCACACTCAGTAACACCTATGCATCGCTTGAAAAGTTAGGCCTATGGCCAGACGGGTATGTATAGAAGATTTTTACACTCCTAAAAGTGGCCATAATTTCTAGAGAAAACACCATCCAAAAGTCCTTTGCAAATAATACTAAATAGGGACATTTGGCCACTGATGAACACAGAACACGTCACTGAAGACTCTAAAGCTGTGTAAACACACCATGAACACCAATGTTGGGAAAGCAGCAAAACAAGATTCTGTAAGAATCTGAGATTTACTCAAAATCCAGAGCTGGACAACAGCAACTGAAACAGAAATTAGGAAAGGGAACTGAATTAGTCCTCACTGATGTTTAACTTCTTAGCTATCCATGACCACTAGTTTTTCAGCTCCCCAAACCATCCCACTCTCCTCTAGCACAGCTGGTAGCCCATGCTCATGCAGACACTAAGTAAAGAATTTCAGCTACTTAATTACTATTTTCAAAAGCACTGCAGCCAGTCTTCAGCTGGTCTCTCACAGAGGCATTGCCCACGCCGGCCTCTTGGTCATTAGATCTGATGAGATCCTATCAGCACAACTGGTAACTGAACAAAACAGGTCACATTGTGTAAATGAACATACCGTGGTTCCAGCTCCTGCTCTGCTGGAGACTGGCACCATCTCCAGTTTGGCATTGTTGGGCAGCCTAGCAAATCTCCACTGCAAAGACAGGTCCAACACATTCCTCTGAAACCTGAAGGAGAACACAACCTATGAGCAATACAAAGTCCAGGTATTGGACAAGAGAATTCCCAGGAGGAATTCAACAAAATCAACAAAAGCTATTCTGCACACCAAAGGAGCTGCAGTTCATAGAAGTCACAGAAAAGGGACTCAAATCTATGTTCTTCCTTTAGAGGTTTTAAAGAGATAAATAGTAACCAACTACATAGCCAAGCCTGGTTAAATACCAATGTACTCTTTTTTTTCTTTTTTTTGTGCTACTCAGACAAACGAGTTGCAATTAAGACACCATAAAAGCGGAGGGTCAAACCCCCAGGTAAGAGGGGAGGCGGGCGTTGCTGATCTGTGCTCTGGATGAGGTGCACGCGTGGGTGTCCCGTGGCAGCGGCATGGGGCCTCGCCGTGTGTCCCCGCACCGAAAGGAGCGTGGCACAGGGAAACCGGGGCCAGCCGTCCTGGGCAGAGCTCAGCGTGTGTCCCGGCCCCTCGCACTCCCACCGCCCGCCGCGGGTTCCGCCGGGCCCCGGGCGCGCCGCGGGCTCCGGTAGCGCCGGGCCCGGCGCGGAGAGCGGCCGCGGGCGGGGCGTCTCGCACGGCCGGGGCAGCCGGAGCCGGCCCGGCCCCACGGACACACTCACTTCAGGCCGTACTCGCCGGGGCTGCCACCCTGCTTCCTGCAGACCTCCTCGAGGACCTGCGGAGAGAACAGAGGCGTCACGGCCGGCCTGCGGCCCTGCCACCGCCTTCCCCTCAGCCCCCTCGCCCCGCGGACCCACCTGGAGCAGGACCGTGCCGGGCCCCACCCGCACCGTGACCCGCCGCCCGCTGGGCGCCAGCACCGACACCGCGGCGCCGCCCCCGCCCGCCGCCGCCATCTTCCCCTGCCGTGCCAGCCCCGCGCGGCCGGGGCGGAGCCGTCCCGCTGCCGGCCCGCCCCGCCGCGTCGCGCCCCGACCGCACCGGAGGGGAGGAGGACGGGGCCGCTGGCCCGGCCCGGCCCGGCCCGGCGGCTGCGGGAGCGAGCGGTCGCGGACGGTCCCGGCCTGGCGGAGCCGGCCCGCGGCGGGACGGGCCGGCGGCTCTGCGGGCGGAGCGGAGCGGGGCGGTTCGCCCGGGGGGCGAGGGGGGCCTGGCGGCGGCGGCGGCCCCTGGACACGGCGCACGGTGGGCGGCCCGGGCGGCTTCCCCGGCGCTGGGCGGGGGCTGCCCCCGGCCCTGCCCGCCGGGCCGCGGTGGGGGCGGCTCCGGAGCCGCCGCCGTCTCGCAGCCCCGCGGGGAGCGGGACGGGAGCCAGGCACACCTCCCGCTGTGGCTGTCGGCGCCTGTGTTGTCCCTTGGGTTTCCAGTGTCGGGATCCTCCCCCAGGGAAATAAAACATTTTCTCGTTTTACCGGGACCCTGGCCGGCAGCGCAGGCGGCGACCCCTAACCGAGGGCCGGCCGGCCCGGGCATCCCCAGGCAGCGCCGGGGCCAGAAATGCCTTGGGCAGAAGGGTTCGGATCTCCCTCCCAAGCAGTGGTAGCGAAAATCCTTGCGCCTACAGGGAAGGCTCTCCTGGGCCAAATAACAGCCCTGGCGAACGCCGCGTGTCTCGGGGAATGGGGACCGTCCTGCCGCCTCCCCAGTGCCACGGGAGTGTCCCGGCAGTGCCACAACCGGGACGCCGTTGGTCAGACAAAGCACAGCATCCTGGTGCCCCTGAGAGACGCTTCTTCTGGCAAAAAAAAGAGAAAAAATTCATTTGGAACCTCGTGGTCAGTGCTGCAAACTCAGATGGTCAGGAGACATGGCTGCAGCCAAGGAACCGAAATTATCATACATTTCACAACACACAATTTCCCAGAGACTTTATTTCATTTATGGGTTTCCCCTTCAGTCTCAGCATGGCCTCTGCATCAAAGGCACTCTCAGATTCGATGACAGTCTGTTTAGTTTGCTATCATAGAAAGACAACAAAACAACTCACCAAAAAAAACCCAAAAAACAAAACAAAACAAAACAAAAAAACCCCACCAAAAACAAAACAAAAAAAACCCCACAGTAAAAAACCCCAACAAACAAAACCCAAAACTTTTAGTTTGAGTAACCACTGGAATTTATTTAGCCTAAGTTGTAACCACATTCCAAATACTTTCTCCTTTCTTTACTTCTTCTATATTTATCCTATATGTTAAGTCTCCACCTCTACCCCAGCACCCACAAAAATGTCTGGTTTCCTTGGCTTATAAAAGAAAAGATCCTTTCAAGGAAAGACACTTTTATGAAAGATAACGCTTGTGTTAACCATATCAGCAGTGTCAGAGATGGGAGAAACATGGGAATTTTAATGATGGATTAAATAGCTCATGGATGCGGATTCCGAAGTCCACCCATTGGGCAGTATCATTGCCATTACATTTATAGAGCTACAGTGTTCAGGATATTTAGTTTTCTACCTTTTCAATTGTGTTATGCTGTAAATATACATGAAGAGGTGTGAGCATTTAAGGGAAACATTTTCTCAAAGTTGACACACTTGTCTAAAAAAGGGTGCAACAAATATCTGATATTCAAGTCAGATAGCCTGACTTCTTTAAAAGACGGAGAGATCCAAAGCTCTGCAATTATCTCACGCATAATGAAGATATCCCATTCTTCCACTAATTAATACTTTTGCTGGAGGCGAATAAGCAATTAAGATGATTTTGTTACCTGCAGTGACTATCCCCTGCTCAGGCAGAGCAGCCATTCCAATCTGAAAGATGCACTTTGGGTTTCATGGCCCAAAACACTGGTCTCATTTCTGGATGGGTGTAGCTCCTATTTGATGTCTGAAGCAGGCAGCTGTTTCATCTTTTGCACCTTTTTTGCAGCTGGAAGAGACACATCCCTTACAGAAATGTTGCTCCTGTTAAAAAGACACCAATGTAATTTGACCTGAACATTGCCAAATTGTAGGATTAGAGGTGGTTGTGATTATTAATAGTATGTCATAATCATAGAGTTGTATGGAGGAGAAGGGTCACATTTCCTACCCAGAGCCACTTCTAATCTCAAATATTTATCTGAAATCATCAGGAGAGAAATGGGGGAGGTGGTTACAACCTGGAGTCCATTAAAAGGCCACAAAGAAAGAGGATCTCATTTGGGAATGGCTGAAAACACCCTTATATCTGATTTCTGCCACTGTCAGGCTGGAGAATGCCTGCAAATCTACCAGATGAGCCCCAGCCAAACATCCTCCAAAAATTCATCTTAAATTGCATTTTTTTGGTGATTAGAGTGAACACACTGCAGAATGACTTTCCCTAATCCCACTTTTCAGGCAGCTGGTGCTTTGCATTCAATACATAGCCCTGGCACTGTCTGCATCTGCATTGTCACAGGCATACAGGGAATAACACATATTTGCTTCTTCATAAAGTAGCAAAACCTCACCTGCTTTTATTTTTTATTTCTTCTTTCAAAATGAACAGGAAATTAGCTGTGAACATCTAGAAATGTAGTAACAAGCTCCAAAACATGATGCAGGACAAGCTGCTTATCACTGTAACAATAATTCTGGAGTGTTTCAAGAGATGGTTCCTACCAGAGCATCACCCAGCACATCACATCACATCTGTTCCCAGGTTTTAAGAGGGCTCCACTGCTCTCCTGGAGTTCTTTGCAACCCCTGGCCTCGGGGTGAGGAGGCAGCAGTAGCATGACGGTGTGAAAGCAGGATTCTGGTGAGTGGTGCTGTAAGGGGTGATTTACACACAACACAAGACCCAGGCAATGAGCCAGGGAGCTCGGTCTGAGCCAGGGCTGCAGCGTGGCTCAAATCAGGAATGAGAGGTGGCTGTGAAGGGGAACCACACCTGAGGCACAAGCCCTTACACAGGAGCCAGGTGTCACCCTCTTGGTACCTGGGTTTCCTTGGTAAACATCTAGAGGGCCAGTGCAGGGGCTGCCTTAGTCCTGGCAGGGTGTGAGGGAATTCAGAACTGCCTCATAAGCTTTGGTACAGCATACTCCAACACACTGAACATATGGGGACATATCTCAGGACATAGTGGAACATCTTATGCAGGACATTTCACTTTCAAGGGTATTAAATGAAAATAATACCTCCCATAACGTTATTCTCAATCATTAAGTCTCCTGCTTGCCTCCTATGTGCTTCACTCCTACCAATAAAAATGCCAAATCTCCAGTGCCTGGAGCAGGACTCCAATTCTTTCAGCTTTCTCTGGGCTTCTTTTTGCACTGAGGCCAATCTATTCAATGTAGGGAGGCTACTTAACCAAGAGATTAAAACTCAATGAACCTCTCATGCTGAACTATTATAAAATTCCCTAAAATATGTGTCACTTTGATGTTCATTCAAGTTCAGTATGTCAAGGAGTTGAACGGCACCAGATTTAAATGTTTAGAGATCAGAAAGGCTGTTACACCAGACCTACAGTCTTACATTCTTCCTCATAGCCCCTTGCTCAGCCATGAAAAGTAATACAACATTTTCCTGAGCTTTGGAAGGATAGCAAGAGTGCTCTGAACGAACTCTCCCCTGAGTGACCTGAACCAGAGGTCAGAAAGCTGAAGAGGGCTCAGTAAAGCCAAACCCCACAAAACTTGAATTTCTTTGCTTCACTTCTCAGGACAAAGATCTGCAACTTTAACATGCATTCCTCTCTGCCAGAAGATGCCTCCCTGGTGCATCATAATCAGTCACCCCTCAATGCGCCAGCTGGTTACCAAGCAAGGCATTACAGAGGGCAGGAACTCGGCCCTCCGTGGAGAGAAAGAGCAGGGACACCAGGAGGAATGCAAGCCTGGCAACGGGAGGCACAGCAGCTTTGCTGTGAAGGATGCAGCTCAGCAGTCTCACCCCTTCTGGTTTCGTGCTGTACCTCGTGGGCTGCGAGGTGCCCAAGTTGTTTATGCCATCGTTTCCAGGGATCCTGGAGCACTCCGAGGACTCAGTGCTTCAGACTGCGCACTAACTGACCAGGTTCCAGATAAAGCTCTGCTCGGGCTGACTGACGAGCTCTTTAACTTGCCATGACTAGCCTCGGTGATCCATTGCTGGGACCTGGCAGGGACAGTGAGCAAGGGAGGTTTAGGCCATCGCAGAGAAAGATACAACGATGCAGAAATGTGCTGGGACCTAAAACTTATCAGGAGTGAACATAGTGCACCTGAGGAGGTGCACAGTCAATTGAGTAGCTTTTCTTGGCTTTAATGATACTGCTGTCAGTATTAGCACTTAAATAAAACATTTGAGGGTAAAAGTCTTAGTGAGAACAGAGCAAGAACTGAGAGTACGTAAGAGTAACTGAAAGATAAAAAAACCAACACAGCAAGCAAACCAAAACCACATGCTACGTGTGTAGGAAACATAGAGCTGAGCCTACATTCAGAAAGTCCAAACACAGTAAGGTAAAAAATGTAGTTGCAGCAGTTGGACAGCCCTAATTCCAGCTTGACAAAAAAAAAAAACCAAACTTCCACGTGCTATTTTAAGATTATACTATTTTCACCTTTTCTGATCCCAGATAGATTATATTTCCCAGTAAAGACAATCCTCCTGTTCCTTTCTGGAGGGCTGGTGAGGAGCGTATTATTCAAAGCGTAGTATTTTCTCTGGTTTTCCTCGGTGTTTAACTCCGAGGTCTGCAATAAGGCCATTTCCAGGGAATTCTCCCTCTCCCAGATGACCAGCACTCTGGTGACAACACGGCTTTTTCTCCAGGATTTTTCTTGCAATTCCTGGAAACGTCCGGGCCCCGGGGGAGAGCGGCCGGCGGTAAACCTCGGGAGCTGCGGGGAGCAACAGGGCGCAGCCTCTACGGCGCGGAGACTCCGACCCCCGGGCGGCGGCGGCGGCGGCGGCGGCGGCCGGGGGCTGCGGGGAGCCGTTACCGCCGCCTCCGGCCTGCCGTGGCTCCGGCGCGCCCGGGGCCTCCGCGTCCCCTCCCGTTCCCGGCTGCAGCATCCTCCGGCCGGGGGCGACCTGCCGCCGGCCCCGGGCACCCGCGGAAGCCGAGCAGACCGGACGCCGATGTCGGGGACCAAAGGGCCGCTTCTCGCTGCCATGCGGGAGCCGGGGCCAGGCTGGAGCGCGGCATCGCGGGCCGGCGTGCGGGGTCCCGCACGGGAGCGCCCGGGGGGCGCGGGGCTGAGCTCCGCCGGTGGAGAGGCGGTGGCACGTCCCGGGGCGGGGCGGGCAGTGCCGCCGACGCGGAGCCGGGGAGGAGCTGCCGTCGGGGCTCTGGGGGGAGAGGGGCGGGCCGGGGGGCGCGGCGCGGGCCTGGGGCGCCGCCACGGGGGCTGCCACGTGCGGGGTCTCGCGCTCGGGCGGCCCGGCTGCCCCCCCGGCCCCGGGGAGAAGCCGCCCCGGGCCCCCGCCGCCCTGCGGGCGAGGCTGTCGGGCGCCGCCGCCACCGCCGCGGCCCCGGCGCCGGCAGGGGCGGCGATGGCGTCGCCGTCGAGCGCGGGGCGCGCCCCGACGGAGCGGCCCACCGTGCCGGTGCGGTGCGGCGCAGACCCCCCGCTCCCTCCGCCTCGCTCCGAGGGGGCGGAGGGCAGGGCAGGGCGGGGGCTGGCCGGCTGCTGCCCCACGCGGCGCCCGGGCTGGCGGCGCCCCCGGCGCGCTCCCCGCGCACTCCGTGCCCCTCTGTCATGCTCGCCGCCTGGGAGCGGGCGGCGGGCTCCTGTGCCGGCAGCCGCGCCGCCGAGCCCGCGCCGCCGGCGCTGCCCGCTTCGCCCACCGCCGCCGACCCCCGTCCCCGCGGGTGGCGCGGCGGGGCGCGGCGGAGCGCGGGCGGCGCTGCCCGCCGCCGGGGACTGGCTGCCGCCGCGGCGAACGGCGGGTGGCGGCGGGCGGCGATGGGCACGGCGGCGGTGCACCTCCTGCTGCTGCTGGGGCTGCTGCACGCCGGGCCCGGCGGCGAGGGCAGGAAGGGCTGGCGGCGGCGAGGCCCGGCGGTCCGCGAGCGCGGCGAGGCGGCGGCGGCAGCCGAGAGTTTCCCGCTGGACTTCACCGCCGTGGAGGGCAACATGGACAGCTTCATGGCGCAGGTCAAGAGCCTGGCGCAGTCGCTGTACCCCTGCTCGGCCCAGGCGCTGCCGCACGACCTGCGCCTGCACCTCCTGCACAACGCCTCGGTCACCTGCAACGACGGCAGCCCGGCCGGGTGAGTCCCCGCGCCGCGCCGGCCCCTCCGGGCGCCCCGGGGCTGCCCCGCGCGGCCGCCGCCGCCGCCGCCGCCGCCGCCGCTCCCCCGGCCCGGCCCCGAGGGCTGCGGCGCCACCGCGCGGCGGCGCGCGGCACCGGCGGCGACAGGTGCAGCGAGCGCCTCCCGGGCGGCGGCCCCGGCTCGACCGGCAGCAGAGCGGCGCGGCCGGGCCCGGCTCCCGCTGAGGCGCTGCCCCTTGTCTGTGCCCGCAGCTACTACCTGAAGGAGTCCAAAGGCAGTCGGCGCTGGCTGCTGTTCCTGGAAGGTGAGCGCCGGCGCCCCCGACTTCCGCCACGGCGGCCACGAGCGGGGCGGCGACCCGAGGCTGCCCTCGGTGCCCCGGCCCCCGAGGGCCGCCGTCCCTCGGCCGCGAGACCCCGGCCCTGCGGGGCGGCTGACCCCTGTCCCCTCGCCAGGAGGGTGGTACTGCTTCAACAGGGAGAACTGCGACACCCGCTACGACACCATGCGGCGGCTGATGAGCTCCCGGGAGTGGCCCGCGACCCGCGTGGGTGAGTCGCCCCCTCCGCCCCGTGGGGCAGCCCCGAGGGACCGGGACCGGGACCGGGCTGAGGCAGCGCCCGCCGTCACCACCCCGGACGGTGCCCGGTTGCTGCCCCGCGGTGATCCCGTGCCGCGGACGCTGGCAGGCTTTGGGTGCGCAGGTACCGCCGGTAATGAGTGCTGCTCTCTTCGCTCTCTTCTCGTGCTGCAGCCTCCCGGGCACCCAAACGTCCGTCACTCACACAGATCGTCTGAGTGTATTGGAATTTACCTGCTAGGATTTGTCTTTTGGGGAGGTACTTAAATAGGCATCACAGGTCTTTTCTGTGCTACAAGAAGCTTCTAGACGGGTTTCATCTGTAGCATGAATCAAATTCTGAGTGTCAAATCTGCCTAAGGGCAAATTTAGAAATGTTCCTTCCACTTCCCTTGCCGATGTTTTTCATCATGGATGTTTGTTTTCTGTGTGGTCAGAGGTCTTGCATGAGGCTCCTACGATTCCTCTGAAATCACAGACTGTCATCTGTATGTTTTTTGTTTCTTTCTGCCCATCTGCAGGAACTGGGATCCTCTCCTCTCAGCCAGAAGAAAATCCCCACTGGTGGAATGCAAACATGGTGTAAGGAGGGACAACGGAGGGAAATAGCTTTATACTTAAACAGCATCTCCTGCCTTTTAGGCTAGCAAGAGTGCTGCAGAGACAGGTTAAGACTAATACTTGGAAAAGGAAATTGTGTGATTCCTCATTTACTTCAGCTCTCTAACACTTAGGGCTGACAAAGTCGAGAAACTCAGGTTCAATCTCCTTGGAGTTGTGGGGTAATCTAATGAAGAAAAACTGGGGATAGCTTAGAGAGCCTTCTCAAACAGCTGCAGTGGTGAATCCATCGTGAGTGCTGGGCTGATAGCGTGTTACACATCTGACAATTTGAGAAGAATGTGGAGCAGCTCTCCTAGTTCAAAGAAGAGAAATGAGAGACACCAGTTTATATATGCATCTATACAGAAGGGATGTTAATTTGTCTTCTGCAAAACAGAGACATGTGAAGTTAATTCCTGCAAAAACCTCCAGTGGTTGCAGTCAGCATTTACACTGCACTGACTAGAGTCTTCTCATTTTTCGTGTGAAAAACTGAAGCATAGAGAGTTGCCCTGTGACAGGCCATCCACTGTGTTGGCAGAATAGCTGAGAGCAAAGTCATGCTCCATCGTTCTGTCCCCTGAGCTTAGTGATTCAATTAGATTGATAAAATACATGTTATTTATTGATTTAACTCAGTAAAACTATTAGTGTTCAGGAGAAATGTCAAGAAAATTACGATTGTCACTTGGTGTGCAGGAAGGTAAGTTGTCAAACTGGACAGAAACTTTTCCCTTTTCCCCTTCCCTTTTCCCCAGGATTTATTTTTCTTCCAGTTAAGTGACCGCATCCTCACCCTGTTGTGCGTGTCAGAGGCACAGCAGGACTCACACAGCTCTCTCTTACAGATTCATCCCATATTGCTCAAGTGATGTTTGGAGCGGTGCCTCTTCCAAGTCTGAGAAAAGTGAGTGTTGCTGATGGGCCCTTGCTGCCCCAGACATCACACATTAAAGGATGTGGCCAGACTTCTGTGAAACCACGCGGACGAGAAACAGGCTTTTTCTTGCTGAAGGGCAGGAAAGAATATCAAGCTACTTCCAGATAAAACATCCTGATCTCTTTAGCTCAGGCTGTTTTGACATAGTTCAGAGCCACTGCTTGAAGAGATGTTACACTGATGCAGTATGCAAGGATTAGAAGACCAGAATTCCTTTTAGATGAATCTCCAGGTTCCAGCACGTAGCAAATTAATTGGACCATGGACTGTTGCATGTAACTTTAGCACGGCTGACCTGAGAGGCAGGACTGGGAATTTAGTGTCAGACTTTAATCAGGAAGATATTTGGCCTTAGGCAGGAGCCGTTGTGTGTCAAGCTAGAGCTGTCTGCAGGTTTCTTTGGGAAACAGCATCGTTCATATTAAAGCAGGCTGCATTGCCATCCACTGTCATTCCAGTGGTGTCACAGTAAGGGAGGGACCTTTCCACTCCATCCCAGCTCCTTGGCACTGTTCCTGTGGAGCAGTTACACAGCAGCAGCCACGGATGGAAGCAGTGTCTTTGTACATGTAACATCTTGTGAACCATTGCTTCTCTGAATTGGCTTGATGAACTGGGAAGAAGGGGAAGCAGTAAGTTGGAACTGAGATTCCAGGTGGTAGGAAGGTCTGTGTTTGTTTCTGCAGCATCTTCCTTCTTGTTTTCCTTTTCCAAAGTTGCTCATTTCTAAGCACAGTCATAGGAAGGTACTTGTGTAATTGAGTTCACATGGTTCTCTTTCAGGGCAGCACATCTTGTACAAGGTGGGAGCAGATCTCTTGTTAGGTGTACTTCATATCGGTGGATAAAATGAGCCTGAGTTTAGGTTTCTAATCCTTTTGCAAAGTTCTCAAGCATTTTCAGAGAGGAAATAGAAGTCTGGGCCTGGACAGGAAGCAATTTTGTTGACACTGAGCTGTCTTCCAGATGAATATGCCTTCATGGGAGCCCTGATCATACAGGAGGTTATAAAGGAGCTGGTGGGAAAAGGCCTGAGCACTGCGAAAGTCTTGCTGCTAGCAGGGAGCAGGTGGGTATCCACAGGATTCTGTTTCGTGAAGACAGAAGGTTTCCACAGTAGAAAGCTGTTAAGGGACGAGGTCCAGCAGCTCCTGAAACATTTCTCCTAGGAGTACAGTAACATAACAGCAAACCCTGTATCTCTGGTCAGTTTTCTCATGTCTGCACCAAGAATTCTGGTTCCTGTTGGCCCATATCCTTAGACACACTCCTGTGAATTGATTCAGGACACCAAAATAAAAACCAAACTTGCCTCGCACAGGTGCTCTGGATCATCCTGTGTTGCATAAAGCTCTGGTTCACCCAGTGTATTACTCAGGGTGTAATAGAGAAGTTACTAAGAGTGAGTTTGTCTCACTTCAGATTCTTTTCATTTTTGAGCAGCCAACCCCCTTGGAAATGATAGAGAGCACATGTATTTCCCAGGAAAGAGAGTAACAACTGGACTTTGTTTCTGAGCTACCAGATTATTACTCAGCACTGGCTTTATTTCTGAGTGTTGCAAAGCAAGGAAATAATGTGGTGTCTCCCAAGTTGGTGGTGAATGGTTGGGTGTCTCTGCTGTGGCAGATGCAGGTGTTTACAGCACGTCACTGCTGAGGAAGGTGTGTCTGCCAGCAAGGTCTGTAACGCCCTGTGCCCCTCGTGACTGCAGTGCTGATGTTGCTGTTGCAGTGCTGGAGGGACAGGAGTGCTCCTGAACGTGGATCGAGTGGCAGAGCAGCTGGAGGAGATGGGTTACCAAGGGATTCAGGTGCGAGGCTTGGCAGACTCTGGATGGTTCCTGGATAACAAACAGTACCGCAGGACCGACTGCATCGATACCATAACGTGTGCTCCCACAGAGGCCATCAGGAGAGGAATAAGGTACAGTCAGGTGCTCTCAAGTGCACTGCTGTGAGTGGTTAGAGTGTGGAAAAAATGTTCTCCTTCGCTGTGTTCCTTCGTTTTGATACTTAAGGAGTAGTTGTTGTCTACATCAGTGTTTTTACAATGATTTTATTGGAAAGGCAATAAAGTCTAAATGTTCAAAAGAATGTGTACAGTTACAGATGCTCTAAAATGTGTTGATGGGACAGTGCTGCCAAGAAAGCTGTTCTATCAGTTGAAATTCTAGTCAGAACAGGAACTATGATCTGGAGAGGATGCATTGTTAGGATTGCCCTGTGCCTCCCATTCTTTTATTGCTTTCTCCTCTAGATACTGGAATGGCGTTGTTCCCGAACGCTGTAAGCTGCAGTTTAAAGAGGGAGAGGAATGGAATTGCTTTTTTGGATATAAGATTTACCCCACTCTTCGATGTAAGTACCAAAGGAGAAAGATCAAATGGTTTAGGGTTCCCTCTGTATTTGTAACTAACTTGGAGCAATCCCTTTTCAAAACTTTTTGTCTTTCCAGGCCCAGTCTTTGTTGTCCAGTGGCTGTTCGATGAGGCCCAGCTTACTGTAGACAATGTGCACCTCACTGGCCAGCCTGTTCAGGAAGGACAGTGGCTCTACATCCAGAATTTAGGTAGAGAGCTGAGAAACACCTTGAAGGATGTGACGTAAGTGTTTCATTGAGAAAAACCTGGCGTATTTGTTTCTAAATTATGTTCTTATCTAGTTCCTCGTGTTCTCAGATCTCTGCTGAAAAAGGAGAGCTGTAAATGTGGTAACTATTAGTTCATCTACATCAAGAATCTTGCCTTTTTCATTTTTGTGTAAAATTCCACTCTTTCCCTAGTCTGGAAGGTTCAATTCAGCAGGACTTACTTTGTCCTTCAAGACATAACCCATGTTTCTGTTTTCCTTTAGTGCAAGCTTTGCTCCTGCCTGTTTGTCCCACGAGATCATCACACGCAAGTAAGTGCTTGTGCAGATCCTGCAGAGGTGAACAGGGATGGGAATGACCCTGTCCTGGCAGCCTGACCCCTCTGATGTGATCTGTACTGTTTGTCTTTTCAGTCATTGGACTGACATCCAGGTGAAGGGGACATCATTGCCCCGTGCCCTGCACTGTTGGGATCGGAGCCTCCACGAGAGCAACAAGAACGGGAAGGCTCCTCTGAAAGGCTGCCCAATTCACCTGATTGACAGCTGTCCATGGCCTCACTGCAACCCCTCGTGCCCCACAATCAGGGACCAGTTCACAGGGCAGGAGATGAATGTGATCCAGTTCCTCATGCACATGGGTTTTGATGTTCAGAAGATGGCACAGCAGCAGGGCCTGGAGCCGAGCAAACTCCTGGGGATGCTCAGCAGTGGTAACTAGAAAGGTCAGAGGGGCAGAGATTAGATCAGGAGGAGAGAGACTCTCAGCCCTTCTCCCAAACTTTCTAATCTTCTCCCTAATGTTCCTGCAGGCAGATGCATGCTCATACCCATGGCACACTCACACCTGTGCACTCACATGCTCCCACACTCTTGCACGCTTATGGTGTGTCAAGAAAAAAAAAGAAAAAAAAAAAAGGCAAGCAGCAATTTCTTGCTTACATTGTTTGGCTGGAACTTGTTCCCTCCCTCCAAACTCTAGGGCTGAGTTTCAGCTGGTCACATCCTCTTCCTGTGCTACACAAGGCAATCAGATACAGGGAGTAGCAAAGCCATAAATAGCAGCGATGAGAACCTTCCCCAGATCTGGGACATCTTCCCTTGCCATCAATTTTACATCATAGACTTGTTACAAGTGGTGAAAAAAGCAAGCACTGGATTTCTTCTGTCCAACTAGGAGCGAAGGAATGATTACATTACTTCCTGGAGGTTAGCATCTCATGCTGAATCACAGTACACAGACCCAGGACACGTGCTAGGGATGGACACTCTTGTACTCAATTTATTCATATTATTTTATAAAATGACTTTTTAATTACTTTTTTAAACTAAGCAAGAAATATAAAGGATATTGTAACATATTTTTTTTTAATAATGAAGAAACCTCTTGCTACTTTGGCAACATGGACATATTTATTTTAATATGTAAAACGCTATTTATAAGGGCTGACCAGAGAACCATACCTATATCTTTGTAAAGTTGTATATGCTGCTCATTTGGATGGGTTATCCTGATGGTCACTTGCGCCTGGGAGAGGGCTAAGGGTGGTGTTAAAGTTTTGTATTAATTAGATTTCTGTGTTCCCCTTGCAGTGTGCCTTTGTTTCTTGATGTTTCATTGTTTCTCTGATGAAGAGGTTGTAATATAAGGTTTAGTACAGAGACTTTCACCCAGCACCTGATGTTTGCAGACTTTCACTATGATTCCCCAGGTAGTCCAGGGCATTGCACTGTAAGGTGGAGGGAGATCTGGCTTTGCTGCAAAGGCCTCTCTCCCAGTGAGGGAAATGTTTGATCCGAGCACCAGAAGCATTTGGAGCAGAAAGGGCAGAGAACACAAGACAAGCACCAACATATTTCTCTTCTAAGAATTTGGGAACACACCCACCACAGCAGGGAGAATCCCCTTTGATGGCAGTGGGAGGAGAACAAGGGAGGGATGCAGAATGCAGGGCTGAGGCTGGAGAGGAGCCGTTCCTGGGCTGGGAGCAGCGCGGGCTGGAGCAGAGCCTCAGCCTGCAGGGCAGGGCAGGGCGAGGGAGCTCCTGCACGGCTGCTGCACGGCTGCTGCACGGCTGCTGCATGGCTCCTGCCTCACCTGTGTGTGCCTGCACTGCTGCACAGCCTCACCTGTGCGTGCCTGCACTGCTGTGCACGGCTACAGCTCCACCTGTGTGTGCCTGCACTGCTGCACAGCCTCACCTGTGCGTGCCTGCACTGCTGTGCACGGCTCCTGCCTCACCTGTGTGTGCCTGCACTGCTGCACAGCCTCACCTGTGTGTGCCTGCACTGCTGCACAGCCTCACCTGTGCGTGCCTGCACTGCTGTGCACGGCTACAGCTCCACCTGTGTGTGCCTGCACTGCTGCACAGCCTCACCTGTGCGTGCCTGCACTGCTGTGCACGGCTCCTGCCTCACCTGTGTGTGATCTCTTGTTTTGGCTAAGCAAACCCAAAAAATGAACCAAACTGTAGCCCTTTGGTTCCTCTTCTTGGAGCTCAGGAAAAGTCTGGCAGGACCACACACAGATCACCACAATCAGCTGTCCTGCTGTGCATGATGGGATTAACACAGACTGAAGATAAAGAAAAACTAAAGAGAAAAGGGTTGGTGCTCCCAGTGAAACTGAAAAGCAGGAAAACATCAGTGGAGTTCGCCTGTGATCAGTTTGGAGATTACTGATATCTTTTATGTTTTAATGACTTGGGTATAAAAGTAGAATTGTCCTGATTACGCTTTTCATCTGCTTTCTGCTGTGCAGAAGCCAGTGACAAAAGGGCAAGACTGGAAGTCTTCAGTGCCATGTGTTTGTACTCTGTGATCTTTTGACTGGATCAGGTTCTTTATTTCTGAGGGGACAGTGGCTGTGCTCTGTGAAGTGTGCTGCCCCACAGTGTGAGTTCTGATTTCGGGGACCTTTGCCCTCTGCCAGCACCACCTGGCAGAAGCTGAGCAGCTCTGCCTTGAGCCCCGGTGTCACTGACGTGTCCCCAGGTGGGCCATGGAGTGTCCCTGTCCCCGGGCAGAGGGAGGGGACGCACCTGAAAGTGCCACAGGGCAGAAAGCGACCCCCTGCCAAAGAGACCCTGAAAACAGCTAGAGGTGAAGGATTAATAGACAGTCAAGTAGGGCAAGATTTCGGTATGAGAACATCTTCACCTGAAGTGCCTCAGCTCTCCTGCTGCATTTCCTGGTTATTGTGATGTTAATTGTGCAGCTTCCACCCCAAATGAATGCAGGCTTTTGTACTTTTAGCACCAGAGGCCTCTCAAAGGAAAATGGAAGGGACTTGAATGAAAGAGATACTGAGGTTACAAGATGGTGACAAAGCTGAAGGTAGGCACATTTTATCATTACAGCCAAAAAAATGTACTGTTCTCATGTGAGCCATTCCAGCAGGGAAGTTTTGCTGCTTCCATACTGGGATGAGTACTGCAGGTGAGGAGTCAGCAATGCTGCTCTGGGGTAAGGGAGGAATTTTTCTGCTATGTTGTGGTGAAAACATTCACGCATTCCCATTCTGAAATTACATCAGAAATTTTGTTTGGGGCTTTTAGAGATATAATTAAGAGACTTCTGGGTAGAGATGAAGTCTGGGAGGCACTGTATACCAGGAATGGCTCACTGTGAAAGCTTTGATCTCACAGGAGGGAGAGTTTTACACTATTTATTAAAATCTGTGTTCCAAAACAGTGCTAAGAATATCAAAGCAAATTTTTTTTTTAAACAGTTGTATTCAGTTACTGCATTCAGAGATACAAGAAAAACTGATTCCCGCATAAATAAAAGAGAGACAGGGAAGGGTTTAAGGGAACGTTGAGGACGGGTGCTTGTCAACCTTCACAGCCACAAGCTGTCACACAAAGCACAGCAGGTAAATGTATCACTGCTCCAGATCAACTGCAGCAAAGTGAGTCAGCTTTTTTTCAGCCTCTGGCCTAAATCCCTTCTTTTATAGGGCTTGTGCTGCCTCTGGGCTTGTGCCCCCACTCAGGGGCTCTTGGGTCTGCAGGACTGAGCTCTCGTGGATCACAGCCCCCTGCCACAGGCAGGGAGAGCAGCAGCATTCCAGCGACCCCAGAGCTCCTACAAGAACAGCACAAGGATAATCAAGAGCCTTTGATGGAGCTCGCAGCTTCAGTGTTAAATAACACCCGCTCCCAACAGCTGAGTGGGGGCAGGACTCATTCCAGAACTATTAATAAAGCCCCTATTTATACTCCAGGTTCCTGTGAACGGTGCAGCAGAAAGCTACAGCTGCGGAGCTAAAATGGAATAAATGTCAGGCTCCGGGGGAAAGCACCATCCTGTGGGAAAGGAGGCAGCCGGAGGACAGCCCTGGGGCAGGTCTCGGACCTGAGGGAGCGGAGGGCGAGCGGCAGCGCCCGGAGCGTGCAGGCAGTGGGCAGAGCCAGGCTCAGCTCCCTGCAGCCGCAGGTCTGTGCAGAGCTGCCAGAGATGCAGCGTCAGAGGCGGCTCCCGCTGCGGCCAGAGGCACCGGCGGGGCTGCGGCCGAGCCGGGACCAGGTGTGACTGAGGCACAGGGGCAGGAAGGACCTTTGGGGTGGCTCGGAGCGCCTTGTCTGCTGGACCGGCAGGATGATGGAGAGCACGGGAGGGCCGTATCTGAACACGGCCGCCGTGACCTCCCCGGTGGGAATAGCCCGGCTGCTGCAGATGACCTTCGGCTGCGCCACCTTCAGCCTGGTCGCCCACCAAGGGGGGTTCAGTGCCGCCTACGGCACCTTCTGCATGTTCGTCTGGACCTTCTGCTTCGCCGTCACCGTGTTCATCATCACCTGTGAGTTCACACGCCTGCACAGCTGCCTGAGCCTCTCCTGGGGAAACTTCACGGCGGCTTTTGCTATGCTGGCCACGCTCATGTCGGTCACAGCGGCGGTGATCTACCCGCTCTACTTCGTGCAGGTGGGCTGTTACCCCATCGGCTGCCAGGTCAGGGATTTCCGCATCGCCGCCAGCGTCTTCGCGGGCCTGCTGTTCGTCACCTACGCCTCTGAGGTGTTCCTAACCAGGGCCAAGCCGGGACAGGTCACCAGCTACATGGCCACCGTCTCTGGCCTCTTGAAAATCGTCCAGGCCTTCGTGGCCTGCATCATCTTTGGGGCGCTGGTGAACGACAGCCAGTACAGTAAATACGTGGCGACGCAGTGGTGTGTGGCTGTCTACAGCTTTTGCTTTGTGGTGACGGTGGTGGTGGTGGCCTTCAGTGTCACAGGTAAGACTGCCTTGCTGTGGTTCCCTTTTGAGCGTTCTGTGGTCATCTACACCTTTGGGGCAGTGCTGCTCTATGCGAGTGCTGCGGTCATCTGGCCAGTGTTCTGCTTTGACAGCAAGTACGGCTCCCCACGACGGCCCGGCCTCTGTGCCAAGGGCAAGTGCCCCTGGGACAGCCAGCTGGTGATTGCCATCTTCACCTATGTCAACCTGCTGCTCTATGTCCTGGACCTGGCGTACTCCCAGCGCATCCGCTTTGTCTCACACATCTGAACCGTGGCTCGGCCTCCGTGGAGGCAGCTCAGTGTGCCAACCCCTGCAGGTGCAGAGGGACAGGGCAGAGAGGTGCTGGGCAGGCATGCACACACCACCATCGGCCAAACTTCAAGTGAGGACTGACTACACGAAGGAATTAATGACCTGGAGCAGGTGGGCTGCAGCTGGCACCGCACAGCCCAACTCCCCCATGGTTCTGCCTCACCTGCCCAGGCCAGCACGAGGAATGGCACAGCTCCACGGGCATCTGCAGACAGCAGGAGTGCTTGTAGCCACAGCAGTGGGGCTGGAGGCTATCGGGTTACTGAGCCAAACATTAGGAAAGACATCCAGGATTTTGAAACTGTTAACCAGCGCCTAACAGTAACCAAGTGACTGCTTGGGAAGTGGAAAAGTTAAAAGCTGCATGAAGGAACACCAGTTCAGTAGATGAAAATCAATGCCTCGGAGTTTGGGTTAGTTTGGACTGTGTTGGGAGATGTGGAATGCTTGCAAGTGTGGGCAGTTCCAGCCTGGGTGTTTCTGAGAAGAACATCATAGCCAAAACAGTATTTTGAAGGTTGCCAGTCATTTCCTTTCCTTTGCTTTGCTGTCTAGCACAGAAAAGGAATATCCTCAAGTGCACACCTTGGAGGAGGCCTATTTAATGTAATACTCCTATTTAGCAAACACTGAGTCACTACAGAAATGAAAATTTGTAAGGTCGGGGCTCTACTGCTGAGGATCAGGGTGCAGAGCAGAGCCATCCTGCAAAGTGACCGAGTGTGAACTGTCATCCTCATCCTCGCTTGAGCAGCGCAGAAAATACCTTGGCACATGCTCTTGTCTTGATCCATGGGCCACCATTTCTTTACCCTGGGGTCAAGGGATTTTTCTGGAGGCTTGAAGATAAGTTCTGGGGCATGGCAAAGGGGAGGCAGAGAGTGATTGACCTCACGGTGCTGCAGAAGAGACCCAGTCGGGCGGGGAGGGGGCACGGGCAGGACGGGACAGGGCAGAACTTGCGCACGGTACCTGGAGGAGCTCGGGATTCCTGAGCACTCTGCTTCACTGGGGAGCCCAACTTCCCAGACCCACCCCTGACAAAACACCCTCTTTAAAGTTCCACACTTCTCAGCTCAGATTTCAGGCCCCACAGGAATCCTCATTTGTCGCAGGGAGAAGCCAGAGTGTCCAAGTGCTTGTGCAGCACGTGCAGACTTGAGCGCTTTGATTAAAATCTCCAGTAGCTCCCTGTCAGAAGCAAGATTTATTTTTTAAGCAAAATAAAATAAAGCTGAATGGCAGATGTATGCTTACATCTCCTGAGATCTGTGTGCTGTCATCCTGCTCTCCACACTCATTGCAGTAGACACTTTCTGCATGAAGGCAGAGCTCACTTTATTCTGATGTACAAAGCCTGAACACAGAACCAAAAAACAACAGACACAACACAGCAAGACCTCTGAGGGGATTCTCTGCAGCAGAATGACTCAGGAATAAGGAAGCAGACTTACTTTTCATCAGCGCTTTGTGTGGGGTTTGAAAAGCAAAGGGAAAACTTGTTGGGACAGGTGATGTTGAATAATTCTGAGCAAGGACCAGCCCTTAGCAGTGGGGAGCATCAGCCAGGACATGGGACAAGAATTGGGATCCAGCACAGAGGAACAGCCTGCCAAGGGGGTTTTCTCTTCTGTGAGTCCCAGTTCCTGAAGGGCAGGAAATCTGGAAGATGTAGTCCAAGAGGAGGCTGTCAGGGCAAGACCCACGGATATCTGCCATAGATATAAACCAGGAGCTTTATTTCTTGCCACCCAAACAAATTCTGGGTTGTACAAGAACAAAATGCTGACTTGGGAAAGGAAATCCACTTGTGTTGGAGGAGTTAATTTACAGGAGCCACTGCGTACAAAGGGACCTTGAGCATTCATGATGTATTCCTGTTAAACCCATCAATATGGACAAATTAAGCCACGTAATACTTGAAAATTACTTTTTTTTTTGGTTGTTGTTATTTCAGATTACTAAAAACCAAACAGGTGCCTGTGAAGGACCACGGCTTTTGTTATAAAACCCAGCCCAGTGGGGCCAGGAACGTTGCTTGAGGAAAGCCCCGTCCTGGTGTGGCTCAGGGGGGCTGGGGCCAGCGGAGGCAAGAGCCCAGGCAGGGGGTGCCCGTCCCCAGGATGGCACCACCAGTGCTCAGGCAGCAGCAGCAGCTCCTTGGCTGGCAGCTGTGGCTGAGCCAGGCACTCCTGGGTTCCTGCAGGAGCAAGAGCAGAGACGTGGTAAAACTGACAATGCCGTGGGTTGATGCAACTTACACCCAGCCAGGGTCAAAGGGCCAGAGAGGAACTGGTGCTTGGGAAACAATAAGGGCAAAATGGAGTGTCTTCACAATAAGGGGAAAGAGAATTTAACATGGAAACCATGATCCCACTGACTGGAGGAGTGGATACACAAGTCATTGCCAAGAACAGTGTGTTCAGATTTAGCTTTCTCATCTGCCAGCCAAAGACTGAGCAAAAAATGTGAACATGGTCAAAATGGCAAAAAAAGATTGTGTGGACAACAATCCTCTCTTTTAGGAGGAAAAAAAAAAATCAAAACCTCATGCTTCAGTGGTTAAAACATTCCCCAACCATTGGAAACTATGAGATTGCCCAATCCAGAACAGGGAACATCTGATATCTACTCATCAGGATTTACCAACCAGCTCTGTCATGATTCAGTTCTCCAGACCTCCTTCATTTCCAGAGAGCATCTCTCCCCTTAATTAACAGATGATGATCAAGTAGCTCCCCATGAACCTGGTTGCTCCAGTCATCAACCATTCCCAACCTCTTTTGGTAAACTAATGTTAGGATTTATGTGTGTTCATTAATTATGGACTTGTGGCTGCAGCCAATCTAGACAGCACCCAGAGGATTCCAGCATGGGTAGGTTAAAGTTGGAATTGTTAATGGGTTTGGATTGGGTTTTCCCCTTCTTTTTTTGGAAGCCCAGGGTTCAGTACTCACAAAAGATCAGCATTTAGGAACATTTATCAGCAGAAAAAACCACTGAGCTTTATTTCTGTCAATGAAGAAGTAAAAAAAAAAACAAAACAAAAAGACAAACCAAAACCAAAAACTAGCGAGGTAAGATGATAGTTAGGAAAAAAATCACTGCTGGCTGCTTGGGTTTTACAGGAACACTTCACTCCGGTCCGGGCTCTGCACAGCCCAGGGCCGCCAGGCTCCGATGGGGCCACCCCGGTGCTTGGGGGCAGCACGGCCCGGCCCGGACCGGCCCGGCACGGCCCGGCCCGGCACGGCACGGCACGGTACGGCACGGTACGGTACGGCCCGGCACGGCACGGCCCGGCCCGCGGGGCTCGAGGCAGCGCAGCGCAGCGCAGCCCGGCCGGCACGGCACGGCCCGGCACGGCCCGGCCCGGCCCGGTACGGCACGGCACGGCACGGCACGGCACGGCACGGCACGGCACGGCACGGCACGGCCCGGTCTGGGGGGCTCTGGCGGGAGCAGGGCGCCGCCCGGCGGCAGGGCCGGCGCGGGGCGGCGCCGCGGGCGGTGAATGATGCAACACCGGGCGCCGGTTGCCCCAATCGCTGGCGAGCGCCGCGCCGCTGGCCCCGCCCCCGCCCGCTGAGTGGCGGAACGCTGGCGCTGCCCCGCCCCCCTGCCCGCCGATTGGCTGCGCGCCTCCGTCCCGCCGCGCGGTCTCGCCTCCGTGCGCGCGCGGCCACGTGTACGGCGGCGGGGCCGGGCCGGGCCGGGGGCAGCGGGATGAGCGTGGGCTTCATCGGCGCGGGGCAGCTCGCCTTCGCCCTGGCCCGCGGCTTCACCGCGGCAGGTGCGCGCGGGGCAGCTCGGCCTGGCTCCCTGGGGGCGGGCGGGCTCGGGCCGGGTGCGCCGGTCCCTCGGGCTGACACGCGGGGTCGTTCGCAGGGGTCCTGGCTGCGCACAAGATCACGGCGAGCTCCCCGGACACTGACCTGCCCACCGTGAGCGGGCTGCGGGTGAGTGCGGCCGGGTAGCGGGCACCGGGTGGCGGCGCTCCCCTCCCGGCCATCCCGGGGCTGAGCGGTCCCGTTTCTCCCCGAACCGGTGCAGAAAATGGGAGTGAACTTCACGGTGAGCAACAAGGACACGGTGAAGAGCAGCGATGTCCTCTTCCTGGCCGTAAAGCCACCCATCATCCCCTTCATCCTGGAGGAGGTGGGCCCCGACATCGAGCCGCGGCACATCGTGGTGTCCTGCGCGGCCGGAGTCACCATCAGCTCCATCGAGAAGGTGAGCGGGGACCGGGCACGGCCGGCCGGGCTGGCTCCGCTCCTCTGACCCCGAGGAGCCCATGCCACGCACTTGTGCTACTCGTGCTACTCAGGACTAAAGTCACACAGCAGCAGCCAACTTGGTTTTGGTCACCTTTGCCTGTGTTCATCGGCAAATGCTGTTAGAGGCTTCATCCAGCTCTTCTCTCACATGAGGTGCTGTCCAGTCATGTTTATTTTAACAGCAGTGGGTCATCTCCCCTGAATTTCTGCGGATTTTATGCTAGGTGTCTGCAGGAGCTGTTTTGGAGATCTGTGGGTTGATGTGGGATTGAGGCCTTTGGGATACTGTTTCCAACCCGGCTTTGCCCAGCTCCTGCTTTGCTGGTACTGAGCAAGGCTTCACATTCACGGATGGGCTGCTGTGGCTCAAAGCAGGACATTTGAGATACACAGGTGTCTCTTTTCCTTCTGCTTGTATTGTTCTTGCCCCTGGGGGGCTCCTTTCCTGAACAACCCATTGATGAAACATATGCACTAAAGCTCATTTTTCTCCCTTCTTTCTTTTTTTCTTACTTTCTATCTTCCATGATTTTCTGCCCTAAGAAACTCTCTACCTTCTGCCCCACACCAAAAGTGATCAGGTGCATGACCAACACCCCTGTGATAGTCCGAGAAGGTGCTACAGTCTATGCCACTGGCACTCATGCGGATGTGGAAGATGGGAAGCTTTTGGAGCAGCTGATGGCCAGCGTGGGCTTCTGCACCGAGGTGGAAGAGGACCTCATCGATGCTGTAACGGGGCTCAGTGGCAGTGGCCCTGCGTATGTATGTGCTGCTGTTTCCTCAGCTAGTGCCATCTTAGGGAGAGCAGTTGGCTTTGCCTGCCATAAAGTCTGTGCAACTTCAGCTTGTATTTTTTTTTTCCCTATCACCCATATTTGCAATGGAACATGTATTCCAGGTGTCCAGTTGGGACAGCAGGAAAATTTTTTGAGTCAGATGAGTCTGAAGTCCATAGCCAGTGTGCAGTGCCTGCATGTCCATGTTGCAAAGCTTGGGCCCGTAGTTTGCATGATCAGAAGCTGAATTTCTCCCATTCCCCCACTCCTGAGCTGGAACTGGTGGGAGGGAAGCCTGGCATGGCATCCATGAAGGAAAGGGGGAGGCTTTTGTCAAATCTGTGAGTGACAGGAGTCACAGAACAGTCCTGAAGCCCTGGATTCTCTCTTCCCTAACCCTTACCAGTCCTTCAGTGCCCTTCTTTCCCTCTGTTCTCAGGCATTCACTGCCCTGGATGCTCTTGCAGATGGAGGAGTGAAGATGGGCCTTCCCCGCAGGCTGGCGGTTCGGCTGGGAGCACAGGCTCTGCTGGTCAGTATTACCTACTGCACAACACATCTGAGCCTGTGCCTGCTCCTTGCAGGGGAATCTGCACCTCGCAGTTTGAGATGGTCGTGGTGCTCTGGCAGAATCTGCTTTAAGGAATGTGTTTGGTTGGAATGCACACAGTTCCTGGTGAGGGGCTGTAGGAAGTGTCTGCAGCAATCTGCTGGTGCTGCTGGTGGGGTGGGAGCTGGGGCCTGGGAAACTCTGCTGCTTTGAGGCCTCATCAGCTCTGAAAAGTGTTTTGGCAGCCTGCAGGAGCCCAGGTGTGCCTGTTGTGAGTGTTGGTGCTGCTCTTGCAGTGGAGAACAGGAGGGTATGACAGTGGTTCCTCAGTCAGGCTCTGGCAGGTGTTTTCCTTGCTACAGGGAGCTGCCAAGATGCTGTTAGAATCTGAGCAGCATCCAGGTCAGCTGAAGGACAACGTCTGCTCGCCCGGGGGAGCCACCATCCACGCCCTGCACTTCCTGGAGAGTGGTGGCTTTCGCTCTCTCCTCATCAACGCTGTGGAGGCTTCCTGCATCCGGACAAGGTGAGCAACTAGGAACTAAAGAGCTTGCAAGACTTGCCCCCCCATCCTCCCCATCTTATGTTTTCTATGTCTTCCTCTCCCACTACCTCACTGTAGGGAGCTGCAGCATTTGGCAGACCAGGAGAAGGTTTCCCCGGCAGCCATAAAGAAAACATTGCTGGACAAGGTGAAGCTGGAGTCTCCTTCTCTGTCTGTGGCATCTGCTAGCAAAGTCAGTCTGTTCACCAGCAAGACCAAGAAGAACTGACCAGACTGTTGCGTTCTGGCAGTGCTGAATGTCAGTGTCCTGGCTACAGCCAGGACAGGGTTAATCTTTAGTAGCCAGGAATGGCATGGCCAGGACCCTGGTTATTCTATACAAAGGGGAGGGGACGGTTTGCAGCAGGGGAGAGGTGCTGAAGAGGGGTGGGGAAAAGGGGTCCCGTGGCTGGGTGCATCAAGTGAGCAGTGGGAGCAGCATCAAGTTACACGTGGTGAGCAATCATGTGGGAATCCTTCACCTCTCTTCTACGCTCTTCTTAATATTGTTGCTGTTATTATTTGTTTTCTTATCTCATTACTGCTTCCAGTAAATTGTTCTTGTAGCAAACCATGTTCTCTACCTTTTGTGCCTCCAGTTCTCCTCTCCAGCCCACCACAGAGGGAGAGGGACAAGAGGGCAGTGAGTGGGCAGCATGTGGTTTTGAGTATTTCAGTGGGAACACTAATACAGGGAATACCATTCCTAAGCCACAACTGTTAGTGTTCTCTGTGTTATTTCTCTTTTGTCCATGGAAAAACGCTCAGTCAGCATGCTGGTGTCCCCTGTAGCAGGCTTGTGGCTTGCAGCAGCTGTAGCAGAGGGTGATGCAAAATGCAAGGGAGTGTTGTGGAAAGAGTTCTCACTTGGCTGAAAAAGTGGGATGCGGAATGAATGGATGCCTGAGCTTGAATCCCTCTGCAGGGAGATGTTGGGGGTGCCCCTGGATCCTCCCAGAGAGACAGAGCTACAGATGAACTTCCTAGATGGTTATAGACCCGTAACTGTAACCACAGCAGATGGGAACCCAGCCCACCAGGGGCTACCAGAGCCCTGCAAGGCTGGCGCTCACATCCCCTGTGCACAGAGCAGAGAGCGGCGGTGCTGCTGCTGGATCCGGGCCCAAGGCTCTGCTGCTCCTCGGGGCACGGCTTCTCCTTGACCCCTGTCCTAACCCTCCTGTCCCCTCTCTTAACCCCACTTTCACTGCTGCACCTTCTGCTTCCCCTCGCCCTGCTCTGCAACGCTCATCTTGTCCTGCCGGCTTTGCCTGTGGCATGGCAGCAAACAGTGCGAACCAGTGGCGGTGTCATGGGCCTGAATTCCTAGCAAAAGGGCTGGGAACACACCTGGAGCGAGAGCGGCGGTCCGGGGCAGAGGAGCGGCCCCGGCCCGAGGGACTGACTGCGCGCTGTGAAACGCGCGGTGTGCCCCGGGCACACCGGCGGGCGGCCGTGGCTGCTGCCAGAGACGGCGGGAGCTGATCCGCGGCCGACCCCGCACTTCGGTGGAGCGGCAGCGCTCGCCGGGGGCCGGGCCGGGCCGGGCCGTGCCGGGCGTTCCCCGGCGCCCCGGAGCGGAGCGCGGCCCCCTTAAGGCCCGGGGCGGTTGCGCCGGGCGCTTCATGAATGGAGCCACGTGACCCAAATATCACGTGACGACTCCGTGAGCGGCGGCAGCGGCGGCGGCGGCGGCGGCTCGTGAGTCCCGGTCCCTCCCAGCGCGGCCTCCCCGCCCCGCCCGGCCCGGCCCGGCCCGGCGGCCCCGGCAGGAGGTGAGCGCCACCGGCAGCGAGGGCGGGCGCGGCCCTGGCACCGGCCGGGGCGGGGCGGGCCGGTCCCCGGGGGCGGGCCGGGGCGGGGCGGGCACGGCGGGCCCCGGGATGGTGGCCGGGGCCGCCGCGGGGTCGGCAGGTGCCTGACGGGGCCGCCATCGCTGATTCACGGCGGGGCGTTGGGGTCGCGCCCGCCCGGCCCCCGCCCCGCCCCGCCCGGCCCCGCTCGGCGGGCGAGCAACAGGTGCGCGGGGCCCGGGGCCTGCCCCGCCCCGCCCGCCGCTCCCGGCTCCACCCCGGGCAGCGCGGGCACCCGGCCCCTCCCTCCCGCGGCTGCCGAGCGCCCCGATCGTGTTGCAGCCCGGCTGCCCTCGGGCCGAGCCTGCCCCGCTCAACCCCGCCGCACCTCGGGACGCTCCGGCTCCGCCGGTACGGCCGCGACCCGGCCCCGGCGGGGCCTCTTGGTTCCCCGTCCCTCCGGCCGCCCCCCGCCGCGGTCTGTCATTCTTCTCCTGAGGCCGGGAGGGCCGGGAGGCTGAGGAGCCATCGGGGCGCTCGCCCGGTGCCCAGAGCAGAGGCAGGCACAGCCCCGCTGCCCGCAGTCGGTACCGTGCCCTCGGGCTGCTCGGTGGCTGCAGCCGTGCGGGCGGAGGTGCCGCTCCGCAGGGGCTGCCCGGTGCTGGGCGCTGCGGGTCCCCGAGCGGAGCGGGCTCCCCCGGGACTGCGGTGTCTGACCCGCACCGAGGGGCCGCGTCCGTGTGTGCCGAGCACGGCTCCGGCTGTCCGGGATGTGTGAGCTCTGTGGTCGGGGGAGGGCACTGCCAAGGGCGGGAGGGAGTCTCTCGGAGCCGGCCCTTTGCTTTAGCAGTGTGAACAGAGCTAAAACCACCTGGGTGGGCAGATTCCTTGAGGAAAAAATTGCTGTGAAGTGCTCAGGGTTGGATGACATCATCGGGGACCCCAGGGTGGGGAACACAGGAGGCACTGTCTTGGCTACACAGGTAATTTGGGGAGTCATTGGATGAGACTGTGTGAGGCAAGTTGCCAGCAAGCAAATAAACAGAGTATGCAATCCACGCTGGGAGAGAGTGTTCCTGTGCGGTGTGCCCGTCACTGCTGACAGACCACGCTCCTGTGCCTGCTGGAGCCCTGGGGAGCACAGCCCTTGCTCTGCCCACTGGAGCAGGGACATCACCGTGTTTACACGGGGCTCGGGGCAGGTTCTGCACAGGAGCCTGGAGAAGGGCCCATGCTGGATCATGCGTGCTGCTGTCAGCTCCCGTGTGCTGCTGCTGAGCTGAGGGGAGAATTGGCTGTGCTTGTGCTGAGTTCAGGCCTTTTGAGCTCTGGGGAAATGTGTCGAGGCTGCAGTTTCTTCATTGCAGCCACAGTGTTTGGCACTTTTCAGTGTGATCTTTCTTCAGGAAGCTATCAAAAGCTGATCCATCAGCAGTCTGGAGAGTAAGGCGAAGTTTGGTCTCTGCTATGTCACCCATTCTCTGGGTGTCCTCTTTGTGAGCTGCCAAACAGCCCAGTTAAAACGGGACCCAGGAAACTCTTTGGGTTGTTCTTTCCATTCTACTGACTGCTGCTCCTTGGAGAGGTGGGATCACCAGGTTTTTGGGGACACTCCTGTGGAAGGTCTGATGGCTGTTGAGAGAGGCTCCTGCCTGGGAGGTGTTGTGTTAGAGTGTGCAGAGGCAGGAATGAATGAGCAGCTGCCTCTGCTGTGTGCAGCTCTGCCAGCAGTTCCCCAGCCTGCTCAGGAGCATCTTCCCAGTGCCCTGCCTGATGCAGCATGCGTGTGCCCTGTTTGTTTCATTTTGGGTCTGCTGTAATGAAGGCAGCCTGTGTGCTTGCCAAGCAGCTGTAAATTCTTTAGTGCCACAGGGCAGGCAAATTCCTGTGTCCCACTGCCCAGACCTGCCCTATGACTCCTTCCACTTGCAGGAGGATGGGGCACAGAAGTGCTGCAGGGGCAGGCACATTGGTCTCTCCAGCTATTCCCTTTCCTCTCCCTTTTCCCAGCAGACATGTTGTTTACCGGGTAGGAACAGAAGAAATAAACAGCAGTCTAGGAAGGAGGGAAGAATTGATTTTGTGCAGCAGTTGCTTGCATGCTGCCTGTCCTGCCTCGCTGCAGCTGCCTTCCTTGGGCAGCAGATGACCCTGGCTATGCCAGTGTGGTTGGGGGCAGCAGACATCTTGTTGGAAGGAGCATTGTCCTCTAGGTATATATAAATAGCCTGGCTCCTGGCAGGCTGCAGGCTTCAGGAATATCTCTGCTGGTGTTCTGGGGACTGCTGGTCCTGTTCACCTCCCGTAGGTCGTAGATGCACTGGAGGGAGCCTGTGCCACAGCTGCTGAAAGAGCACTAAGCCCTGTTTGCTGATGCGTGCATTTGGTTCTGGTCTGTAACTGGACATGAGTCCTGCTGGGAGTAAGGCAGGGGCAAACAAAATTGTTGTTTAACACCTGCAAGATGAAAGGGGCAGAGGCGCCTGGAGGCTGCACAGGAATGCTGGCCAGGGCTCCGTGGGTGCAGTCTGGGCTGAGAGGGGAGTGCAGTTTGGGCTGTTTGAGGCACAGCCATGTCTGTCAGGGAGTATCTGTGTGGATCAATTCCTTGGGCAGCGCAGTAGCAGTCTGAAAACCCTGAGGGGAGGAGGTCCGTGGGGAAGGAATCGGGACCCTGAGAATAAGTCTGTGTAAAGCAGGCCTGGAAATTGCTCTTAAGCAATTCTGAAATCTTGTTTTCTGTGGCAGGGAAGGAGTCTGCTCTGCTCTGGTTTTCAGCACCTTAAATCTTTGTTTTCTTGTGAGCACACCTTGGCTCTTAAGATAAGGAGGAAGAAGGTGTTTCTGGGCTCTGGCATGCCAGGGATTGACAGGTACCTTCTCACAGAAAAGACCTACAACTGGGGTCAGTTTTGCATGACTGGGAGAGGTGAAGGCTGCTGAGGCATCAGCCCAAATTTGTGATGGAATTCCAGTGTACCCTTGCTCAGGGTTATATCTTACTGAGCAATCCTTGGCAGCATCTGGAGTCTGGTAGGAGTGGGGAGCTGCTGAGCTGTGCTTGAGCACCTGTTGGAAGGGCGTGTTGAGGTGAGCTGCCCTGCTTGGCAGTGACAAGGACGAGGCTGGGAGCGAGCGGTGCAGAGTGCCAGCCTGCTGAGTCAGCATGACTGGCCTGGAGCAGCCATGCTCTGGACCCTGCCTGCTGCTTGCAAGGCTATTTTTAAAATGTGACTTCCATGTGTTCTGACTCCTCCTAGCTCTTTAATTTCCCCCACCATAAACAAAAGCAGCATTGCCACAGAGTCTCCATGGGAGCAGAGGTGTGTAAGGGCAGCAGGTTCTGCTTAGGGACACTCTGCTCATTGTGAGTCCAGCCCCAGCCCAGCTGGCTGCTTGTTGATCGTCTTCCATGGCAGGGGCCAGGATGTGGAGCACCTCGGGGCGTTGCTGCTGGACCCTGCCAGAGGAATGCCGTGGGCTCTGCTGTGTCCCAGGTGCTAATTTGACCTTCTTTCCCCTTGCAGAACCCAGCTGCCAAGGCTGTCGTGTTATGACGACCCCCAACAAAGGAAACAAGGCCTTGAAGGTAACGTGGCGAGGAAGGAACGGGGCGCGGGGATGGGCGCGGGCATCACCTCAGGCTTCACAAGTGTGTGCTGCCTCTCCCCCAGGTGAAAAGGGAGCCAGGCGAGAATGGGACCAGCTTGACAGACGAGGAGCTGGTGACCATGTCTGTGCGAGAGCTGAACCAGCACCTGCGGGGCCTGTCCAAGGAGGAGATCATCCAGCTGAAGCAGCGCCGGCGCACGCTGAAGAACCGGGGCTACGCGGCCAGCTGCAGAGTGAAGCGCGTCACCCAGAAGGAGGAACTGGAGAAGCAGAAGGCAGAGCTGCAGCAAGAAGTGGAGAAGCTGGCCTCAGAGAACGCCAGCATGAAAATGGAACTTGATGCTCTCCGCTCCAAATACGAGGCCCTCCAGAACTTCGCCAGAACCGTGGCCCGGAGCCCCGTGACCCCTGCACGGGGGCCTCTCGCCTCCAGTATGGGGCCCCTCGTCCCTGGCAAGGTGGCTACCACCAGTGTCATCACAATAGTGAAATCCAAAACGGACGCCCGGTCTTAGTGAAGCGAGCGTTGCCTGAGCTTGTCTGTGCAGGGCAGTTAGGCACAAAACCAGCCTGGAATCCCCAAAGCACAAGCCCTCGCCACATGGGTCCGGGTTCCTTTGACTTGGCCCAGGACTGGCCTGCTGATCGCTCCAGTTTATTTTGTTGTGTCCAGATTGGTATGAGCAGTGGTGATGCATCCCTTGTCCTGTGCAGACAGAGCTTCCCACCCAGCAGTCTGTAGCCCTCGGGTGCCCTGGGGACAGGCTGTGAGATTTTGGTTTTCTACCCAAAGAAAATCTGTGCAGTGTGGCTGAGAGAAGGGTGGAGGAGTGGCCCGAGGAAAGCTTTCTTCCTGGGGGCTGGGAACCCTAATTTTCGGTCACTTCCAAAGGCTTTATTTCATGACTCTTCCAGGTGGTGCATCTCAGCGCCTGAACCTGCTGCTTTTGTCTCCTTTGGTACCTGTAGTTACAGTTGGGGTGTTCTGTGTCCTAGGTTTTATTCCTTTCTAGGTGTGCCTCTGTGCCCTAGCCGTGGGTGTCCCTCAGGCCGTGCCGTTGGCTGTGTGAGCTGGCAGTGCTGGGGGACGGCGCTGCCGTGTCCTGAGCCCCCGGAAGGAAGGAAGGAAGGAAGGAAGGAAGGAAGGAAGGAAGGAAGGAAGGAAGGAAGGAAGGAAGGAAGGAAGGAAGGAAGGAAGGAAGGAAGGAAGGAAGGAAGGAGGCAGCAGCGGGACTGTGTGGACTGCAGGCCGGTTTTGTGCCTAATGTGTTGCACTGAACAAGACCAAAATCACTAGTTGTTCCCGTGTTTCGAGGGTATCAAGTGTCTCTAGTGTGATGGTTTACACAACCAGTTTATGTGGTTAAATAGCCCTTTATTTAAAGAGAGAAACATCATTTTAAGAATTATTAAATTATCTAAGTTTAAAATTGGACAGAAGAGAGAGCGTATTTATAGTCAGCTTTTTTACCTGAGAAGGCGAGAATATTTGACCATATGAGTGGGAAATATTCTCAGAGACTTTGCTAGTTAAAAGTTAATAAATAAATAATTTTAAAGTTTCTCATGAACCTCCCGCAAACTGTTTGTGGCTCTGAGGTTAGTTTTTATAAAGAGTTATCAGACTTTATTTATAAAACTTAGAAAAAGACAAAAAAAGAGGCAAGTCCTGTTTGATATCTTTTTGCAATTGTACCAAAAGTGACTTATTCTTGACCTGGCTAGTTTCTGTGGTGTCCCCTGGTGTTGGGCGCTCTCTCCCCGAGCTCTCATGCGGCGCTGTGGTGTGCTGGTGCCTTTGCCATGTGCTGTCATTTCACACTGTTGTCGTTTTCCCTAAACTCGACTGAGAGAGTGAGTTGGAATCTCTCTGAATTCTCCAGAAGGGTTCTGGTGCACAGGCGAAGGTGCTGCTGTTTTTGGAGACAGGAATGGCTGGCAGATGCAGCGAGGCCTGCCCCGAGGCGTGGGGGCAGCACAGGCAGCTCCTGCTCAGCAGCCAGTGCCAGGCTAGCTCGGTTATCTGGAGAGGAAAAACACTGCACTCTTCTTGTGCAGCAAACCTGTCAGAGGAGTAACGTGAGGGAGGCTCGTCCAGGCTTAGGAGAACACTGATGGGATTTAGCTCTGGAATTAGATCCTGTGGTCAGAACTTGTGCTCATGGCTCACCTCAACAAGAGGGGTAACGTGGGGCAGGCTAGTCCTTGGTGTCTGCACATTGCTGGCCAGTGAGCTGTGGCAGGATCACTGTCCTTCCTGGGGTGGCTTCTGCACAGGGCTTCTAGGAGAGTGCTCAGACTCAAAGCTGGGATGCAGCTGAGAAGCTATTTGTGGCCAGGCTCCATTTCCACAACACTTTGACTTCCCTCTCCCCTTCCCAAAGACTTGAGCTGATTTACTGAGTTTTAGAGAAGCAGGGCATGAGGGGGAAGCCCATGTGATCTCCTGGCTGTTGAAGATCTGAGTGGAGGGGGCAGACTGGGTAAACACGAGTGAAGCCACAGTCTGGTGGTGAGGTACAGCTGTCCTGGATAGGTTTTGGGGATGTTTCTGACTGCTGAACTGATACTGCTGTCGCCTGAGCAGAGGGGCAGGGTGGCCTGAGAACAGCTGCAGTGTGGCAGGAGAGGAGCAGGTAGCTGGTGGGGATTTCCTGCTGAAGGAGATCAGCTTTGCTCTGATTGATAGGGAGTTTAGGGAGTTGTTTGGGATGCTTTTCCAAGTAAACTTCCCAAAGGAGGAGCAGATTAGAACATTGCCTCCACACGTCCCCCTTCTGGCCCTGGACTTCCTCTTCTCTTCTCTGAAGTGTCTGGTGTGCCACTTCCAGCCATTCACCACAGCCCACACTCTGCACAGCACTCAGCAGGCTCTGGTCTTCCAGCTGGTTGTGTGGTGGCTGGGACAAGTGAGATTTTACAGAACACAGAGACGTCCAGCTGTCCTGGGGTGTCATTGCCAACGTGTCCCTCTTAGAGTCAGGCTGAGACTGAACCAGGCAGAGCCCTTGGGACACAGCTGAGTCCTGATCTGGGCCAGCGGAGCGGGCAGGGTGTGTATGGGGCTGGCCAGGGTCTGGGTTCCACAGCTGTAGCCTCTGGTGTGAGGAGAGCCCCGGAAACACAGCAGGCAAGGATGGGCAGCCCTGCAGCCGCGGAGAGCTTTGATTTGGTGGTGCTGGGTGTCAGGGAGCATGCAGCCCCTGCGGAGGCAGCCGCTGCTGTGCCTGGGCTGGCAGCAGTGCCCAAGGACCAGCCGTCCTTCCTCCTGCTTCCCACGGCCCGAGGTGTGCTCAGGGAGCACGGGAAGGGCAGGAGCAGCCGTGCCTGGAGGGTGGCTGGAGGGGGCCCCTGTGCTAAACAAGCTCCGTTTGTCGCGCTGGATGTCAGCGAGGCCACGGTGCCCTGAGCGTGGCTTGCCCGTGCTTTGGTTTTGTTCCCAGTGCAGTGTAGGAGCAGTGATGGATGGGATTGTGTCTCCGCAGTGTCCGAGCGCTCCGGTCCGGCTCCGGGCTGCCGTGCCCTGCCCGTGCCCGTGCCGGAGCCGTCACGCCGCCTTCTCTCTCGTATATAGTGTTCTGGAGTGTGACAGTTCTTGTTCCTGAGGTGCTCGTCCGTTTGGTTTTCTGCTGTGAAGGGTGTCGTGTTCCCGTTCTCCTTTTCCTGGTGCCGTTCCGGGCCGTCGGGGAGGGGTCGGTCCTGCCCAGCCCCGCGGGAGCGTCCCCGGCCCGCCCGGGATTTGTGTATTGTGAATTGTGTGCGGTCGCTCCCGGCCCGAGCCGGGGCTGGCGGACAGGGGGTCCCGCAGGGGGCTCCGGGCTCGGTGCAGGCGGTATTTATTGCTAAGTTATTGCCGTTATTTATTCTGTACAGTGTCGGCCGCCTTTGTACTGACAATAAAGCGCTTCAACAGCCGCCGCCTGCGCGTCCTTGGGGGCCGCCAGGGGGCGCTGCCGCGGGGGGGCGCTGCCGGAAGCGGCGCGCGCGCGCTCCGGCCGGAAGGCGGAAGCGGCGGAGCCGAGCCCGGTGCGGCGGCGGCGCGGCGGGTCCGGGCCATGGCGGCGGGCGGCAGCCTGAGCCGCTCCGAGCGGAAAGCGGCGGCGCGCGCCGAGATCCTGCAGCAGGAGGAGCAGCGGGACCGCCGGAGACAGGTACGGTACGGCCCGGCCCGGCCCGCTCCACCCCGCCGCTGCGGGCCGCCGTGACCACGCGTGTGCACCGGGCAGGTGTCCCGCATCTGGAGGAAGCCGCCGGCGGAGCGGAGCCCCGAGGAGTGCCAGGTGCTGAATGAGAGCGAGGACATCGTCAGGGAGCTGGAGCGGCGTCGCAAGCGGCGCGAACGGCTGCGGCGGCGGCAGGAGGAGGTGGGCGGCGGGGAGCGGGGAAGCCGTGCCGGGGATGGCGGGGAGCGGGGAAGCCGTGCCGGGGATGGCGGGGAGCGGCCCCGGGCGCGGAGAGGCGCGGCGGAGGCCGCCGGGCTGGCTGCTGCCGAGCTCTGCAGCCGCAGCAGGTGAACAACCACCGTGCCCCGGTACCGGCAGCGCGCCTGCCCTCTGGGCACTGCCGGTGTTTGTCTCCGGTCAGCCGTGCTCCAGGCGCGTGCGGCTGTGCGGACCGGTCTCCCGAGAGGCTGGGTCAGCAGCTACCGGTCTCCAGGAGGTTTTTTGCCGTGATCCTCCCACGAACAATGCCCACGTCCTTTTCATCTGGAAATCACTGCTGATGCTGTGTTTGTGTTGCTTTTCCTGCCTGGCCCAAGCCCATCCTCTGGGGAGATCCCTGCTCCGTGTGCTCGGCGGTGCCGGGTGACCCTGCTGGGTGTGTTTTGCAGGTGTGTGATGAGCCCGAGGAGCTGAGCAGGAAGGTGGCAGAGCTGGCGGCGGCCGTGCGCAGCGCCAGGCACCTCGTCATCTACACGGGCGCTGGGATCAGCACGGTGCGTGGGGCAGCACCCGGCCCTGCAGGGCTGCTCTGGAGCCAGCACAGCACCTGTGGGACGAGTCCTGCAGTTTCAGGCTGCAGCCCAGGTCATTCCTGCTGCCCCGGAGATCCTGTGGCTGCAGGATTGCTCAGGCACAGCCTGAGCCAGAGGACACTGCTCTGACTTCACTCGAGTCTCTTCGACGACTTGGTGTAAAACCTCAGACCAGTTAGCTCAGCAATGCTATATGTGTTATCTGACATGCAGAGACAGCTGGGGATTATTGGGATTTATAAACAGCACTTTGAGAATTGTTTTGTGGCAGTAGCCTAGAGCAAAGCAGCAGTCTGGTTCTACCTCTTCTAATGTGTCACTTCCCCCTTTGTGTGAGCTCTGTCATTCCCTTCTCTGCTGAAATGGAGCGTGACTCAGGGCAGGGGGCTGGGTGCTCGTGTCACCTGCATGTTCACAGAGATGCTGAGTGTGACGGGCCAGAACAGAGTCTAGGCAAAATAATAGAAGGCTCAAGAATGGAGTTCTGTGTAGCAAAGTGGGAAGTACCAAGGATGAAAAAGAGTTCTGGAGGGATTCCATAATCATAAAATTGGAGAAAGCTGACACTAGAAGTGAAAATGAGAGCTGAAACGTAGAAGAGAGAGAGAAAACAGATGAGGAGGTTTCCCTGTGTTCAGGGAACAGCTATGCTGGAAAACTCAGAGTGAATGAAAAAGCAGTGATGGCTGGACTTTGTGTTGGCCGGCTGTGTCTGGTTGTCCTGGGCTGTCCTGGGCTGGCTGTGTCTGTGCACAGGAGCTGTGCCAACCCCGCCCAGCAGCCCTGCTGTTCTCTCTGTGACAGGCGGCTTCGATCCCAGACTACAGAGGCCCCAATGGCATTTGGACACTGCTACAGAAGGGCAGGACCATCAGGTGAGGAGCCAAATTCCCAGAAAGCTGATACTGGAAGAGGTTAATGGCAATTCCAACTTTTTTTCCCCCCTTGCTTCTTGTCAGGGCTGCAGACCTGAGTGAGGCAGAGCCCACACTCACTCATATGAGCATTGCCTGCCTGCACAAGCACAACCTGGTAAGATATTTTTACCTCACCTCACTCATGTTCCTCTGTCTAAAAACGATAAACCCAGCAGGGAATAGTCAGAGAATATTGCCTGACTGCATTTTTGGCTCAAGTGGCTGCATATCCATGTAGGAAAATGTGCCCAAGCCTTCCTCAGTGAGCTGCAGGCTCTGGCTCTGGCAGTTTTCCCCGGTGCCTTTTCTTTAACGCGTTGTATTTGTCCCTGGTGAGGCTGGTCTGGGGAGCTGGTCACAAATCAGCCAGCCTAGAAATGTTCATTTTAGCAGGAAGAGGTTTCCATTTAGCTTTCACAAAGGTCTGTTCACCATGCTCTTCCCCTGTGGGTCCTGCCCTGATGTACAGGCTGTTGGTGCGATTTGGGACACGTGCATCACTGCTTGGAGGGATCCCCGTGTGGTTTGCAGGAGCTCAGTGTTTTGTTCCCCTCAAGGTGCAGCACGTGGTGTCTCAGAACTGTGACGGGCTGCACCTGCGGAGCGGGCTACCCCGAGCTGCAATATCTGAGCTGCACGGGAACATGTACATAGAGGTGAGTGGCCAGAGCAGGAAAAGTCAACGTTAAGTGGCCTCACAAAAAGAGAATGTAAACTCTTGATCTGCCACTAGCTCAGAAGGAATCAGTACAAGGGCTTGGCCTGTGTGCAGTTCCTGCCTTCAGACTGTTGGGTTTGGGGTGAACTGCTTAGGAAGTGCCAAACACAGCTCTGTAGCTCTTCCCCTGTACATAATGGAACCTTTTGATTCTGACATCTCTTCCTCAGCCCTTCTCTGAAATCCCTCCCAGCATGTAGCCAAAGGCTGCCTGTGGCTCCTGTGGCTGGTTTTCAAAAAAACCTTGAGGTTTTCCAAGTTAGCATCTGATCCCTGATGCTTCTGTCTACAACTTCTGCGTTGTCCCCAAAAAATGCTTTTCTTCCAAGAGAAGAGGCTTGCTCCTGGCCTGGAATGGGTGGGATGCTGATGGTGTGACGGGGTTTCTGCTTTCCTCCTGCACCAGGTCTGCACTTCCTGCACGCCCAACAGAGAGTACGTGCGAGTGTTTGATGTGACGGAGCGCACGGCCCTGCACAGGCACCACACGGGCAGGATGTGCCACAAGTGTGGGGCACAGTTGAGAGATACAATCGTCCACTTTGGGGAGAAGGGGACATTGAGACAGCCCCTGAACTGGGAAGCAGCAACAGAAGCTGCAAGCAAAGCAGATGTGATTCTTTGTCTGGGTTCCAGCTTAAAGGTAACTTTAGAGACTCGGTGAAGATTGTTAGCAGCATTCCCTCTTGGTGATACACCTTGGTGCTGAGCAGTCTCCTCCCAAACAGACAACTGTAAACTCTGGTGTCAGGATTCGCCCAACATCTGTGATAGTCTCTCTTCCTCCCTCTTTCCCCTCCTGGTAATACATTCCTTTTCCTCTCGCTGATACGGTTCACGGCTGCATGTGCCTGTGGCTGTGCTGATCCTCTGTGCTTTGTGGCAGGTTTTGAAAAAGTACCCGCGGCTCTGGTGCATGAGCAAGCCCCCCACACGCCGGCCCAAGCTGTATATTGTGAACCTGCAGGTGAGACAAAGCCCTCGGCGCTGGGTTGGCCGGGTGTGAGCCGAGGGGCTGCAGACGTGTGGGGCCCGGAGCCCCCGCTGCCGCCGCGGGGAGCCGCCTGCAGCCGGTTCTGCTCTCGCTCGCAGTGGACCCCGAAGGACGACCTGGCCGCGCTGAAGCTGCACGGCCGCTGCGACGACGTGATGCGGCTGCTGATGGCGGAGCTGGGGCTGGAAATCCCGCGCTACGACCGGTGAGCGGCGCGGGCCGTGCGCGGCGGGAGCCCGGCCCGGGGCCGCTGCAGCGCCCACCGCCGCCCTCTCTCTCCTTCCTCCCGCAGGGCGCGGGACCCGATCTTCGCGCTGGCCGAGCCGCTGCGCCCCGGCGAGGAGGGCACGCACTCGCGGAAAGCCGTGGCGCAGCCCCGGGAGCGGGAGGAGCCCCGCGAGCAGGAGCAGCCCCGGGAGCGGGCGGAGGCGGCGGTCGGGCGGCCCGGGGGGTGGCTCGGCCGCGGCTGCGCCAAGGGCGGCCGGCGCAGGAAGAGCCGCTGAGCGCGGGGCGGGGCGGGCGCCGGTGACAGCGCGGCCATGCTGCGCAACGGGGCGGCGGGCGGCGGCGGCGGCGGGGCCGCGGCGGGCGGCGGCGGCCACCGGCCCGTGCGCGTCTGGTGCGATGGATGGTGAGTGTGAGCGGGGCGGGCGCGGGCCGGGTGATGTCGCGGCGCCGCGGAAATAAACCGTGTTGGCTACGCCGGTGCCTCCGCCTCCTCTGTCAGCGCGGCGGGACGGGCCGGGCCCGCGGCTCAGCGGCGCTCTCCGTGCTCAGCGAGCGGCGGCGAACGGGGCTGGGCACGAACCGCCCGGCGCCGGGAGCGCCCCTGAGCTCGGCCGCTTAACGGGCGCCGGTGCGGCCGGTCCGCTGCCCCGGGCTGCAGCCAGCCCTGCCGGGCAGGTGCACGGAGGGAGCGGCCCTGGAGCACCGGGGGCTCTCCGCGGTGACCGGCAGCGCTGCTGCGGGCCCCGGGGACCGGCACAGCCCTGCCCGGCAGCAGAGACCTGGGGCAGCCCCGAGCCTGGGGCAGATCTCCCGCAGCTCGCCCGGGAGCGTCCCGGGCTGCCCGGCTGAGCCGACCCTTCTCTTTGCAGCTACGACATGGTGCACTACGGCCACTCGAACCAGCTGCGCCAGGCACGGGCCATGGGCGATTACCTGATCGTTGGGGTCCACACCGATGGTAAGAGGTTTTACCAGCATTCCTCTCGTGCAGCCCCTCAGATTGCCCAGCAGCATTAGCCCCAAGAGTTCCTGATAGGGTCAGGCTTCATCCTGCATCTGCTCCAGGATCAGTACCTTCAAGAGAAAGATGTCCCTTCTCTGGGAGCGGAGTTATCCCGTCATACTTTTGGACTGAGGATTGGGTGGGTCAGGTCTTGCAGCCTCCGAGGGTTAATCTGCCTTCTGTGCTATAAAAACAGTTGAAACAGACAAAAATCAGTCTGCTTTTGCTGGTAGGAGGTGCAGAATTTATGTTTCAAAACAAATTACCTTGTGGAGAAAACTCTTTTCAAGGCAACCTGGAAGTTAAGTGTCAGAAACAAGTTCTGGCATGTGAAGATGTATTTTAAACGGGTTTGTGGATGCAGAATTTCCAGTATGAACCAGGTGTAGTATGAAGTTACTGTTTAAGATGGAAATTTCTCCTGGGGGGATGCTGGGAGGCCCAGCTCATCCTCTCAGGAAGAAGTATCTGGGTACAGGGAAGCACTGAGACCTTTTGCCCTCTGAGAGAATTCCAGGGCCCTTGTTAAATGTTTAGGAAATGCAACTGAATCAAAATATTTTCTGATCTGTCTGGGGCTTCCTTTGCTACCACAGACTGATCCAAATCTGAGGATAAGCCTGCAGTGAAGTTCACCTACCCATGAAATGAGAGGGGCAGTGACTGAGAGTCACTGTAGCTGCAGGACATGCTTCTAACTGGAATTTTGTTTCTCCCCCAGAGGAGATTGCCAAGCACAAGGGTCCCCCCGTCTTTACACAGGAGGAGAGGTACAAAATGGTGCAGGCCATCAAGTGGGTGGATGAGATTGCTCCTGGAGCTCCTTATGTCACCACGCTGGAAACCCTGGACAAGTACAGCTGTGACTTCTGCGTGCATGGGGGTGAGTGGTGATGGGGCAGTGGCTGTGCTAACCTGGGCCCCTGGGGGCTCCAGGTGTGCTCCAGGTGCCCTGCTGCAAACCAGCAGGGGCAGGGCTACCTGCAGAGCTCTGCCTTCTCAACACCTGCACCGGGCAGCACAGCTGCTTTTGGTCTCGTGGTCTGGAGAAACCTGTCAGTGTGCTCAGAATCTCGAGAGTGGCCAGGGCCCTTGATTTTAACTTACAAAGGTGAAATGTGTCATTTAAAATTATCCCGAGGTTGCCCTTAGCACCAGCAGAAATTTGTGCAAAGGGGAAAGCCAATTACAAAACTTAAGTGTGAAAAACACTATTGAAAAGGAAAGCATGCAGAAATACAACCATGTTTATTTCTACTTATCCTGGGACAAGGTTAGATCTGAAAAGCTTCTCTCTTTATCCAGCTGATAAGCTGTTCAGTGGCTCAGCTGACTGTGTGGCCAGAGACCTAGTTCTTAGTGTGAGCACTTTTCGGTGTTCTGTTGCTAAAGAGAACCAGTGTTCTGAGGAAATGTTCTTGCTCTGGGACTCTGTCTCTTCCTGGGCTGCTGCCAATGCTCATTAAGCCTCAGCCCTTCTTCCCTGCCCCTCTGAAGCAATTTTGTTACTTTGACCAGGAGTAGTCTTTGTACTCATTTCATGTATCTCTCATCTGATCCCAGCCACCTGCTGTTGATAAGCCAAGTATTTCACAAAGTGTAAATAAATCCTTAATCTTTAGAAGATAAATATTCTTTTTTCACGTGGATGGAGTGGTTATCAAATTCCTCATTAACTTCATTGCCTGCCCTGAACGTGTCTGGTGTACGTGATCCCTGCAGGGGTGCTGAGGGGTTATGGCCGCACAGGAGTGAGTGCTCATGGCCCCTGCTCCAGCTGCTTGGATTTGTCCCCTCTGCCACTTGCTGACCTGTCGCAATCATCCCGTGCTTCTCCGAGCAACACCCTGCACCAGCAGCTTGGCCAGGCTGTGTTTGTGCAAAAGCAGAGTTTGGAAATAGCTGAGCTTACCTGAGGTGGTGCCAGCAGCCCTGCTGTGTGTGCCCTCCTGGCACACCCGGCTGTGCTGGCAGCGTGTGCCTGGCTGTGCTCTGAGGGGAGGCTGTGGGGTTTTAGGGAGCTGAGCAGGACTGAGGCACCCCTCTGTGCGGGCACACTCAGGGCTGCCCTCTGGCTGTTTTGGCAAAGGGGAAGCAGCTTAGTTTTTGCTTGTGAAGGCTTTGCACCATCACCAAAAGTGTGAGAGGTGTTTCTGCAGGGGGAGTTGGGAGCCATGTGCCAGAGATGAGCCAGAATGGCCTCTGTAGAAGGGTCCTGCATGTCACTGTGGGAGTGCAGCCAGTGAGAGGAAGAACTTTCCACTGGATTAACTGTTTCATTGACTGAAAACTTGTAACATGAGCCAAGGGTTAAAACCAGTCCCAGAATAGCTAAAAGGTTCATTTTTAACATTGATACAGATAGGGCTTGTTTATTGTCATTCAGACGACGATCAGGTGTGCCTGCTGCTGCAGCACCCAGCAGTGCACCAGATGGGTGATGGTGTTAATGTCCAGGAATATCCTTGTCTCCACAGACACAGTAGTCTTAAAAACCCCTGACATCTTTGTGGGGCACAGGACATGTCCCCTGTGGACGCACAGGGATTTGGACTGCAGAGTTGTAGGCGTGTGGGACCTGCACAGCTGCTGCTTTTGTGCAGGAGAGCTTGGGTCCAGTTCTGAAGCTTTTCTCTCTCTGCAGATGACATCACCTTAACTATCGACGGCAAGGACACCTATGAGGAAGTAAAGACAGCAGGGCGATACAGGTAACCTCTTGCTTACCTGTTTATCTTGTTTTGGGCAGAGTTTCTGGGTTAGGGTTAGACTTTGTGCCTTGAAGGGAAGTCAGATGAAACATACCATTCTTCAGGTCACACCTGAATTTGGCTGTAGGTGTGTCAGAGCTTCAATTGGTGCCAGCATTTTGGCTTCAGGGAAGGGGGGCAGACATTCCTGCCCAGTGGGGTGTCTGGTTCCTGGCAGAGGCTGGCTCTGGTTTTAAAGCCTCACTGAGAGCTGGCTCTGGTGGGCAGCCTGGGTGAGGGAAGTGTTCACACGAGCAGTGGCTGTGGCGTGAGGATGATGCCGAGGCTCAGCAGATAAATGCTGCTCTTGAGAGGGAGGGCTAAGGAGGACAGCCCCTGGTTTGGGTTTATCAGGTGTCACAGGTGCCCCGTGGCAGTGGTGGGAGGGCAGAGCCTTTGCTCCTGCGGCTCCTGCCTCATCCTTTGCTTGTCTCTGCAGGGAATGCAAACGCACCCAGGGCGTGTCCACCACCGACCTTGTTGGCCGCATGCTGCTCATGACCAAGGCTCACCACAGCAACATAGTGAGTCAGGGGGCTTTGGGGGGAGGTGGGGCACAGGGCATGAACAGCTCTTCCCTCTGCTGCCCCACATGGAGCAGAAGGGAGGGGTAGAGCTCCTGGGCCTGGCTCCTGCGTGGAGAACGGGCAGGGGCAGCAGAACAACCTGCTCATGTTTGCTTCAGCGTGTCTGAGATCACACTGTGATGGGACACACTCTGTGCCTCATGATCAGGGTGGGCCTTGGAACGTTAGGGAAACTGCAGGCAAGCCCATGACTCCTCCCAGGGTGAAACAACACAGTGCAGGCACATTGATCTGTCAGCCAGGTGCTGCCAGAGTTAGAAGCTCCTCTCCTTTTCCACTGAGCTTCATGCTTCTGCCTTCTGTTGTCTCTAGTCTAATCAGACCTTTCTTGAGTCTCCTCAGCTCTCTCTGGCTGGGAGCTAACCTAACCAGGGAAAAGTAAAGTCAGTGGTTTTATGTGAGGTAATGAGCTGAATTTACTGAGTAGTGAAGGAATCTGGGAACAGAATCACCTGGGTAACTGCAGAAACAAGTGACCTACAGGTGAATTGAGGGACAGAGGGAGATGTTTTGGTGTGCTGAGCTGCTAAATTGGCTTAGCTGTAGCACAGGAGTTGACAGTGAGATCTGCCCAGTGCTGCTGGCTGCTGCAGGTACCTGAGCCTGCCTCTTGTGAGGCTCTTTGGCAGGAAAAGGGATGCTGTCCTGTCAGGGGCTTGCTGGGCTGAGGGAGGATGCAGCTGTGCAGCACTCTTGGGGCTGCAGGTTGGGCAAGAACCACCTTTGCTGGCAGTGCCAAGCTGGGATCAGATAAGGACACATTTCCTCTGACTCATGCTGGGACAGGACTCTGGTTAGGTATTAACCAGTTTGGCAGCATTCAGTGCCACGGATCCCTGGTGTGCGTTTGAGCCTGGCCTTCCCAGCACTTCCCACACACAAGCATATCTTGGTTGGATGAGCTGTGCAAGTGCTTAAACATTTTGACTCTTTATCTCCCTTCAGGATGAGGACCTAGACTATCGGAAGCACACTGACAACTTTGGGAAGGTAATGTGAGTTCTGGTCGTGGACGTCTGGTTGTTGTCCTGCCTGAGAAGGATTCCCAGTGTGCTTTCTGGCCTGTTGCAGGCTTGTTTGTCCTCCCACATGTAGCAGTAATGTCTCAGTGAACGTCTGCTGTCCCCACATGGCAGCGCCTGCAGTGGGTGTGATGGGCAGGTGTGGCACAGGGCAGCATGAGCTGTCCTTGAGGGGGACCACAGGGCTGCTGTGCCCTCTGAGCCTCTGCTGGGCTCCTTCCTTGCTTGTAAATTCCTTCCTGACACTTCCCAAGTGCCCGTGGCTCCAGCCTGGGACAGCCTCTGGCTGCTCCTCTCAGTGCTTGTGTTGTTGTTCTGCAGGTGCTGTGTTAGGTGTGGGAGGTGTGGACACAGCAGGTGTGGCCACACTGCTGCAGAGCTCGAGGGCAGCACAGCCCTCTCAGTGCTCCAGCTGCCAGGTCCAGCCTGGGGCTCACACTGCTCCTAAGGAGCCAGCCCTCTTTATTTCCAGCTGAATGAGCTGCACCAGCAGCTTGAGCAAGTCTTTTTTACTCACAGGGGATTTGCTGACCTGTCTGAATCTTCCTTAGTTCCCCACTATTTTGGGGGTTATGAGTAGGTGTTTTGGGGCATATTGCTCTAGCATGGCTGTTTCCTGGGGCTTGGATCTGGGTAGGATGGATCAGGGCACTGGGTACCCTGGGTGACCCTGACAGCTGAGCTGTCTGCGTGCTGCCCTTTGCAGGGCCTGCTCTGGCCTCAGCTGCAGCGTGTGTGTCCTGCCAAGTCCCATGGAGCAGCTTAGGGTGGCAGAGCAGGTGACTTGTGGCTGTTTGCAGAGCTTCCACGTGGTGGGGACCGAGCTCTGTCCCAGAGCTGAGGGCCAGGCAGGTGCCCTGGGGCTGGCAGGGCATAGCTTGGTCGGTGTTGTTTCCCGAGCACATCTTGCTTCTCATGGAAATTCAAACCTGCCCTGTTGTCTTCCTCCTTCCTGAGCTTTCCTCTTGGCATCTCCTGAGCTGTCTGCTGAGGTGATGATTTAGACAGGGCATAAAGGGCTACTATCTAAACACTTGATGCCAGGAATGTAGAGAGTCCAAGGTGCTGAGAGTTACAGTTGCCAGCAAATTCAGATGAGCAGATTGCCCAGCACTGTGCTCTGTGTTGTCCAAACCCCCTCCCAGAGCCTGAAAAGAAGCTGTGTCTGGTGTATGTTTCCACAGGGGCCCAAAGGTCACAGTCCCTGGACTGGTGTCTCGCAGTTCCTGCAGACATCCCAGAAGATCATCCAGTTTGCATCAGGGAAGGAGCCACAGCCAGGAGACACCATCATCTACGTGGCTGGAGCCTTCGACCTGTTCCGTATCCTTGACTCTCTAGGGCTGCACCCCTGCTCTTTGTCTGATGTTCTCATGTTGGGAGGCACCACGCTGCATATTTGCCTCGTTCTTTTTCCTTTTCTGTAGCTGCACGTGAGGGAGGAGTCAGGAGCGAGTTCTTCCTGGCAGTGTCTTAGTCACGGGATGCTGAGAAAGAGCCTGTAGCTCCTGTGTGGAGCAGTCTGTGGCTGTGGATTTCAGGAAGGCAGGTAGATGGGTACTCTCAGCACTCCAGTGACTGTGGTGCAGACTGGCTGCCACAGCACCTGGAGTGGACCCGCTGTTCCTGGGGCAGGCTTTGAGGCTTTGTGCCAGAACATCTGGGACAAGCAGAAATTCTGGAGAGAGGCAAAGCTGAGTCCATGTAAGGTGGAGCTGAAAAAGTCTCTGGCTTTTGCCCAGAACCAGTGGAACCTGAGGGGGGAGGCAGCAGCTGTTCTTGGAAATAGGCAATAAGTACTGCAAGAATAAAATCCTAGGGATTCCTGTCTCCCACTGTCATTTTTGTGTGACTCTATTTCTGTCTTCCTTCCTCTATTTTCCACGTGAGCTTCAATTCCTTAAACAGTTCTGCAGATGTTGGCCACGTGGATTTCCTGGAGAAGGTTCACCAGTTGGCAGAGAAGCCCTACATCATTGCTGGGCTGCATTTCGATCAGGTCCGTGTAGAACCTGTCCCAGGGCAGAGCAGCTGGGGCCTGTTCCCTGAACCAGGCAGGCTGTGCTCCCAGAGACAGGACAGGGATGTCATTGTGGGAGAGAGGGGAGGCAAGGGAGTTGCTCTGTCTCCCTCTGACTTGCCTGGTGCTTTGCCCTAGGAGGTGAATCGTTACAAAGGGAAGAACTATCCCATCATGAACATCCATGAGAGAACCCTCAGCGTCCTGGCCTGCAGGGTGAGTGGTGTCTCTGCACTCTGAGAACTGCCCAGAGCCTGCTGGTGGTCACCTGTGCTCAGGGACCTTGCACGAGCTCCTTGGTGTGCCCTGAGAAGACAGACAAGATCACTTGAGGCTGCCAGAGGTGCTGATCCTCTTGGGAGGCTCTGCTGGGCTCTTGTGCCATCCTGGCTGATCCAAGCTGTGCCCCATCCAGCTGCTCTGCTGGCAGTGGCAGGGCTGGATGCCACAGAGGGAGCTGTGTGGTCAGACAGGTGCCACTAGAAAACTAGAGAAAGCAGCAGGGGAGAAAATGCCTGGGACAAAATCGTGGGGAGCCCCAGAAATGTGTGCCTGGAGCAATTAACTTTTGGATTTGCTCTATAGGTACAGAAAGGACATTCTGTAGAGGAACAAAAAGCTGTTGTGTGACAAGCAGTTAGTGCTGAACCCACTTCTCTGTTCCCTTATTTGAACTTCTGACTGTAGCCAGGTGACCTGCTCAGGTCTCTTTAAGAAGCAGCTGGCTTCTGGCTTGGGATTGGGTTTTGGGTTTTTGTTTGATGGGTTTTTTCCCAAATCTGGACTCTACCTGGTTCCTTTTTCAGTATGTCTCAGAGGTGGTGATTGGAGCTCCCTACGCTGTCACTGCTGATCTGTTGGATCACTTCAGGGTGAGTCCTTGCACACGGATGGACATGGAGATGTGTGGGGAGCTGAAGTGTGCAGGACAGCACGGGGGAGCAAGGAGGGAGTGTCCTGCTCACACTGGGACTGCCAGGCTGTGCAGGAGGGTGGCCTTGCTGGTCTCCAGGCTGTGCTCAGTGGGAGTAGTGGCAGGAAATGTCCCTGTCATCTTCTGGATCTTGTCAGTGACTTTTGTGTCCTCCTTCAGGTAACACTTGTTTGTCATGGGATGACTGAGGTGGTGCCGGACAAGGACGGTTCTGATCCATATGAGGTAAAGTGCCACTGGCTTTGTCAGCATTTGATAGCCAGAGCCTGGCTCTGGTTGTGTTCCTGGACTGGAAGGTACTGCAGAGGAGGCTTTTGCAGCTTTTCATCCACGCCTGAGGGCAGCTTCGTGGAGCAGTCAGTAAATCATTCCCAGCAGCTCCCCTCTCCCAAGCACTGCTTTGCTCTGCCCGTTCCTGATGCCTTCATGTAGAGGGAGAAATCCTGTGTGCTCTGCTCTCTGAGCTGGGCAGCTCCTGTGTATGTGGAGCTTTGCTTTCAGCGAGTGTTTGCTGTGCCTCCGAGGAGATCACTGTGCATCCTGCCTGTCACCCTGCCACGGCCCAGCTCAGCTGGGCTGCACACCCGGGTCCCACGTGTTTTCACAGCCCTGTCTGTGTCTGTTTGCAGGAACCAAAGCAACGTGGCATTTTCCAGCTGGTGGACAGTGGCAGCAATCTCACCACAGATCTAATTGTGCAAAGAATCATCAAGAACAGGTTGGATTTCCTTGTCTCCTGGTTTTGTCACGTACTGTTCCCTCCAGAGTGTCTGGGGACTGATGGATGGGACCAAACGGGGGAGAAGGTGTTGTCTGAAGGCACAGAGCAGCAAACTTGGCTTCCTCTTTCATGGCTTGGGCAGGCTGTAATGTGATTGCACAATCAATCTGTACAGGGAAGGGAACAGCTGAACTCTGCTGTGTCAGAATGTGCTGTACTGCACATTTATTGGTTTTCTCCTTTAATGATAAATTTCCTTTGCTGTATCCCAGGGGAAAGGGCACGTTGCTTCTTCCAGAGCTTTGGTCTTTTTAGGCCTGAGTCCTTCTTTCAGCACCTTGGCTCACATCAGTGATAAATTTGATTTTGGTGTTACATCACCCAGGACAGCCCAAGAGTGGAATAGCAGCTTCTTCCACAGAGGGAGAAGGACGTCTGTGTGACCAGTGTGGGAGTGCAGGACTGCAGAGGGCTGGCAGCAGCCTTGGGAAGCTCTGGGAGAGGCTCTGGGGGTCCTGGGGGGTTTCTGAAGTGCTCTCAGAACTGAGCAGCACAGAAGGCAATGCTCCCCTGATCCAGGTGCTTTTGTCTGCAAGCAGCGTGGGTGAAGGAGAATCTTAGGGCACTGTGTGGTATTTGCAGGCTGGAGTTTGAAGCTCGCAACCAGAAGAAAGAAGCCAAAGAGCTGGCTGTGCTGGAGGCCATGAGAAGGCTGGAGCAGGAGAAGCACTAAGCTGCAGAGCGGGCACGTGTGAGCCACAGAGAGCTGCAGCTTCACCCTCTGGGAGAGCAGCTGCTCTGCAGGAAAGGAGCCCTGAAGGGGGGCAGCCCTGCTGGCACGCAGGATGTGCTGTCCTAGCTCCTCCTGCACTAATTATGCAGACATAACGAGTTGGGATTCCGTTGCCTAGTTTTATCTCCGTTAATCAGTCCCTGACCCTTTTCCCAGGAGGAGATTTGACAAAACAAAAAGGTTTTAATTATAACTAATGTTTTAACATGTTGATGTGCTTTTACCTTCTGCCATTTCTGGCTCTTAGTAGGAGGGAAGTGGAGGAGCTGCCCGTGCCCCCTGCCCTGCCAGCCTGGGCTGTCCTACCTGGGCTCAGCATTGCAGAGCAGCCCCTGGGCAGGGCTTGGGTGGCTGCACAGGCACTGAGAGCGGCCTGGGGCGAGGACTGGGCTCCTGGGCTTCCTCCTGCAGCTCTGGCTCAGGAACCAGGGGCTGCCTGCCAGAGGAGATGCTGGGGTTCACTGTGCCGCCTCTGCTCAGCTCCTGCCCCTGCCCACACCCAGAGATGCCCTGGGCAACTCCTTTGCTGCAGGTGCAGCTGCTGAGGGGGCAGGTGGAGCTGGGTCCAGGCATTTCTCCCAAGGCACAGGGATCCTGGGCCTTTCCCCAAAGGCTCTCCCTGCAAGGCAGCAGGACCCGATGCCTCGTGTGCACAGTGCTCAGGGCCCCCCTTGTGCTGATGGATTGATTACCTGAGGGCAGGGCCTGGCCAGGTGAAGGTTTGGGGGTGTTTTCTGATGGCTGACATGCAGCATGCTGCCTCCAAGGGGAGGCGCAGGCTGCGAGATGGGTCCTGAGCTGTGAGCCCCTTCTGCCTCTTACATTCCAGGATCCTGGGGTGGGTATCCTGAGCAGCTCACTGCACTGTGCCAGATGGTCCTGCCAGGCTGTGTCTGGTGTCCTCTCTCTTGTAAACTTTTGTTGCTGATCATTAATAAAATGTTGAAGAGTTGTGCATTGGTGTTTTTGGGGCTGGAGCCCGGGTAGCAGAAGGGGGCACAGGGCACACGTGCCCTGGTCTTGAGAGGGAGCCCCACACTCCCTGAGGCTCCATGGCACAGGGGCTGCTCAGCCCCAGGGCAGCCACCACTCACCCTGCTGGCCCTTCCTGGGCTCTGCCTGGCACAGCAGGGCAGGTCCATGTGTGTCAGAGCTGCAGCCAGGGGCACTGGTGGGACTGGGGACACTCCTTGGCTTTGTTCCTAATGAGCACGGTACCCCCATGGGCCAGGCAGGGCTGGCACCAGCAGTGGGATGGGCACTGCAGCCAGGCTGGTGCTGTGCTCTGGACTCACCCTGTGAGCAGGGGGTGACCCAGGGCTGCCCCTGCCAGGGAACAGCTGCCACCCCACTGCCCCAGTCTGTGTCCTGCTGCCAGAGCTGCCCCAGGGCCGGGCAGAGGCTGTGCCAGGCCCCCTGCAGCACGAGGGGGAGCAGGGCTTTTGGGGGCACACAGGACAGGAGCCCCCTGTCCCTGCTGGCCCTGCCCTGTGCCCTGCAGCTCCCACAGGAGGGGCTGGAGGGCTCAGCAGCCCCGAGCTCCCAGGTCTGGGTGGGCTCCCCCCTCCCCAGCAAGGACAGACAAGACAGAGCCATCCCGAGCACGTTTATTGTCACCCCAGGGCCCCTGGCCCTGCTCAGGCCCCGCACACTCCCCGGGGTACCAGGGCAGTCAGGCCCCGGGGCGGCCCCGGTCCTCACTGCGGAGCCCCGGGGGAGCGGGCCGGGCTGGGCAGAGCCGCCGGTGTCGGAGCTGGCGAGCGGCACGGGCCGGAGAGCGGCGCCGAGGTCCTGCCCAGGGGCAGCGGGAACGGGGCCGCAGGAACGGGGCTCGGCGGGGCGGCACAGGGCGAGCAGCGCCCGCGCGGGGGTCCCGCCTCGCCCGCCCCGGGGCGGCGGAGCCCGCGGGGCGCCCGGCGGAGTCACTGCCCGGCCCCGCTCCGAGCACCGACCCGAGCGCGGGACACCGGACACAGACACGGACACGGACTGGCGTCGCACGTTTATTGGCCGGGCCGGGCGGGTCACGGCCGTGCCCGGTGCCCGGTGCCGCCGTCACTCGCGGAACTTCCACTCCTGGCGGCACATGGGACAGTGCTGCTGCACCTGCTGCGAGTTCAGCCACTTGAGGATGCAGTGCATGTGGAAGCAGTGCGAACACTGCCCCCACACCAACGGGCAGTCGTCTCCGGGAACCTTACCTGCGGCACGGACACACCGTCAGCCCCGCCCGGCGCGCAGCGCCCGGTGCCGGTGCCGGTGCCGCACTCACAGTCGGGGCAGCAGCCGTTGAACGCCATCCGGCAGATGCCGCAGTTCTCGTCGTTGGCCACCCACAGCCAGGACGCGACTCCGTGCCAGCTCCGAACGCGCACCCGCATGTCCCGGTCCTGATCCCGGTCCCGGTGCCCCCGGAAGTGCCGTCCGCCCCACAGAGCTTCGCGCGCCCGCCGCTCCGCAGCCCCGCCCTTTCCGCTTCCGGCGCGGGCGCAGCGCGGCCGGAAGTGCGGGCGGGAGCGGTGCCGCCATCATGGCCGACAAGATGGACATGTCCCTGGACGACATCATTAAGCTCAACCGGAGCCAGCGCGGGGCCAGCCGGGGCGGCCGGGGCGGCCGGGGCCGGGGCGGCACCGCACGCGGGGGCGGGCCCGGCCGGGGCGGCGTTGGCGGCGGGCGCGCGGGCGGCGGCCCCGTGCGGAACCGGCCGGTGATGGCCCGAGGCGGCGGCAGGAACCGGCCCGCGCCCTACAGCCGGGTACGGACCGGGCGGGCGGGGCTTGGGCCGCGGCGGCGCGGCGGGCTGGGGCGGCGAGCCCGTGCGGGGCGGGGACGCGGGCGGCCCTTTGTCCGGTCCCGGCGCGGCCGCGGGCGGCGGGGCCCTGGCGCCGGTCAGCGAGCTCCGGTCTCGTTGCAGCCGAAGCAGCTCCCGGAGAAGTGGCAGCACGACCTGTTCGACAGCGGCTTCGGGGCGGGGGCCGGCGTGGAGACCGGCGGAAAGCTGCTCGTCTCCAACCTGGACTTCGGCGTCTCGGATGCGGACATCCAGGTGCGGCTCGGGGAGAGGGAGCGGGGCCCCGTTCATCGGCCGGGCCGGTGCCCGCGGGACCCCCGCCGGCCCTGCTCCGCCTGGCACCGGGGCCGAGCATTCCCGGCTGAACGAATCCCTGGTGATGGGGTTGGCACTACGTGTGCCTGCTTTGGTGGTCTCCATGGGGCCGGGAAATTCGGTTTATAGGTGCTCTGTAAGGGACTGCCCGGTGCACGGAGCGACGCCGTGACTCTGCTGGGTCACGCTGTGATGGGAGGATGCAGTATGATTCTCTGAGCCCCTGCTCTGTGTAGCTGTAGCTGTCCCTAATGGTGCTGTGGGCTCTGCTGCTTTGCCAAGCCCCACTCTGGTGGGTGTCAGGGGGTTCCCAAGGATACACCCCTCAGTGCAGCCAGGTCGTTATTTGTCACAGCTGCACTGGTGCCATGGTGTCCTGTGCTCCACCTGTCATGGCTGTGCCCCTTTGGGCTGGTCAGAGCCCACAGGGGTTGCAGTTGGGTGCATTGGCCTCGGGGCTGGAGGCTGAGGGGTGTCCCAGGCTCAGGAGTGGGCTGTGAGCTCTGCAGGAATTGAATGCCACAGACGGCTGCCACCACCCTGGCCTCTGGCTCTCGTGGCCTCTCCAGGGAGAACCAAACCACTGCTGCCAGACTTTCCTCATCAGTTCATTCATTCATTCATTCATTCATTCATTCATTCATTCATTCATTCATTCATTCATTCATTCATTCATTCATTCATTCAGCCTCTCCACACAGCCATCTGGCTGCGTGTGGGGAACTGGAAAGGAGCTCTGTCACTCACTGGGTAGTATGCTGCCCTCCTGTAAGTTCAGACTGGATTTTAATAGGCTCCTGTTTGTTGCAGTGAGGCAGCAGTGTGTAAAACTCAGCCCCTGTGCCTTGTGTGCAACAAGGACTCACCTTCCTGCTGCTGCACAAGCTCCAACTGGGGTTTGTTTAGCAGCAGGGCTGACAGTGGCTTTGGCCCCCAGCCCCATAATTTAGCATTGCCTCAGATGTGGTTTTGTTCCTGTGCCAGTGCCTCTTTCTGTGGTGTGAGAGGCTGGAGGTGCTCTGGTTGCTCTTGGCGTCCCCTGAGGCAGGAGCAGCTGACCCCGGGCTCTGGGCAGAGCTGACACAGCCTTGCCTGCCACATTCTGCCCAGAAAGCATCTGCCAGCTGCCCTTTGCAGCTGTCCTCCAGCAACCCTGCTGAGAGCCCTGCTGTGCCTCGGGAGCAGGCTGACACAGGCAGTGCAGTAACCTTGTTGGCTTCCCAAATGTGGTGCCTGAGAAACAAAACTGGGGGCTCTGTTGCTGCCTCTTTATTTCCAGCCTTTGTGGCAGCACAGGACAGAGCTCAGCACAGGCCTTGGCTGGTCTCCATTTCTGGGGTATGTTCCTAAGGGGCAGGAGTCCAGCACAGTAGAAGTGCTGTGGTCTCATGGATCCCTGCCCTCACATGGACATTCTCCTCTGAGAAAGGTGTCTGGGGTCTGGAGTGTTTTCAATTGTTGCTGCTTTGACTCATCTTCAACAAAGACCCCCAGTTCCCCTGGGAAAAAACCAAACAGGTCAGCATCCCTTGAATCTGCTTCCCTGGCTGTGAATGTGCCTCCTGCAGGACACAAGCGTGGAGTCCTGCTTGCTTTTGCCACTTGTGACCATGCCTGGACTCTTGCTGACGGGCTGTGCTGTGCCTCTGGGAGCTTTTCCAGGCTGTCTGAGGTGGTTGGACAAGTCCTGACCCCGAGTGTGGGGCACTGCAGCATTTGCAGCACTGATGGATGGGCGTGCTCCTTTCCCTCTCGTTCCAGGAGCTCTTTGCAGAGTTTGGGACCTTGAAGAAGGCAGCTGTGCACTATGACAGGTCTGGCCGCAGCCTAGGAACGGCAGACGTGCATTTCGAGAGGAAGGCTGATGCACTGAAGGCCATGAAGCAGTACAACGGGGTGCCCTTGGATGGTGAGGCTGCCTGGCCTGGCCCCATAGCTCCTGTGGCTGGGGCAGAGCCCTGCATGTCCCTGGTCCCTGCCCGTCCCTGTGCCCCTGCCCCATGTGTGTGTGTGTCCCACACGGGCTCACAGCTGCTCTCCTGTCCCTGCTGCTCTCCCTGCAGGGCGCCCCATGAACATCCAGCTGGTCACGTCACAGATCGACACGCAGCGGAGACCAGCACAGAGGTGGGGGAGCCCTGCCCGAGCAGGGGGTGGGAAGGGCAGGAGCCCTCCCTGCTGGGGAGCCTGGCTCCTGTTCAGCTTCACTGGAGGCACTAAAACTGTTGCTTTTCAAACTTGCAGTGTAAACAGAGGTGGCATGACCAGGAACCGCGGGGTCTTGGGGGGATTTGGAGGTGGAGGCAACAGGCGAGGGACTCGTGGTGGGAACAGAGGGAGAGGCAGAGGAGCTGGAAGAACTTCCAAACAGCAGCTCTCTGCAGAAGAACTAGATGCACAGCTGGATGCTTACAATGCCAGGGTAAGTGCTGCTTGGGCACGGTAATGGGCTCCCCACAGCATCTCATCCTGGAAAGCACTGGCAGTCTGGAGCTGGCAGGAAAGGGAAAGCATTCTCCAGGGCCTTGGATGGAGGCAGTCCCGCTCTGAAGCTGAGCTGTGCCTTGGCTTGGGCCTGAGCTTCGCTTTCCAGAGCAGTTTGTCTCTGTTCCTGATGGCTGAGGAACAGGCTCTGCTCCTGCCAGGCTCCAGAGCTGGAACAGCCACTATGAGCAGCAGCTGCAGAACAAAACTCACAGAGCTGATGGGATGCAGGAATGGGAAAACCAAGGAAAATCTCATGTGGAGGAACTGTGTGGTGTGCTGCTGGGGAAGGGTGTTGCGCTGGTGGCAGAAATGAGCCCCAGCCTGGGGAGCCACGAGCAGGTGGCAGCTGTAGCTGGAACTTGCTCAGCCTGTGCCAGGATCCCAGCAAAGCTGAGGCCACAAGGACTCCACAGCAGCAGAGTGGGTGTTCAGGATGGGACAGGTCAGGCAAGAGCATGGAAGGAGTGGGATGAGCAGGATTCCAGGCACAGCCTTGGAGCAGTGTGGGGTGCAGGTGTGCTGTGGCCTGGACCCAGCTGTCCCTGTCCCCCCCACACTTGGGAGGTCAGCAGAGCCAGGCTGCCTGCAGAGGGGGTGGCTGGGGTGAGGGGGTGCTGCCGGGTGCCAGGGCCGTGCCAGGGCCGTGGTGACTTTGCTCCCTCTCTTGCAGATGGACACCAGCTAAAGCGGCAGCAGTGGGCCAGGGAAGGACTCCAATCTTGCTCCACACTCCCGGCAGGGGCTGCGGCTGTGGCTACTACTACCGAGGATGGGATTTGTTTTACTTTTATGTTCTGGGATAGGTTTTAACTCCTGTAAAGGTTTTTTTTAATTCTCAGCAGACCTGTTTTGTACCGAGTTATTTTTGGGATAAATTTTTCTGGTTGCCTGTTGGGCCAAGGTGGCTTTTTCACCTTTGCCGTAATAAAATAGAACCATGTCTAGAGCTGTGGCTGCTGCCTTGCCGCGCTGGGCCCTGCGCCCGTCCCGCTCCCTCACGTACCGTGACGCTCCGTGTCCCGGTCCGCTCCGGTCTCGTCCTACCCCGCTGGTCCCGTTCGTGCTCCCGGGCCGCTCTCCGGGTCCCGATCCTCGTGTGCCCCGCCCTGCCGGTCCCGCCCCGCCCCGCCCCGGTCCCTCCGCCCCGCCCCGCCCGCGCGCGCGTCCCCCGGGCCAATCAGCGCGCGGCTCGCGGCCGGAAGCGCGGCGGCGGCGCGGCAGCGAGTAACGGGAAGTGCCGGGCGTGTCCCGGAAGTGCGGGGGCGCGCGGGGCCTGGGCGGATCCGCGGCGTTGGCAGCGGAGCGCGGAGCGAGCGAGCCCGGTACGGCGGGAGCGGCGGGCGGGGGTGCGTGCACGGCGGGCAGGGCCGGGCCGCGGGAAGGGCCGGGCGCGGCCGAGGGGCGGGCGCGGGGCCCCGGGTGCCCTTGCGCGACCTTCCGAAGGCCGGGGGAGCCGCCGCCCCCGGTGGGGCCGTCCCGGAGCGGAGCGCGTGCGGCGAGGGCGGGGCGCGGCGGCCGGCGGCCCGGGCTCCCCGGAGGGGCTGGGGCGGTGCCCGGCGGGCCCTGCCCGGTGCCCGAGGGGCCGTGCCCGGTACCCGGTGCCCGGCGGGCCGTGCCCGGGGCTCGCTCCGAGGGGCGGTGCAGGGGATCGGCCGGCCCGACGCGTCCCGGGGTCGGCCGTGCCTCCGGCACGTACGGGCTGTCTATAAATGGCCGCTGGGCACGGAATGAGGAACTGGGAGCCGGTACCGGGGTTGGGCTGCTCCGTTCAAGGCAGGCCCTTCCACCGCGACCGCCGCGGGCCGGATGCCTCCAGCCCCGGCGGGGTTCGCACGGGAGCCGCGGTTCCTGCGCTGCCCCATCAGCGTGACCCCACCGGGAGCAGCGGCGTTTTCCCGGGAGCTGGCTGAGAGCCGTGACCGCCGTTTGTTTGTGGTGAGAAATCCCCGGCCGCCCTTGTTCACTCGAGGGTTTTGGGTCCGCTCTGTTACTCCAGCTGTCCGAGCGTTTTTGCAGTGTGGAAGATCTCATTCTGTGACTGCAGAGTGGGGACAGTTTCACTGCTGTGAGTTCAGCTGCTGACACTCAGGGACCAGCCGCGGCTCCAGGTGCCCACGGTGCTGGTTCCATCCCTGGTGCAGCACTGCCAGCAGCCTTCGTGCTTCTGGAGCTTTGTGAGCCCTCAGCCTGGCTCTGCACCGTTCACCCCTGCAGGTGAATGACAGGTCAGGGATATGTCAGAGTAAAAAGAACAAAACATAAAAACCTCCTCCATGCTCAGGCTGCCGAGTCCCCGCTGGGCAGCAGAGTGTCCTCCTGTTCCTGAGTCCCTCCTGCCGGGAGCTGTGAGACCCCTGGCATCGGGTGGGATGGGAATTCCCTGGGTGCTCTTACAAAGCACCGGTGCAGCAGCGGTGCCTGGGTGTGCCCTGACAGCCTCGGGAGGTGCCAGCTGGGCTCTGTCCCCTCCGTGCTGCCCTGGGAACATCTGAGCGGCCGGGCTGTTGGGGCTGTCCTGGCTGCCCGTCCTGGCAGAGCAGCACTCACTGCTGGCTCACATTCCAGTGAGTTCTCCAGGGCTGCGCGGGAAGGAGGAAGGGTGGGGACTGCTGGAACTGGCCGTGCTGAGTCCGAGGCCTGACGGGTGTTGGAGGAAGCTGATGAGCTCATCTGACACACTCTGACTAATGCTGGCTCCGTGCTGCCCTGGGATGGGATTCCAGAGTCAGTGTTCCCACCGTGCCTGGACACAGCAGGGATGCAGGGACACTCCCGCTGGTGCTGCTGCCTGGCAGGAGGTGGGGCTCTCGCCCTGGCTGCTGCAGCTGCTCTGTCCTGCACAAAACATGCTGGGAATCCGGAAGAGTCTGCCGGGCTGAGGGAGCAGGGAAGGCAGAGTGCAAATTCCCCGGTAGGGATTCAGCCTCCTGCTGCCTTCTACAGGCTGCTGAGATCCCGAGTACCTGCTGGGAGCTGGGGTCTGCTTCTGAAGGTGCAGGAGCCCTTCTGTACCCAGCTTGCAGCACAGGCTGGGGTCCCTTCCTGCAGCCCTGGCAGTTCTGTGCTGTTCCACGGAGCAGGGGCAGCCCCAGCACCTGTGGGTGAGCTGATAGGAAGGGTGAGGGCTGTTCCCCAGAGCCAAGCCCAGCCTGGCCTGCAGTGCTGACTGGAGTCATGCTGGTTCTGTCCCCAGTGGTCTTTTCAGTCCTGGTGGGCTCCTGTCACCTTAGAAATCCTGAGAAGGTTGGGGTGGGTTGTGATTAATTTGTGTGCTGGGTATGCATGATTCTTTAGCTCTGGGTCACAGAAGTAAGGCTGGAACACAGGAACGTGACCAAAGAGCTGGGGATTTGGGGTTTGGTTGGTTTGGGCTTCCTTCTGTGCCCTCTGTGTCGTGGTTGTTGCTAATATCAGTTTGTGGCAGGGGCTCCTGGTGGCTCTGGTGGAGATGGGGCTTGTGATGCATGGAAGAAATCTGTCACCATTGTGTTACCCGGGGGCTCAGCTGTGGAGGAGTGGCAGCTCTGTGCTGACACCAAACCAGGGCATTTCCAAACTGCCCAGGAGAGGATTCTGGCTCTTGGAGGTGCCCAGCTGCTGGCAGTCAGGGCTGTGAGTGCCAAGGCTGTTCCCAATCAGTGCAGCTCTCTGCCAGCCATGGGAGCTGTGCTGGGACTGGTGCTGTTGTTCACAGAGCACTGGCTCCAAGAGCTTCAGGTGCTGGAGCAGAGGCTGCCTCATGGGTCCTGCTGTCCCTGATCTGGCTGTCTGTGAGAGATTGTCTCTGCTTGGTCTGGAAATTGGAAGGTGGAGGGTGCCCGTGGCTGCTCATGCACAGAAATGTACCTACCACTGCTGGAGACAGGTGTGTGGATGCTAGTGGATCCTCTGCCATTAGTGTGCTCTCACAGAAGGCTCAGCCACAGAATTTGGGAGTCACCACAAGTTTGGGACTTCGATTCTGTCAAGCTTAAATTCTGTCACTTTCCTGGAAGCTGCAGGTATCCTCAGAGCAAGGTGTGAGAGTTAGAATGAACTGTGGCCCATGGGAGGTGTAATCTGGCCCAGAGGTGAGCCAAAGGATGTGGGGAGGGGATTGGGCAGGGTGCAGGGAGGAGATGGAGCAGTGCAGGTGTGTAAGTGAGCATTTGCTCAGCGCTCCTGGGAGTCCTCAAGCCTGGCAGCTGCTTGGGTTTGATGTGGAGACACTGGCATGAAATCTCATCAGCTGTTCATCTGTGACATGAGACTAAATGCCCTTTTGAAGAGAAATTTCCACATCATTCAGTGTGAGGATGTTGGAGGATGCCATGTGGAAGGGCCAGCTGTTTGCTGTGCAGCTGCAGCGGGAAAGGCTCCTGGCACAGATGTTTGTTCCATGCAAGGCCAGAGCCCTGGTATAGCCCCTGGTGTCCCTTCATCCCCCAGTGCCTTTCTAGAGCTGTGCCAGAGTGTTCTGAGCCTTCAGAGAGTCCAAGTTGATATTTGCCACAGGATAACCCTTCACACAACGTGCCCTGTGGAACCAAGAATTCCTGAATGTGTCATTGGCTTTTACTGAGGATTTTAGTGGAGTGTTGGCATCACCTTTGCCTTGCCCTTGGCGTGGCTGGGCATTTCCTGGGCAGAGTCCTGGGCAGGTTCCACATCTTGTTTATTTCATTGCCTGTTTCCCTGGCTGTGTGTGCCACAGATCCTTGCAAAGGGCTGAGCCAGGTGTCTCATCCCTCTCTGCCAAGGCACCTGGCACAGAGCATGGATGTGACAGTTACAAAACGTGGGCACCAGATCCCAGCAGAGGCTCCTGGCATTCGTGCCAGAGGAACAGAGGCCTATTCTTAGCTGGAATCCTGCTGTGGAGAGCAGAACTGGGTTTATTCTGGGCTCTGGTTTATTCCAATTGAAAGCCTCACCTGATTGATCCTGTGGAGCCTGTCTCCCCTATGGCTTTGGGGTATTACATTACATTACAAGCAAAGCACTGAGGTTGAATTTTTTCTCACTCTCGTCTGGGCCTCTGTGGGCTGAAGATGAGACCTGGGGGATTCTGCAGGGGCTGGGGGCGCTGGGCAGGGCTGTGTCTCCCAGGGCCAGCAAGAAGGGCCCCAATGAGAGAGGGAGCCTGCAGAGTGACAGCAGAGCAGTCTGGGGAGCCCTGGCGCGGGGGTGGCTGCTCAGGGCAGTCACAGCTCTGCTCTCTGCTTCAGTGTGGAGCACGTGTGCCAGGATGGCAGAGCAGGAGCCAACGGCAGAGCAGCTGGCCCAGATTGCAGCGGAGAATGAGGAGGATGAGCACTCTGTCAACTACAAGCCTCCTGCCCAGAAGAGCATCCAGGAGATCCAGGAGCTGGACAAGGACGACGAGAGCCTGCGCAAGTACAAGGAGGCCCTGCTGGGCGCCGTCACTGTCAGCGCAGGTGAGCTCTGCACGGCTCGGTCCCTGCTGGCCTGGCCTCTGCTCCCACGGGGGAGCTGTTCTCCCAGCTCAGGCTTTGGGCAGGAGCACAGCCCAGACACAAAGCTGAGCCTGTGCTGCCCCATGCCCGTGGCTGGCCCGCAGTGAAGGGCTCAGGGACTGGAGGGCAGGCTGGCACTCTGCCTTTGCAGGGACTGTGGGCTGGGCCTGGTGCAATGGGAGCCTTTACAGAGTTGGAGCTTCTTTTTGCTGTTTTTTGTGCTCTTTCAAGAAGTTCTCTGGAAGGAAAAGGAGCTGTGTTGGCCAGTGTGGGGAATGAGTGTTTAACAGCTTTTTCTCTTGTCTCTAGATCCCAACGCTCCAAATGTGGTGGTGACCAAACTGACCTTGGTCTGTGCTACTGCTCCAGGCCCCCTGGAGCTGGACCTGACAGGTGAGCTGGGAGGGAATGCCAGGAGCACTGCTGGCAAGGTGGGGGAGCCTTCCTGTGTCAGAAGGGCTGGCAGCAGAGCACAGTGTTGGGCCCCAGCAGGTTCTGTACCTGGAGCCCAGCAGCAGCTCCGTGACTCCTGGGTCTTGGGTAGTGGTGTGAGGGGCCAGGTGGGGCAGGCAGATTCTTCCAGCCTGCACGGTGACGTTCATGGCAGCCACGAAATGGTGACAGCCTTGGAGCAAACATCTGCAAAGAAACAGCTTGGAATTAACTGCAGGGTTGTGCTTGCAGTGTCCTGTTGCAGGGCATTGCTTGCCTGGCTCTGGCAGCAGAGGGGGCCCTGCAGCTCCTGCCCCAGCTGCTTGTGCCATGGAAATTCACCCCAGAGCACAGCACAAAGGGACTCTGAGCAGCCCTCTCCTGTCTCTGTAGGTGATCTGGAAAGCTACAAGAAGCAATCGTTTGTGCTGAAGGAGGGCGTGGAATACCGGATAAAAATCTCCTTTAGGGTAAGGATTCTGATCTGGAAATTGAGGGAATGGAACACCAGACTGCTGCAGTCCCAGCTTGGGGAGTGCCCGTGCCCTGCAAGTGGGGCTGTGCTGGAGAAATGGGCTCTTCTGCACGTGGGGTGGGCAGCATGAATGGAGACATCCTGCTCAGTCCCTGCTCCTCTCTCTCCAGGTAAACCGGGAGATTGTGTCAGGATTGAAGTACATCCAGCACACGTTCCGGAAAGGGGTGAAAAGTAAGTGCTTCTCTTGGCTTGGTGCTGCTCTGAGTGAGTGAGGGCTTCCTGCTCATCTTGCTGCTGTGACAGTGACAGGGGCTGCCCAGCAGCTCCTCACGGGAGGGGCCAGTCCTCAGTGCCACGGAGCCCGTGGAGCCCTGCAGTGCTGGGGCAGCCCATGGTCCTGCACAGCGTGGAATCCCAATCCCCCGAGCACATTTCCCCCTGAGTTCGGCAGGAAGCAGGTCCCAGCTGACAGCACTGCAGGTGCTTACAGGTCCCTCCCCGCAGGAGGGGCCCATTCCTGGGGGGAAGGAAGCTCCGAACTGGGTGAGATTCCTATTGTTACAGCTGCTCTGTGGATTGTTGTAACAGTAACAGACCTTTCATTTGCTTCAGCCTTGCTCCAGATGCAGGGGCAGCTCCTGAACCTCTTGGTGCCTCCCTGATGCCTCCATACACTCTTTTTGTCTTTTTAGTTGACAAGACCGAGTACATGGTTGGGAGCTATGGCCCCCGAGCAGAGGAGTACGAGTTTCTGACCCCCATGGAAGAGGCCCCCAAGGGCATGCTAGCCCGGGGCAGCTACAACATCAAATCCAAGTTCACAGATGATGATAAGACTGACCACCTGTCCTGGGAGTGGAACCTGACCATCAAGAAGGATTGGAAGGACTAGCCCTTCCCGAGGCCAAACCCCAGAGAGCGTGAATCAGACAGTGGCTACCGTAGAATTCCCCCCCTGTACCAAAGTGCTGACATTGGAACCCTCTTACCTGTCACCCCCTTTATCATTTGACCAGAGAGCTCAGTTTTTTATGTGCCCCCTCCCCAGAGAATTGCTGAGTGCATTGACCAAACCATGCTGTCTGCATCTGGTCTCCAGCTGCCCGTCCTGGGGCTGTGCTGCCCCAGCACTGAGGGAAGTGCCCCCTCCCTTGCCAGGCCCTTTCTTGCTTCCCACCTTCCTTTATCCAGGAGGTGCCAAAGGGGAGGAACCCCTGTTAGGATCCTGTGCTTGGCTTTCCTGCGCACAGCTCAGGGTAGCTACTGCCTCCAAGTAGCTGAAGAATTTTGGTGCCAGGCAGCTGTCAAATCAGTTTATTGGCTCGAGTGTTGTCTGCCTGCCCTTTCCGCCCTGTCAGTGTCCTGGGCAGCTTCATTTGTGGATGTTCCCTGTAACCATGATGCCTTAAATGTGTAACATGTATCCTCTAGGGAGGGGGTCCTGCCTCTGTTACACTTTTTAAACGCCACCTGCCCTTCCCATCTGTTGGCATGGGCTCAGCTTCGTCACGCCCCTCATGTGTTATTAGGAAAGATTCACAACTTCCCACTTCACTGCTGGTCCGTTCCTCTCCCGAGACAGGACATCTCCAGAGGGGAGAGGGTGTGACATCCTGGGTGACACCTGCCCCCAAGCCCTGGCCTGGCTGGCCCCAGCCTGGCCTGCAGAGCCCCCCGGAGCTCTCTGGGTGCCCTGTGGCACAGGGGGGCTGAAGGGCAGGGCGTGCAGGGGTCACCAGGGCTGCCATCACCTCGCACTTCTCACTGCAGCCCAGGAGCTGCAAAGCACTGAGATTCCAGGACACCACCTGCCCTCCTGGCTGCTTTGGGCTGAGGATGGACGAGTCTGTCTCTGCAGCTGCTCCTGATGCCATCAACAAAGAGCTTGCGATGGACAAGTGTTCTGAAGTGGTTAATGCCTTATGTATCTGTTCTGCCTTTAAAATCTGTGCCTGGCCTGTAGTTACTGCCTTGACACTGGGCCCCCGTGCCTGCCTCCACCCTGGGCTGCGCAGCTGCAGCTCTTGGGGCAAAGCAGCCCCAGGGCCCTGCAAGGCCCGGGGCTGGGCAGGCGTGTGCCACCTCTGCAGCCCTCCGATCTGGATCTACCACACCGAGGTTACAACTGGGACCAAGTACATGTGGCTTCTCGTAGCTACGTCTTTGCCTCTAACTGCCCTCGCCCTGCCCCTAGAGAGATTTTTTTTTTTGTTAATTTGATTTGGTGCATATTGTCTGTAAGTCCTAGACCCAGGTTAACAGGTTTGGAATCATCGTCTGCTTCTCCTTTTATGACAGTTAAATAAAATCTTTGAACTGACCGTGTACTGTCCATGCTGGATCTTCAGCATGAAGTGGCTGAATTCTGCCACTTGGGATTTCTGCAGACACCTAGGGTGGGAGAAGACCAGGATCTCTGGGTTTGCTAGAATGTGAAAGGGGATCTGGGACAGGAGAGGCCCCATGGCAGCATGTGTGCAGGATCTGTCCCTTGCTGTTTGCCCTGTTCTGCAATGCCCACAGTGTGAGGGGTGGGGGTGTGAGGCTGTGAAAACAGGGATTTCCAAGGGGGGGCCTCTGAACCCCCAGCACGACTGCTCCAGCTGCACACACAAAGGGAAATTCCTGTGCAGTCACAGGAATGAGGGAGGCAAGCAGAAAACAGTCCAGGAGAGGCAGCACGATAAGAGCCGGCGGATGTTTACAGATCATGTGGCATGTTTGTGTTAAGGATAAAGGAAAGTGTAGACATTAAAAGCTCTTTACAGAATCCATGGTGTGAGAGAACCTGGAGGAGGGGACTCAGCTCTGCTCGTGGTCAGACTCGTGAAGGTAACTGAGAATTCCATAGGCTCCCTCTTGTATTGAGCACACAGCACAGGCCCTTCCTTGGGCCTTGGAAAACTGCTAAAGGAGATGATGGAACTTGGAAAGGACAAGGACTGAAGGCAACAGTCTGGGCTGGGTAGGAGCTGGCATGTGGCCAGTGCCCTCTCCAGCAGGCACATCACTTGTTCTGCTGGCTATGGAGAACAGCCCCCAGCCCTCTGCAGTGTGGGGCCGTGGAGGGCAATGTGGGGACTGGAGCAGGACTCACCCTCAGTGTCAGTTAGGCAGAGCCCAGATGTGCCTGATAGCTGAACAAAGGCCCCCTGTGCTGGCCCCAACAGCCACTCTGCGGCCAGGGGATGAGCACCCAGCTGATGCAACCCCAGAGCTTTGGCAAGAGTTTCCACACCCAGGGTGTCAAGGCTTCTGTTAGATCGTTTCACCAGGGCAGGAGGCCTGCAGGGGCAGGACAGCTGTGCTGTGCTCCAGCTCTGGGGATCCTCTGCCTCTGTTCTTGGCACATTCCTGCCCCAGCAGAGTGACAGCTGGGCTCCTGTGCCTGGTGCATGCCATGAGTTGGGAATGGGTGGCTCCAGTCACAGGCTGCGTGGGACAGACTATTCACATGAATTGGGGTTCCCAAAGTAAACCCTTGGCCCCTTCCAGGTGATGCACCTTAAGGACCTCGGCCAGAAGTTGTGCAGGAGCAGCCCGGGCCGTTCCCCTTTTCCAGCGCTGCAGCAGCTCCCTCTGACCCCACAGTAACAGTGCGCATGCAGAGCTAGCCCGGGGCAAGGCGGGCCCTTGAGCAGAGGCATCGCTGCCGGGCCCTCTGGCAGAGCGAGAGGCCGGGGCTCTCCGGGCAGGGGCTTCCAGCCCTGGAACCCGACAGGCCCCGAGGTGGCCCCGGACTAATGCAGTGCTGATTCCCTCCCTGCCAGGCCAGCGTGCCTGCCCGGCCCTGGGTGGCCGCGGTGCCCTCACCGTGTGCTCAGCTTTGCCTTCCCAAACCTCGCTGGACTCTCCCCGGGCCTGACAAGAGCGTGTGGCTCAGCACCGGCCGCAGCAATGAACGGGCCGCAGCTCCTGGCAGCACTCGGGTTCCGTACGGGAACTGGCGACCCCCGGGGCGCGGCCGGGATCCCGCAGCCCGGCCCTGCTCCGGGCCCTGCGTGCGCGGGAGCGGCGGCGCCGGGAGCCCGGCACGGGCAGCGCCTGGGGCCCTTCCCCGCCCGGCGCGCACCAGCAGCAGCAGCCGGGACCCTCGGCAGTGCCAGGGGCCGCGCAGGCAGACCCGAGCGGCGGGGTTTGCCCTTCCATGGTCACCGGGCTCCTCCGTGCCCGGTCCGTCTCCGTGACCGGTGAGCTTGAAGCAAAGTGAAACCGGGCCGGTGCCCGGCCCGGTCGGAGCCCAGCGCCGGGGACAGACAGACAGGGTCGGGGCGGGCAGCGCTGCTGCCGTGACCCCGAGGGGAAGGCCGTGTCTAGGGGAGGTACGAGTGGAGCGGGACAGAACTGAACCGAACCGGGCCGGGCCTCGCGCGCCGAGCTGGTCACGTGGGGCGCGCGGCCCAGTCAGGATCCACCACGCGCCCGTGGCCGCGCGCACGCGCAGTGACGCCCAGCGTCGCTTCCTGAGTGCCACGTTCGAGGGCAGGGGCCACGCGAGACGGTGCTGCCGACCAATGGCGAGCGGCATTGCGGGGAAAGGAGCCAATGGAGGCCTGCGGGCGGGGAGCGCGGCCGGCGGCCAACCCGAGGCGGCGGGCGAGGGGCGTGCCCGGAGCGCCAGCCAATGGGCGGCGCGCAATGGCCGGGGCAGCGGCGCCGGCCAATGGCAGGCGGGCGGCGCAGCCAATAGCGCGCGGCGGCGGCCGAGGGGGGCGGGTTTATAAGGGGGAGGCGGCGCCGCGGCCGCGCCAGCCCGACCCTGAGGCCGCCATCAGCCATGGCGGCGGTGCGCGCTCTGCTCCCGCTGCTCTGCTCGGCCCTGCTGCTGCTGCCCGACCGCGCCGCCGCCCAGGAGGAGGAGGATGGCGTCCTGGTGCTGCGCGCCAACTCCTTCGAGCAGGCGCTGGCCGAGCACCGATACCTGCTCGTCGAGTTCTGTGAGCGCGGCGGGGCCGGGCCGGGCCGGGGGGAACGGGCGGGCGGGGACCGAGGGCGCGGCCGGGGACGGAAGGGTCGGGCCGGGGAGAGGCGCTACGGGACGGGCTCCCCCGGGCGGGTTTGCGGCCGGGCTGGGGCGGGGGTCTGCGCGGCCCCCGGCCCACCCGTCCCCGGGGCTCTGTGAGTCCCGGCGGGCCTCGCTCCGCCCGGGAGTGGCGGCGGAGAGGCCCGGCCGCCGCTGACGTCCCCTCCCGCAGACGCGCCGTGGTGCGGGCACTGCAAAGCGCTGGCGCCCGAGTACGCGAAGGCGGCGGCGAAGCTAAAGGCGGAGGGCTCGGAAATCCGGCTGGCCAAGGTGGACGCCACGGAGGAGTCGGAGCTGGCGCAGCAGTTCGGCGTGCGCGGGTATCCCACCATCAAGTTCTTCAAGAACGGCGACAAGGCTGCGCCCAAGGAGTACACGGGTGAGGAGGGGCAGGACGCAGGTGAAGCGGGCCTGGATGCCTCGCCAGGGTGCAGAGGGCAGCAACGTGGCACCGAGTCCCAGCACATGGCCCCGTGCTGGAGCTGTGCTGCTATGCCCGGACAAGGTCCACTGTGACAACGACCTGGGAATGGTGCTGGGCCCATGGGGAACGGGCCAGCCTTCAGTGGGCTCCCTCTGGAGAGATCCCTGAGGTCAGCCAGAGTGGAAGAAGCTGCTTTTAGCGAAGTGACTTGAGCTTGGCTTTTTGTGTGGCTTAACTTGACTCAAGCCTTTCCAGAACTGGTAACACACCTGGGCCATTGGGTGAGGAGGCAAACACGGGGTGTGAGAGGGCTGCAAGGAAGGCCGAGACAGAACTCAGCTAAGCCAGGCCACAGAGTGCTGGTAACAGAGGGTGACATCCAGCATAGAGATCTTGGAAGGCAAAGGTGCTGTGATAGTATCAGTAATACTGAGGTCATGGAGAAGTGTTGCATTGCTGGCCAAAGTTTAAGGACAGGGGCAGGAGGTGAGAGAGGAATGGATTCCTGGGAGTCCCTTGTACCTTGACTTATCAATTAGGGATAAGCTTAATTACACTGTGAGTGAAAGCGGAAGAGTTGCGCAAATGAGATCTTGAGTCTTGCTGATCTCTTGACCAGCTGCTGAAAATCTTCTCTCTTAAAGCCTGAGGGTTTTGTGCTCTTGGCCTTCACTGGGGGGAAAGTGACTCCTTGTTCTTTCCTGTAGCTGGCAGGGAGGCAGACGACATCGTCAGCTGGCTGAGGAAGCGCACAGGCCCGGCTGCTGCCAGCCTGGCTGATGTGGCTGCTGCCGAGGCACTGGTGGACTCCAGTGAAGTGGTGGTGATTGGTTTCTTCAAGGTAGAGTTTGTGTTTCCCCTGGAGACGCTCTTGTGTGTGTCCGGGGCTTTCCCTGCTCCCTCCTGCTGGGGAAGGTTCTGTGCCTTATGCAATACTTGCTGCCTTGCCTTCCTTGATCTTCCAGTTCTTCGGGCTGGGCCCTGGGATGTAAATGCTTCAGGTGATGTGGCTCCTCTGAGACACCTTTCTTTGCTCCCCAGGATTCGGCATCAGAGGCAGCAAAGGAGTTCCTGCAGGCAGCAGAAGCTGTGGATGATATTCCTTTTGGGATTTCCTCCAGTGCTGATGTCTTCACCAAGTACCAGATTAGTAAGGACAGTGTCATCCTCTTCAAGAAGGTACTGGCTGGTGCCAAGCCTGAGCACCACACTGGGCTCTACTGTCTCTTTCCTTTTCTTTAGTCAGACTCCAACAAGGTCAGTCCTGGATGAAACAAAGGCCCCATGCTGCTGCTGTAGCTGTTCTCGGGCCTCAGAGCCTGTGGCCCCTTTGTGGGCTGGCGAGCCTCAGGGGCCCACTTGTGCAGCTGTGTCAGTGTCCCAGCCCTGTGCTGTTCTCCCAGAGCTGCTGGGCTTTGGGTGCAGGTTGTTCCTTCACTCCCTTCCCTTTTTCTCAGCTCTCTGCAGTGCAGCAGTGGTCACACAGTCCTGGACAGGCCCAAGAGAGCAGTAGATGAGCTCTCTGGCTGCCATGGTGCTCTTTGCTTGTGTCTTGGCTGAGTTGCTTTTCACTGCCCACTGCTGACCTCTGCTGTGTCCAGGAGCTGCTCTGTCTCACTGCTGTGGGTTCTGCAGTGCAGGGATTCCAGAGAAGCTCCTAAGAGGATTTGCAGTTCCAGCTGACTGGGCTGGGGCAGTGGATTATGTGCAGAGGGGTGCTGACTACCTACAGACCCACAAATGCTCTAATGGAGGCATGGAAATTCCTGTCACTGGGATGGATTTCCAAGTCTGAGCAGACAAGAAGAGGTTCTTCAGGCTTGGTGGCTCCTCACCTAGAGGTGCTGTGAGGCAGGACTGAGTGCTTTGGGTTCAGATTTACTACACCTGTAATGTCATCAATTGTGACTTTGCCCAGTCTGACCTAACACAAGGCTTTCTTTTTCTTCACCTGAAACAATTGTTTTATTATACTGTCCCTCTGACACTGTAGGTTTTTTATGGTGATAGAAGCTTGTAGACTTAAATTTGGACTCAGAGTCCCTCAGGTCAATGTGCCTGAGGAAATATCTGGCTAATGAGCTCAAAATGCATTAGCAGAATGGGGGGAGAAGGGAGGGAGGAGTGTTTTGTTCTTGTCTCGTTTGGCAGTTGTGTGCTATTGCATGAGTAGCTCTGTCTGTCAGCTCTGTGTGCCCCGTTCTGGGCAGAGTTCTGGGCCTGGCAGCCTTTTGTGTGTGCTGGGAACAGGAGTGACCATGCTGTGCCAGGCTGGGGTGGGGCAGGAGTGCTCAGCTCCATGGAAGGAGCAGCCCAGATCTGCCCAGCCACCAGGGCTCCTCTCTGTTCCTCTGCAATGGCATGGCAGTGCCATGGCAGCTCCTGGACAGATCTACTCTGAACCAGGCAGAAAAGGAGCACCCACAGAAATCAAACACCAGGGCAGGAGACCTTCATGGCCTGTTTTGGTTTTGGGCTTTGGCTCTGTACCATTAGGTGGGCCTGAACTGAGAGGGTTTGGCTCATTGTTCTTCTCTTACTCTGTGAGAGTTGTCCAGACTTGCAGAGGCCCTCACACAGCAATGGCACTGAGGCAATCTGCAGAACTCCTCAGCGTGTTTGCAGAGTTATTTTCTGATGCTGTTTTCCTCAGCTTTTCCACTGAGGCTGGTGTGCCTCCCCTTAACAAAAGGTTATCTGAGTCCACACTCTTCCTTCTGTCAACAGCCTTAGTGTGGCCTTGCCAGGGCACTGCTGTGCCCTTCTGCACATCCTCCCTCCAGCCTGGATGGGCCCTCTGCAGCTGTTGCTGTTTCAGGCTGCCAGAGGGTTCTGGGAACCCTGCTCAGGGATGACAGGGGTGATGGCCATGGAGAACAGGACCTGGCACCTCCAGTGTGGTGTGCAACATGTGCTCTTGTCCCTAACACAGACTGGAATGAGTTCCCTGGGCTGAGGATGTCACTGTTTGCTGTCAGACGTTCCCAGCACTGCGTGGCTGCAGTGTCTGCTCTGGCCATTGGCTGCTCAGGGTCCTTCTTGGTGACTTGCACCATTAGTGCTCTCACAGTGGTGCAGAGCAAGGCTGAGATCAAACCTGGCTGTTGCTGCTGCTTGCCTTCTGGTGGGGGGTGATTTAAAGCTTTGCTTGCAAGGAAGATGGGCACCTTGATCCAGATTTTATGTGGATTTTTGGTAACCTCGTTGAGATGGAAGTCTGCTCAGGAGTGCAGCTGAGATCCCTTGGGGCAGTGAGAGATTTGTGTGAGATGCACAAGTGTTCTAATGAGAAATGTCTGTTCTTGCAGTTTGATGAAGGCCAGAACAACTTTGAAGGGGATCTCACAAAAGATAATCTGCTGAACTTCATCAAGTCTAATTCATTGCCTCTGGTCATAGAGTTCACTGAGCAGGTGGGTCTTTCGATGTCCAACAAGGCTCATCCCATTGCTGCTGCAAGAATATAGCAAAGGTCCGCTTGTAGATTGCATGGTCATGTTTTATTGTGGAGCTGACTCTGGGGGTATGGAGCAGTGGGAAGGACACAGGATAAAGGAGATGGGAGCTTGCTGTGCAGAGCAGTCCTGCAGTATTGGAGGCTGCTCTGGGCTGCTCAGCATAGTGGAGTTAAACTGGTCTGGATACTGATTTGCTTCTGTTCCAAAAATAAAGTTTATTTTTTACTCCTCAGACTGCTCCTAAAATATTTGGAGGAGAGATCAAGACTCATATTCTGCTTTTCCTGCCAAAAAGTGTGTCTGACTATCAAGGGAAGCTGGACAACTTCAAGAGTGCAGCTGGGGACTTCAAAGGGAAGGTGAGCTGGATTTCTTGGATCATGAGCTAAGAGAGACCCACCTCTGCAGAGGAGTGTAGCACTGTCTTTATCCATGGAGCAGCTGTGGAGGAGGACTTTAAGCCAGCTCTCTCCTCTGGGACAGGGGAGGAAAAGAGCGAGTTCAGCTACACTTGGTGTGAGCATGCATGTGAAGTGTCAATAGCTACAAGTGTTCACCTCCTGCCTTTCCCTTTTTTCCTCCCAAGATCCTGTTCATCTTCATAGACAGTGACCACAGTGACAACCAGAGGATTTTGGAGTTCTTTGGCCTAAAGAAGGAAGAGTGCCCAGCTGTACGTCTGATCACCCTGGAGGAAGAAATGACCAAATACAAACCTGAATCTGATGAGCTCACAGCAGACAAGATCAAAGAGTTCTGTAACAAATTCCTGGCAGGCAAGATCAAGGTATGTGGATAAACAGCAGTGGTGGTGAACGAGGTGGCTGAGAGGGATCAGAAATGCTCCCTGTGAGGGGCTGGAGAAGCCCCTCCACCTTGTGCATGGAACATCCCATGGGCTTTGTGCTTAGGAAGTAAAGGCAAAGCTGCTGGGGCCTGGAGGGTGAGCCAGGAAGAGGGACTTGGGCACAGCCAAGCAGTTGTGCTCTCCCTGTGGGGACTGCACTGTTTTTCCAGTTGCTCTCTCTGCCAGCAGTCTGTGGAAGGTGTGAGTTCTGTGGCACAGGGGAAAGAGTTGTCAGCTCCCATCTGCTGAGGGGCTGTGTGTGGCTCAGCCTGCAGTGAGGGTGCAGCAAAGCCCAGTCCTCTGGGAGTGGGGCTGTCAGCAGGGCTGGGGGCTTTCCTCCTGCAGAACTCTGTTGTCATTCTCTGCTCAACAGCACCTGCTCCTCCTGCTGGCTCAGGGTGGGAAGGAGACCCTCTGTGGGAGAAGAGGAAGTGACAGTTCATCTGGTTGCTTACAGCCTGTGACTGAGGCACCAGTGGGGTGTTGAAACCTGGCTTTTCCAGGATGTGGGATTGCATGATCAGTCTGAGTAGCTATGTAGCAAACACTTTGTCTGAATTTCACTTTTTATTCCAGCCCCACCTAATGAGTCAGGATCTTCCTGAAGACTGGGACACGCAGCCTGTCAAAGTTCTGGTTGGGAAGAACTTTGAAGAAGTTGCTTTTGATGAGAATAAGAATGTCTTTGTGGAGTTCTGTGAGTATCTTTCTACAGCTGATTCCAAGTAACTGGTGTGAAAGGATTGCCAAAACCCTGTGTGACCAGGATTAGGGGAAAAGCCTTTTGCAGTCTGGGCCCCAAAAGCAGTGCCTTGGTTGCAGAGATGTGTGAGAACTGTCTGACTGGGGAGGAGTGGTACCTCGTTAGATTGTTGGTGCAACTGTGTGTTTGTAATTAACAGATGCCCCGTGGTGTGGTCACTGCAAGCAGCTGGCCCCAATCTGGGACAAGCTGGGAGAAACCTACAGGGACCACGAGAACATTGTCATTGCCAAGATGGACTCGACGGCTAATGAAGTGGAGGCAGTGAAAATCCACAGCTTCCCCACGCTCAAGTTCTTCCCTGCAGGCTCTGGCAGAAATGTAAGCAGGCAGCTGGGCTGGCAGGGCTAGCCAGGGAGCACAGAGCACTCGCTGCCCGCTCTGCACAGGACTGGGGAGGGATCTGCATCCTGTGGGCACGGAACACAGCGAGTCTGCAGGACACCCACGACCCTTTGAGGGGTCTGGGCTGTAGGGAAAGAGTCTGGGGGGCAGTGGGAAGTGGGAATGGGGAAAAGAGGGAGCATAGAGGACAGTGTGCTCATCTGCAGGCTATTCTTTCCTCGCAGTGATCTCTGAAGTCTAGTGGCTGAGCTGTTTTCCTTCGTCTCATATGGGTGAAGGTGAATTTTTAAATTCCCTTTTGCTTGGCATGTTCACTGTTGCTCAGAAAGAGAATTCTCCTCTCCAGGGGTGTGGGTCTGTAGTGCCCATAACCAGCATCCTTGTGTTTTCCTGTGTAGGTAATTGACTATAATGGGGAGAGGACACTAGAAGGCTTCAAAAAATTCCTGGAGAGCGGAGGTCAGGATGGGGCAGCAGCTGATGATGTGAGTAATGTGCGTGGAGTACTCTGGGCCTTTGGGAGCAGGGAGCATGGTTCTGTGCCTGAATCCCCAGTCCTACATAAGATCCTGTGTTGTTAGATATGTTGCTGGTGAGCAAAGTGCCCACATCAGTGTGGTCTGTTCAGGTGGCTGTGGGCCTGCAGCGGGCTCCTCTCCTGGAGAGCACCCTGAGGGGGTCAAGTAGCACTGCTGGGGCACTCAGCACCTGGAACTGGGCTGTGTGATCAGTGCCACATACCTGTGGGTCTGCTTGGATGCTCTCACCTGCCGGGGGGCTGGGGAGGCTACTACAGGTGTACAGGTGCCATCTTCCAGGGCTTCCTAATCCATAATGTCCTGAGTCTGAAGCTCTTGATAGAAGTCTCTGGATGTTTTGTTAGCATGGCAGCAGAGAGCAGTGACCAGATGAGGGGTGCTGCTCAGTGCTGGGTCCTGGGTCTGCCTCATGGGCCAGAAACCAGGAGTTGTCTGTAACCTCCACAGGATCTGGAGGATCTGGAGATGGATGAAGAAACTGAACTTGAGGAAGGTGATGAGGATGAGCAGAAACTCCAAAAGGATGAATTGTAAAGAGAAGACTGATCTACATCACCCAAAAAATCAGACACTAAATTGGGCTGCTGTGATGCAGCCCAGTGAGTCAGAAACCCATTAAGATTTAAAGCAGAAGGTAAATGACTGGAAATCCAGGGATTGGCTTCTAAAGTAACACTTTACCCTCACTTGTCTGTACACTTACCTTTTCTTTCTTTTGGCTTTTGAAAAGGGAACTGTCACTAGGGAGCCAGCCCAGCCAGCTGGGCTCTTTTTTCTATTGTGATGTACTTTTTTGTACACAGCTTTTGTCTGGAGAACTCTGTTCTTCTGGGCAGCGGGAGGTTGTGAGGTGGTACCAGGAGTTCAGTAGCCTGACAATCTGGAGCCTTGCCACTAACATCTTCCAGACAGCTTTTTTTTTTCTCTTTTTCTTTTAAAACTAAAGCCCCTAATTGATTTCTGCACCTGGCAGGGTCCTTAATGGTGTCAGCTGTTCTTCCCTGGAGCTGGCCTTCAGTATATGTGGGGGCAGAAGGCTGATGGCTTCCTGGGGAAAGGTGTATGTGAAGGTGCTTCTCTTCATGCCAGCCAGATGTTTCCTTTCCCTTCTCTTTTAAGACACTTGGAGATGACTATTCCAAGCTCCTGGAGGGGTGGAATACTGTGTGCACTGGCTGTGGCAGGCTCTGAGGGTGGAGGTGGCTGCTGGCTCACCAGCTGTGTTGACATCCTTTTGATCAAAGACAAGAGTTGCAATCCCTTTCATGAATTATTTTGAGTGGGTTGACCCGGCAGGTGGGTGGTGGGGGAGGGCCTGATAAACAGATCAAACAGGACATTTGCAATTACTGGGGTTTGGGAATGTGGCTGAGGGAGTGCCTCACAGGCCTGAGCTGCATCAGGCTGGTTCTTAGCATTCTGCTACAATAACATTGGTACTGAATTTGATGGCCAAATAAAGTTGAGATTTTAATACTATTATGTCTCTTTGTCTTTATCAGAGTGTAGGATATTTGAACCTACCCTGGAAGGGGAGATCAGAGTTGTAGGATGATTCTCAAGGGACTCTGCTGCAATGGGGTGCGTGTCACGTTCTCCAAGTAATTAGTAAAGGAAAAGAACATTCCAGTGCCCGTGTCCATTCTGGATTCCAGGGGCTGGTGCAGGTGTGAGCGGGCCGTGGCTTGGCTCTGAGCGTGTGCAGCCCCTGGGCCAGCTGGCTGGGCTGAGGGGACATTGCTCTGCTGCTGGGCTCTGCTAGTCAGGCTCACATGACCCCCTGAGCCACGCTGCTATTTCCAAACCTGCTGCTTGCTGCTGAAGGTATTTTGGTTAGAAAATATGCTATAAATGTCACAGGGAGGGAGGGCATGGTGAGGCTAGAGGACAACTGGGGCCACCTCTGTGTCTCAGCGGGTGGGATGTGTGCTGGAACAGTGGCACAGGGTGTTGGACAACACTTGTGTCTGTCTCCAGCTCCAGCCTTTGCTGGGCCCCAGCAGAGCCCTGATGTGGTGTTCCCAAACTTTGGGCATAGCAGCACCAGGGCTGGGCTGAGCAGGCCCCCACTCGCCATGGGATGAGGAAGGGCTGTCGCTGACAGAGCAGCAGCCAGGTGTGTGTGACACCTGTACCTGCAGCTACAGGGAGGGGGACCTTTGAAGCTGCCTCCCTCCAGGGCTATGACTGAAGGTAGGCAGTGGCCACTGCTGCACCCCACAAACCCAGCAGTGCTGGGGGCCTGGGCTGGTTGCTGACAGCTGCTTTGTCTTTTGGAGTGGGGAGGAAGGGACTCTCACTAGTGAAGTTCCACTGAAAGGAGAGGGACTAGAATTTGACTCAAATAGGTCTGTTTTGCACAGCCAGTTGAACTGTGACCAAGCCTGAGCTCTGCAGTGCTCTCCTCTCTCTGGGCAGAGACCCACTGTGCCTGGCTTAGAGGAGGTGCCTCTCCTAGCCCAAGGCTCCCTGTGGCAGGGCAGGAGCTTAGCAGCCATCTGATGTACATGCCTAATTGCTGTTCCAAGAAAGCAGGCTGCAAGTGTTCTGGGCCGTGTTCAGGCTCATCCACAAGCGGATGCTTGGCCAGGGGATCGATGCTTTTGCCAGCAGATAAACAAGTGCCTGACTGTGCTGCTGGGGTCAGGGCAAGGGTCTGCAGCAGCAGGAGGGCAGAGTGAAACCCCTGACTCCTAAAGCACCACAGGGATTTCTTCTGACACACTTGGCTGGACGATCCCCATCAGCGTGACAAAGCACAAAATGCTTAAGTGTCTGACGTGCCCAAACTTTGGTGGGAGAAAACAGTGGTTGCTTAAACCCTGATGGACCTGAATGACTCCTCTGTGGCAGATGGTTCTGTTTCGGGTGATGACAGTGTAGCTGGAGAGTATCAGAAGCAGAGCTGTCTGGTGGTGGTGCTGTTCTTCTGCTGTTCTCCGAAGGCTGCTTGCAGTAGCTTGCCCTCAGCAGCAGCTGCTTCCCTGTCTCTAGGACAAGGAACAGCAGGGACCAGCAGTGCAGGCCTCTGGTTCTGTGCCTGTCCTGGGATCACCAGCAGCACCTCTGTCCTCGCAAGGGCACAGGGGCCATCAGACACACTCTGCTTCCTTGCTGGGCTGTGTGCTGTCACAGCTGGGCTGGGCACAGCTCCTCCTGCTCCTTTTGAGTTGTCCCCTGCAGCTACAGGAGGGTGACAGCTCTGGATGTGCTTGTGCCCACAGCCCTGGCACACCCATACTGCGCTGGCCAGCTGGGACACGAGCAGCCTTTCCCCAGAAGGGCTTGATGTTGGGAAATTCCTTCCAGGCTCCCCTGAAGGGCTACCCATGCAAGAGTAGATTTGACCCCTTGGATGGGGCACATCGACAGGTGGGTGGTAAGATGAGACACCAACTTCTGCCCAAAAGTGGGAGGCTGCAGGCCCGGGCGGCTCGATTACGAAGCATCATGGCAAATAGCATGAGCTGCATGTCCCCAAAATAGCCCGGGGCAGCCTTTATAACGTGGTGCTCCCAGAGAACCATCAGTCCTGGGCCAAAGGCCTGGAGGTGAGCTGCGAGTGCCGGTGCCACGTCCTGCGCGTTACCCAGGAGTGCGGGAGAGGAGCCCGGTGCCCCGGGAGTGCGGGAGAGGAGCCCGGCGGCTGCCGCGTCCCTGCGGCAGGGGACACGGACACAGCGAGACACGGCGGGGCCAGCACAGACCTGCAGCCAGGAGGGCCGTGAGGGCCGGAGAGGAGGCAGCAGGGCAGCGAGGGGCCGGGCTGCGTGCTGAGCGGCCCCATGCCGCTGTGCCTGAAGGCTGCTGCCGTCAGCATGAGGGACTATTGCCCCGCGGTGCCGCAGTACGGCCGCTACGGCCGGTGCTCGCCGCGGTACGGCCGCTACACGCCCCGGCTCCGGGCCTCCCGCACCGTGCGCTTCCCCAACGACGTCGTCTTCCAGGACCACATCAAGCAGGGGGACCTGGAGCAGGTGGGCAGGTTCATACGAGCCAGGAAGGTGACACTGGACACCATCTACCCTTCTGGTGAGTGCTGCTGGGCGGCAGAGCTGGGCAGAGCAGCGGCACAGCCTGGTGGGGCTGCGGGACACCCGCAGCAGGACTGGAGCAAGCCGGGCCCCTCAGCAAGGAGCAGTGCCCGGCAGGGCCCCAGGGTGGGCCCAGCATCCCCCCTCACCAGCAGTCAGCGGAAAGCCTGGCCCCCAGTCCCTGTAAGGCACCATCGAGCCCCCGCAGCGTGGTGGGACCTCAAAGGATGGCAGCAAGCACAGGCTATGGGCTCTGGGCAGCACCAGTTTGCCTTTTCCCCTGACTGGGGGATCTGCATTTGTTCCTGGCTCTGCCTGTTTCTCACAGGCACTGCTCCCTCTTGTATGTCTGACTCTGGGGCTCGGGGAAAGCTCCGAGTTCTGTGTGCACAGCCTCACCAGAAACTGTTTATGGAATGCCTGATCTTTACAGGCTGATGTGGAGCCCAGATCTGTACTTTTCTTGCACTTGGCTTCTGCTCTCATAAGGCCATGGAGACAGAGGCTCTAATGACCCCGGGCTTCTTTCTGTCCATACTGATTCTTTGTTAGTGACTGGCTTCTGAAACTCAGGCAGAGCATGACACCAGAGACCTTCTCGTGGCTCTGTGTGAGTCCTGTCCAGGACTCAGAGCAGCTGCTCTAAGGGGCAGTTCCCCTTCCCTCCTGTGTCCTGCCCAGCTGGGGCAGTGGGTGCTGCACCCTCCCAGACAGGGTTTTCATGCTGCAGAAGGGCAGCAGGAGCCCACAGCAGCTCCTCTGGCTTTCTCAGTCTGTGTTTCTTTCCCCACTGTCCTCTCCCTGAGCAGGAGAGTGCCCGCCCCCCTTTCCTGAGCTGTGAATGCAGCGTGGAGAGCGATCCCTTCCCGGGCAGGGCTAACCCCTGCCTGTCCCTGCAGGCATGGCAGCGCTGCACGAAGCCGTGCTGACGGGAAACCTGGACTGCGTCAAGCTCCTGGTGAAATACGGCGCTGACATCCACCAGCGGGACGAGAACGGCTGGACGCCCCTGCACATGGCCTGCAGCGACGGCTACGCCGACATCGCCAGGTACGGCCCTGGGGGCCTGGCGGCACCGCGCTGCTGCCCGAGCACCGGCGGCTCCTGCGGCTGCTCGGGCCGGGCCGGTCCCGGCCGTGGAGGCGGCGGCACCGGGGCTGCCCAGGCCGGCCCGGTTGCTCAGCTCCGCGCCCTGCAGGTACCTGCTGTCCCTTGGGGCCAGCCTGGAGGCCACCACGGACGACGGGGAGAAACCCTCGGACCTCATCGACCCCGAGTACGAGGACCTGGTGCAGCTGCTGGGAGGCGCCGCGCTGCGCTGAGCCGGAACCGGCAACACTGAGGGCCGCGGGCCGGCCCGGCGGCTGCGCCTGCCCGGGAACCGGGGCTGCGCCTGCCCGGGAACCGGGACTGCGCCCGGGCTGGGCCCGGGCGGCCAACGGGCAGCAGCACCCGGTACTGCGAATCGCGAACCACTTTGTACTTTTCCAATAAAGCATCTCGGTTACCGCCTCCGGTACCATCTCCGGTACCGCCTCCGGTACCATGTGCGGTATCATCTCCGGTGCCGCCTCCCGTACCATGTCCAGCACCGCCTCCAATGCCATCTCCGGTTCCGCCGGGGCGGGGGCGGGGCCAGCGCGGTGCGCAGGGCCGGCACGGGGGGTGTGTCCGCCGCCGAGAGGGGGCGGGGCCGCGCCTGCGCGGTGCGGCGCTTCCGTCTGTGCGGCTGGCGCAGGCGGGAGGGCCCAGGTGAGGGGCGCGCGTTGCCCGGCGACGGGCGGGGGGCGCCGCGCGGCCTAGCCCGGCCGAGCCCTCCCTTCCTCCCGCAGCCCCGCCGAGCCCCTTCCGGCCCCGCTGAGCGCCGCTGCCGACATGGCCAGGTGAGCCCCGCCCGGCCCCGGGCCCAGCGCGGCCCCGGGCCCGGCTCAGTTCCCCCCGCGCTCCGCTTGCAGCTCCCCCGTCTCCCGGGTGGTGTACAACGGAAAGCGGAGCGGCGGCCCGCGCTCCCCCGGCGCCGGCAGCGAGATCTTCACGCCGGCCCACGAGGAGAACGTGCGCTTCATCTACGAGGGTGAGCGGGGCGGCGGCCGCGGGGTGGGGGCGCGGGCGGCTCGGGGCGGCCGAGGCGAGCGGCCCCGGCCTTGGCCCTGGCTCTGTCCCCGCAGCCTGGCAGTGCGTGGAGCGCGACCTGCGCAGCCAGATGGGCTCCGAGCGCGGCCTGGTCGAGGAATACGTGGAGAAGATGCCGAACCCCAGCCTGAAAGGTGCGGGGGACGGGGGCACCGCGCCGGCCGGGCCGGCCCGGGGTTACGCGCGCCGGCCGGGGGCTGCCCTGTCTCTGCCCCCAGAGTCTCTCCTGTCTCCCTTGCAGCGTTTAAACCCGTCGACCTGGGTGATCTGAAGAGGAGGAACACACAGGATGCAAAGAAGTCCTAAAGCGGATCCTCGCTGCGGGTCGGCTGCTCTCCTGAGGTCCTCAAGCAGATTTAATTTGAGATTTTGTGTTGATTTCCTCCTCTGGTCTGTCCTTCTAAAAGCCCGCGGGAGAGCCAGTCAGCTCTGGGGCTGGCTCTGAAGCTGCCTGAGGTCGAGGATGCTCAGGGCCTCACCGAGACTGCCCAGAGCCTGTTGCAAAGGATTCCAGCCCCCCGCTCATAGCTTTCTCTGGCCTCAAACCGCCCTTCCCCACTTCATGCTGAGCAACCCGATCCCCTGTTCCCCTCCTGTCGCTGCCCTCTGTGCCAGGCTGGGCAGGCCGAGGCAGATGCGCTGTTGGATCGGGCAGCATGGGGTCTTGCTTTCCCCTGTGCGCCTCAGCTCCACCTCTCCTGGGGCTGGCCGAGGGCAGGTGGCACAGTTGAGTCTGTTCCTGTGCCTCCCGACATTGGGACAGCCCCTGTCCAGCCCCGCTGTGCAGCTGAGGGCTGGGAGGCCATAGCCAGGCTCCTCCCAGTTCCTGTGTGACAGCAAGTTGCTGCCTGGGCTGCTTGCTGCCAGAGCACGTGGGCCACATCTGAGGCCACATTTTCTACCTGCTTAGATCAGTCCTGGTCCCTGTGGTGCTGGAGGGGAAGGTGTTTCTCTCCCTGCAGATGGAGAGGTGGAGTGTCAGCACCAGCCCCAGGCTTCTGAGAGGTGCTCAGAGGGACCTGGGCCACCTGCAGCCCCACAGGAGACAGTGGCCGTGGGGGCAGCCGTGGGGCTGCACGGAGCAAGGCTCAGGAGCTCCTTGCCCTGGCAACGCTGCAGTTTTGTACTAACACCATTTTCCAGATACGCAGCCCTCGGAAGAGACCTGGCCCCACAGCTCGCCCTGGGTGCCGCAGTGGTGGAACCTCACCAGGGGTTCTTCCTTTAGCCACTCGCTCCTGGCACTGCGTGGATGGTTCCTGTGTCTCTGCCTGAGCCAGAGAGAGTGGCTGTGTCAGCTTTGCCCACCCGAGCTGCTGGGCTGCCCCGTGGGAGGGCTGGCAGCCCCCTGCCCGCCTGTGCTCCGAGCTGGCGGGGATGGGGCTGCCAGGCCTGTGCAGCACCAGTGGCTGTGGGGAGGGCTGCAGGGACTTGGGGCTGCCAATACCTTTCCTTTGTTGAGTCCTTGAGTTGTACTGTACCCTTTCCTTTCTGTGGTATGTCACTTGAGGAGTGTTGTAAATAAACGCTGGTGTCCTTTTGGGGCTGCCTTGGTGTGGTGCTGCAGCCTGGCCCAGCTCTGGGGCATGGACGAGGGGCAAGAGCAGGAGCTGTTTGTTTTTGCACTTTCTGGGCTGTTGGTTTCCCTGCAGGCAGGTGCAGCCTGTCAGTGGCACAGTGCCCTTGGGCTCGGGCAGCCAGCATCCCCGGAGCTGTGGCTGCACCCAGGATTTAAATGTTGAGACTATTAATACCCTCATATCCTCTTCCCTGTCCTGCTTTAATGGCATTTAAGCTATACTTAGCATTGCTAGAATTTCTGCTTGAGTGCATCTTGACACTTGCCAAGACCCTGTTTACCTCCCATCACCAAAACATTCCTGCTGCTTGGTTCTGGCACAGCAAGATGGGAACTCAGCCCTATTGCCTCCTGAGCCACCCCAGGCCCTGCATCCCTGCAGCTGCAGGCAGTGGGGGACAGGAGTGATGGTGTCACTGTCACAGCCCTTTCTCTTTCACTCTTCTGTTGGGATGGGCCCTGTGGTGTGTTCAGGGAGCCTGACAGGCCAGTGGGGTGCCCTGGCTTGAAGCCCTTAGCATGTCCAGGGCTGTGTCCTGTGTCCAGGCAGACCTGTTCAGCTGCCATGGAGCCCAGCACGGCCCCCCATCTGGGCACCCATCTGGGGCCATCTCAGGTCTGCCGGACCCCCACATGCCCTGGGCATGAGGGCCCTGCTGCAGCACCCCCACTTCTGCCTTGTTTTCCTCTGCTTGGGCACAGTAAAGCCAGAGGCAAAGCAGCTGCTCAAGCTCTAATGAAATGTACAAAAACCATTCTATAAGCAGGTGATTTTTATAAAGACTGATGCCAAATTGCAGGGCAAGGATGGTGAGGTGGTAGGGGGAGGTGGTGGGTGTTAAGGGTGTGAGGAGTGAGGCCACAGGCCAGAGAAATCAGGCTGTTTACCTATAAAAATCGACCTCATCAGGTTTATTTCCCTGTGCCTTGGACACAGTGCTCTTCATTAGATTAAAGGGTGGGAGGAGGAGAGGAACCTGTTTGTCATCAAATTAGGTGGTGGGGAAGAGGCCTGGCAGCAGGCAGAATCGACTTAGGAGACCAATTTGTGGTGCTCAATTCCCTCGATAAAGTGGGAATTTTCCTGCGAGGCGCCGCGCCTAGGGGTGCCTGGCTGTGCTGGGCTGGGGGCACTGCCCGCCGTGCCAGGCTGGGCTGGGCTGGGCTGGGCTGGGGGCTCTGCCCACCGTGCCAGGCTGGGCTGGGCTGGGCTGGGGGACACTGCCCGCCGTGCCAGGCTGGGCTGGACTGGGCTGGGCTGGGGGACACTGCCCGCTGTGCCAGGCTGGGCTGGGCTGGGCTGGGCTGGGCTGGGCTGGGGGCACTGCCTGCCGTGCCAGGGCTGGGCTGGGCTGGGCTGGGCTGGGCGGGGGGCACTGCCCACCGTGCCAGGCTGGGCTGGGCTGGGGGCACTGCCCACCGTGCCAGGCTGGGCTGGGCTGGGCTGGGCTGGGGGCACTGCCCACCGTGCCAGGCTGGGGTGGGCTGGGCTGGGCTGGGCTGGGCTGGGGCACTGCCCACGGTGCCAGGCTGGGCTGGGCTGGGCTGGGGGCACTGCCCACCGTGCCAGGCTGGGCTGGGCTGGGCTGGGGGCACTGCCCACCGTGCGTGGCTGGGCCGGGGTGGGGGACACAGCCCCGGCCACCAGTCTGGGGTGAGGAACTGCCTCAGCCCCATTCCATGCCTTGGGACGAACTCACAGCCAGGGACTGGCACCATGGCTGCGCTGTGGTGTCTGCAGAGTCTCTGCTTAGGGCAGAGAGGTTCCAGCACGAGCTGCCTGGAAAGGCAGGGGGTGCTTGGGTGTTCCATTCCTGGAAACACAGTGCCAGGCTGGACGGGGCTCTGAGCAGCCTGGTCTGCTGCAGGTGTCCCTGCTCACTGCAGGGGCTGGGCCAGAGGACATTTAAAGGTCCCTTCCTACCCAAACCATCCTGCAAGTCTGGCCAGGCTGCTGTCAGCACCTTCATCCCTCTGGATACCAGGAATGAGCGGCTCCCATAGGGCAGCTGAGGGCAGCGCCTGCCTCTGTGTGTGTACACATGAGTGTGTGTGTGTGCACACGTGTGTGTGTGTACACGTGCGTCTGTGTGCGTGTGTGGTGTACATGTGTGCTGTACTTGTGCACGCACCTGCACAGGGCTCAGCACCAGGGGACACAGGACATTTCCAGAGCACACCCATGGGCTGGGGCTGGCTTGAGGTCCCTGGAGGGTCCCCATCATTGTGTGGCACAGATAGGGCCACCCTTGCTGGGCACGGTCTGGGGGCCAGCCTGGCCCCAGCGGAGTTGGGGGTCCACAGTGGGTGTTGCCACAGCAACGCTGGAGCAACAGGCACAGGGCACAGCTCCGTGCCATGACCATATTTACCTTCCCAGAAACTGCTTGGTGCTCCAGCAATTTGCCTCAATTAGGCTCGTTACCGCGTCAGGAAGGCCGCAGTGACGGCAGCGGCTGTAGGGCCGCTGGCTCCGCGGGGGCTGCCGGGGCCGCTCTGGCACCATGGCTGTGAGTGGGGTAATGCCTGTTCCTCCCTCTATTCCTGTCCCCGTCCCTGCACTTGGGGCCGGGGCAGACCCCCAGCACTGCGCTCCCCTTCCCTCGCCCGTTCCGCCGGAGCCCCACGGTGCTGCTGCCCCTGCCCAGAGCCTCTGTGCCCCGTCTCTGCTGCTCCCATCCCCGCTGCCAGCGCTGCTCTGCCTCTCGGGCGCCGGCTCCTGCTCGGCCAGGGCAGACAGCAAGTTGTGAGTAAACAGAGGAAAATTACTGTGCGCTGGGCTGGGCTCTGCTGCCGGAGCCAAGCTCTGCGTGGCCCGGGCCATCGCTTCTATGGCCGTGCCACGCCAGCCCCGCCGGTGCCTCGCTGTAGCCGGGGACACCACAGGCAGCGCGGCTGCCGACGGCTCCCGAGGGTGCCAGGGGAGCTGCCGGGGCGCCGCTGCCGCTCTCAGCCCCTGCTCAGCGCGGCCCCTGTGCCGGGCTGGGTGCGGGCCTTGGGCAGCCGGGGGCCGTCACCCGCTCGGGCCCAGCCGAGTGGTGGTGACGGGCAGTGCCCACGGTCCGCGGGCGGCGGGGGTCACGGCAGGGCGGCTGTCCGTCCCGCCGCCACCCCTCGGGCAGGGTGAACCCAGCCGGGGAGCAGCACCGGCCTAATCCCCACACACCAGGCGATTGTGGTGCCCAAAGCTGCGGCATCCGGGCTTAGCGCTCATGTGCGCAGCACAAGCCTCTTAGGGCACGGCCGTGAGCCCGCCGCAGCCAGCCCAGGGGCGGCACAGGGGTCCCGCAGCCCCGCACCCCGCTGCGCTCACCGAGCCAGCGCTGCCGCCGGCTGATGCCCGGCCACGGCCTGGGCCAGCGACCGGGAGAGCGGGGGTGCCGCGGGCAGAGCCAAATGATTTAATTAAGGGCTCCTGGCAGCGAAAGGACAGAGCCGATTAGCGGCCAAAGGAAAGCGCGTGCTGGGGGAGCTGGAGCTGGCCCCGGCCGGCAGCGCTGCAGCGGCTGCGGCTGCACGTCTGCCCCCTCACCTGTGCTGGGCTGGGGCAGGCAGTGGGGCTGTCTTCTGGAGCAGCCCATCCCTGCCGGGTGACTCAGCTCCCCATCCATGGCTGTGGCTTGGGAGCATCCGTGGGGTGCTTGGGAGCATGGTCCACACACATCCAATGTCCCCAGTGTCCCCAGTCCCACAGCAAAGCACACACAGAGCTGGCCCCGCAGCCCGGCACGGGCCCACACCTATTTACAGATATGACAGATAAATTACAGCACTGTGCACAGGGACTCGAAGGTGCACGAGGAAGCACCACAGGACAAACTCCCCCCCTACAGATCCCCCTGGCCCCACAGTTCTCCCTTCCAGAGGTCCAGGTCCCCCTTGCCTGCCTCACTGTGTCCGTGTGCCAGGCACCAGGGGAGGACGGGGCAGGGCACGGCTCAGCGCAGCCCTCCCAGCTGGCTGAGGGCTCAGAAATGGCTCTCAGCCGTGGTCTCAGGAAACTCGTAGCAGTGGTGATGGCCCCCGAGGGCGAGGTGCTCTGCGGTGCTGCGCCCGCTCCTCTCCAGGCGCTGGGAGCCGGCCTGGGGGCCCAGGCTGCGCCCCAGCCCGTTGGTGCAGCCACTCACCAGCTGGTGCTTCTCACAGGTGCTGCCGGCGCCGTTGCGGGCACTGGGTGCGTGGCTGTAGGTGTGCTTGTACTCCTCGGCCAGGTCCTTCCCCAGCTTCCAGCGCTGCCACCGCTTCAGCAGCTCTGCCTGCACCTGCGGGCAGCAGCTGTCAATGTGAGCCCGTGCCCCTGCTGCCTGTGCCCCGCTGCCTGTGCCCCGCTGCCCGTGCCCTGCTGCCCGTGCCCTGCTGCCCATGCCCCTGCTGCCCATGCCCTGCTGCCTGTGCCCCTGCTGCCCATGCCCTGCTGCCTGTGCCCCGCTGCCCGTGCCCTGCTGCCCATGCCCCTGCTGCCCATGCCCCGCTGCCTGTGCCCCTGCTGCCTGTGCCCTGCTGCCCATGCCCTGCTGCCTGTGCCCCCGCTGCCTGTGCCCTGCTGCCCATGCCCCGCTGCCCGTGCCCTGCTGCCTGTGCCCCGCTGCCCGTGCCCTGCTGCCTGTGCCCCGCTGCCCGTGCCCCCGCTGCCTGTGCCCCGCTGCCTGTGCCCCGCTGCCCGTGCCCTGCTGCCCATGCCCTGCTGCCCATGCCCTGCTGCCCGTGCCCCTGCTGCCCGTGCCCCTGCTGCCTGTGCCCTGCTGCCCATGCCCTGCTGCCCGTGCCCCGCTGCCCGTGCCCCTGCTGCCTGTGCCCTGCTGCCTGTGCCCTGCTGCCCATGCCCCTGCTGCCTGTGCCCCGCTGCCTGTGCCCCCGCTGCCCGTGCCCCTGCTGCCCATGCCCCGCTGCCCGTGCCCTGCTGCCTGTGCCCTGCTGCCCATGCCCTGCTGCCTGTGCCCCGCTGCCCGTGCCCTGCTGCCCATGCCCTGCTGCCTGTGCCCTGCTGCCCGTGCCCTGCTGCCTGTGCCCCGCTGCCCATGCCCTGCTGCCCATGCCCTGCTGCCCATGCCCTGCTGCCCATGCCCCGCTGCCCGTGCTCCCACTGCCTGTGCCCCGCTGCCTGTGCCCCGCTGCCCGTGCCCCTGCTGCCCATGCCCTGCTGCCTGTGCCCCGCTGCCCGTGCCCCTGCTGCCCGTGCCCTGCTGCCCGTGCCCTGCTGCCTGTGCCCTGCTGCCCATGCCCTGCTGCCTGTGCCCCCGCTGCCCGTGCCCCTGCTGCCCATGCCCTGCTGCCTGTGCCCTGCTGCCCATGCCCTGCTGCCCGTGCCCTACTGCCTGTGCTCCCGCTGCCTGTGCCCCTGCTGCCCATGCCCCGCTGCCCGTGCCCCCGCTGTCCTGCTCACCTCCTTGTTGACGAAGCAGTAGAGAATGGCCACCAGCAAACCCTGGGAACGGGGAGGAGAGGCGTGAAGAGCATAACCAGACCTCAGTGCAGTCCCTCTTGAGACTGAGTGTCCCCAAGGAGGGCTGGGCTCACCTGGAAGGAGCTCAGGAAGAGGTCGAAGAAGAGCTTGACGTAGCGCAGCGTGCCCTGGGCGTGCTCATCCGTGATGAAGGCAAAGACCACCTCGTGGATGCCCAGCAGCGGGATGAGCGTCAGCGTGGACCTGGCCAGCCTGTGGGACGGGGGTCTCGGGTGGGAACACAGCCGTGTGTGCCGTGGGGACTCAGGGAGAGCCACGTCCAGCACCCACCTGAACTTGTAGTCAGTGTAGCGCATCTGGTGTGCACGGAGCTTGGAAACAAGGATCTGAATGATGCGGATGAAGATGAAGAAGTTGATCTGCAATGGAATGGAGTGAGCCCTCAGGGGCACAGGCAGAGCCAGAGGAGGGGCAGACAGGACACCTCTGCTCTCCTGCCCTCGGCAGCCCCTCCACAGCCATCCTGGGGCCTGTGACACAGACGTGGAGCAGGAGCTGCAGGGGGCTCACCAGGATGGCCAGGAACACGGGGAAGCGAAGGATCCACCAGAAGCCCATGTTGTTGTTTGTGGACCAGCACCTGCAGAATGGAGGGATGGGGACTGCCAGGAAGCCCCTTTACCAGGCAGCAGCTGGAGACTGGCATGGCATTGGCAGCCTGAATCAAGCAAGCACTAAGGCCCAGAACCCCGCTCCTTGCCATGGGCAATGGTGTGGAGTGACTCTAGGGCCAGCACAACGTCCCTACAGTCCCACCCGCACCTACCTGTGCCCTGTGCTCCCTCCAGCCAGCAGCTGGAGCTGGTACTCACTGTATGTTTTCGTAGAGGAACTTCACAATGACCCAGGGAATGAGGAACAGCATGGGTGCCCCTGAGGGGAGGTGAGCAGAGCACGGGTGAGGCACAGCAGGGCACAGGGTCAGGGGGCCCAGCCCACCCACACTCACCCCAGCCGATGCACAGGTAGAGGGTGAAGTAGCTCCTCTCAGAGAAGACGGCCACCACCAGCAGGTTGTGCAGGTAGATGCCTTCCACCAGCAGCCAGCAGTAGTTGGCCACGATGCCGTACTGCATGAAGACTGTGGCTGCCCTGCAGCCTGCAGCTGCCTGTGGGCAGGGGTCAGGGCTGCAGCACTGCCTGTGTGTGTGCCCGTGCCCCCAGCCCCACAGCGCTGCCTGTCCCTGTCCCCATCCCCATCCTGTCCCTGTCCCTGCGCTGACCTCGTCGCTCAGCCACACTTGCACGTTGTAGCCGTCGATCTTGTCGCTGTAGTGGGTTTTGAGCAGGGCGTCGATGACCAGCACGGAGACGCCCTTCAGGATGAAGGAGGCGAACAGGTTCATGTGGATGTAGTTCCTCATGCAGTGCAGCTTGCTGTGGATTTGGGGGCCATTGTCAATGCCCGTGCGTGGCCCTGGCCTCCCCCTGCCCAGCCTGTGGACAGCCATGCCCAAAGTCCCACCTGAAGCCCAGCAGCAGGGCCAGGGCGAGCAGCAGCGCACACAGGGACACAGAGTAGCCCACAGTGTACATCACCTTGAAGCTGCCATAGGTCTTGGCAAACTTTTCCTGGAAGAGGAGGGAGCAAGTGAGGGCAGGGGCAGATGGAGGGCAGGCAGGGGGACAGGCAGGGCCCCCCACACCCCTGCTGCCCAGGTCTGCCCACCTGCGCCTTCAGGTCCTCGTCATCCTGCTCACACTGTGTGGCATCGCGCAGGGACTGTCCCCGCGGGCCTGTCACCCACTGTCCATCCGGCCCACAGGTCTTGAAGACGTGTCTGTGCTTCACTGCGAGGGGAGGGGATGGTGAGGAGTGCCAGCCCCTGTGCCCCCACGGGCAGCGTGCACTGGCCCCAGTGTGACTGCCTGCAGCAGCACATGCACACAGCACACAGGTGTCCCAGCACAGCTGCACACACCTGTGAACACACTGCACAGCTGCACACACTGCACAGGTGCACACACTGCACAGCGTACACACCTGTGAACACACTGCACAGCTGCACACATTGCACAGGTGCACACACTGCACAGCTGTACACACCTGTGAACATGCTGCACAGCTGCACACACTGCACAGGTGCACACACTGCACAGCTGTACACACCTGTGAACACACTGCACAGCTGCACACACTGCACAGGTGCACACACCTGTGAACACACTGCACAGCTGCACACACTGCACAGCTGCACACAGCTGTGAACACACTGCACACACCTGTGAACACACTGCACAGCTGCACACACCTGCACACAGCTGCACACACCTGTGAACACACTGCACACACCTGTGAACACACTGCACAGCTGCACACACTGCACAGCTGCACACACCTGCACACACTGCACAGGTGCATACACTGCACAGCTGTACACACCTGTGAACACACTGCACAGCTGCACACACCTGCACACAGCTGCACACACCTGTGAACACACTGCACAGCTGCACACAGCTGCACACACCTGTGAACACACTGCACAGCTGCACACACCTGTGAACACACTGCACACACCTGCACACACTGCACAGGTGCACACATTGCACAGCTGCACACACCTGCACACACTGCACAGGTGCACACACAGGTGCACGTGCACTCGCCCCTCCCTGCATTACCTTTCTGGTACCAGGGCAGGAACCAGGGGCAGGGCACACTGGCTGTGCTGTTGGGCATCGTGTCGGGCCAGCAGGAGAACTTGTCGAAGGTGCGGTTACAGACCAGCTCTGCAGGAGGACAGGAGCTGGTGGCGCTTTGGCCTCACCCTCCCCTGCCCCTCTGCTTGTCCCCATCCTGCGGGGGCCCTGTGCTGGCTCTGTGCCCCATCCCCATCTCAGCAGGACCCTCGGGACCCCGGGGCACTGACCCGTGGGCGCGGGCTGGAGGCTCATGTTGCGCTGGCACTCCTCGCTGTACTCCTTCCATCTCTCCACGACGTTATCCGTGATCTGGGCAGAGGGACCCTGCGGGCACCAGGGACCACCTGTCACTCGTGTCCTGCTCACAGGGGGCACCGTGCTGTGCCAGGCAGTGACCCCAGATGGTGCTGGCGAACATACCATGCCACGCCATTCTGAGCCATGCCATGCCATTCTCAGCCATGCCGTGCCATGAGGAGGCACAAAGGGGCACCAGATGCTGTACCACGTGCCATGGTGAGGGGATGCAGTGGGATGGGTGGCTCGGTGGTCCTGCGTGGGTGCCGGGCTGAGCATGGGGCAGACCACCCTCATGTGTGACAGCTCATCCTTACCTGGCAGCAGAGCAGCAGCGCCAGCAGGGTAAGGAGATGTGGCTGGGACATCCCTCCTCTGGACCACATGCATGGGACACAGCGCAAGGCACACGGCTTCCTACTGGCCCTCAGCAGCTTCTCCAGCCTGGTGGTGCCGGCCCTGGCATGTGGGCAGCCCTGTGCAAGACTCCTGGTCACGGGGACTCCTGGGACACAGCTGGGGGACATGGGGCTAGGGCAGGTGGGGTTGGAGATGGCCACTCTGGCACAGAGCTGTCCCCATCCCCACCCGACCCTGCTTGGTGTTCACATTCAGATATTTGTTCACTCATTTTTGCACCAAGTGCCCGTATTATCCTCCCCAGGAAGGCACTGGGACAGTGACCATGCAGGTTCTCTGCCTGCCAAGCCAGTTTCAGCCCCCGTGTGGCTGGAGTGCAGTGGCAGTGCTGCCTCCCGAACCTCCCAGAAAACCTGGGCTGGTGCCACCCCACACTGCTGCTGGGACCCAGCTGTGCATCACTGCTGAGTCCTGAGAATGCAGACCCCCTGGCAGAAGGGACCCCTCCTCACAGCTGAGCACGCCCTCAGGCAGAGAGGCTGGCACCTGGGCTCGCCCTGCCTCCGTGGGCTCTCATGCCTGACACCCAGCCATGGTCTGGCAGCAGCACCACCAGGGATGGCCAGGGAGCACGGAGAGCACGGGGCCAGCAGGGGTGGGACACTGCCATTAACCCCCAGGGATCCTGGCTCGTGGGGCTGCTGTGGGCCTGGGACAAGCTCAGCTGGGCTGTGCCCCTGTGGGTCCATCTCCCCCAGCTCCAGGCAGTGACCTGGGCCCTTGCCTGACGTGGGGTCCGGGTGCTCCACAGGCCGTGGCTCACGAGGTGCCATAATTCCCTCCAGCCCTAAGCCGGTTATGGGGCTCCTGAGCAGGATTTTGGCTCTTCCCACAAGGGCCCATTTTGGCAGCAGCCCCATGGCACAGCCCACTGTGTGGGGTGAGGGCAGCGGAGCCGGGGGGATGGACAGCGGTGCCAGTGCCAGCCCGGGCACTGCAGCACCACCCCAGCCCCTGGGCTCCCCCTGGGCACCAGCCAGAGTGTCCTGCTCCCCCTCAGTCTGCTCCCAGGGCTCGCTGCTCTGCCTGTGCCTATTTTTATCCCTGGGAAAGTCGTGTTTCCTCCATCCGTGCAGACCCACTCGCCATGTCGCAAGTGGCTGCTGGAGCAGCTCATTAATCAGCACATGGGGCTCCAGATGCAGCTCGGGGAGCAGGACCTGCCATGGCCTTATTTAGCCAGTCCCAGGACAGAGGGAGCTGCCTCCTGGGACAGTTCTCACTGGGTGGGCTCTGTGAACAGGGACCTTTCTTGGGTGCCCACTAGCCACCTCACCACTCCAGAATTCCTGTTTTTGTCATCACCCCAGCCCCACCCCAGCAGCACTGTTGCCCAACCACTATTCCTGTCCTAGTTCCTCTCCCATCCCACCTCAGGATCCCTGTCTCTTTCCTCCCACAGCCCCATGCCAGCATCCCTGTCTCTCTTCCCCTGCTAACCCAATTCCACCAGCCCTGTGCCCCCCTCCAGCACAACACCATCCCTGCCTGTCCCATGCCACTGCCACCTATGTGCCAGCCCCACGGGAAGATGCCAGTGCCAGTCCCTGGCCAAGCATCAGTCCCTGCCCTGGCTGGGAATGCTCCTCCAGGTCCTTGGGTCACAGTGCCTTGCTGTCAGCCCCTCTGCGCAGCCGGGGAGCAACTTTGGGGCAGAGGTGTCGCTATTTTTAGTGGCTGCAGTGGGATTTAGCAGCAGGGAGGCCTCTGCCCTGGACTCCCCCCATCTGGCAGCCGCTCCCAGTCCTGCCCCAGTGTGGCCAAGCCGGGCAGACTGCACTGGGTGAGGGGTCCTGGCACGGGGGCCAGTCATGCTCCCAGCCCCATCATGGTCTTCCCCTGTCCCTGCCCAGGCCCTTTGCCCCAGCTGCCTGTGGTGCTGCACAGCCGTGGCCCCACGCCAGATCCCCACCACCCACAGGAACAGGGTCCCTGCAGACTGGGGCTGTTTCCAGCACAGACCTGGGAGTGCAGAAGGAGCCGTGGACCAGCTCTCCCTGGTCTGGAGCCAGTGGACAATGGCAGAGAGGGAGCAGTGGCTCTGTGTGGTGGAACAGCAAGGTCTGGGGTGGCCAGGACCCCTGGCAGCACCGGCCCCTCCCCGGAGCTGGCACTGCCCAGCAGCAGCACCAGTGGTGCCCCTGGGCAGCGGCTCTGCCCGCTGGACGCGCTGCAGCCCCTGTCAGCTGTGCCTGGGTGCCACAGGCAGCTCTGCACAGGGGACCCGGCCCCACATCCTCACCGCCTCCTCTCACTCTGCTGTGCCCAACCGGCTCCCAGTGCCACATTCCCTGCCCTGGCACCTCATCCCCTGCTGGGGCCAGGCTCTGGGGGATCCCCCACCACACCAAGTCATAAGCAGTGGGTGGAGGGTGCCTGGCCTGTGAATTGGTGCCTCTGAGGGGCTGCAGTGCATGACAGCAGGTGTCCAGGGGACTTTTGCCCCACGCTGGTGTTGGACACTGGGGTGTGTTCCTGTGTCACGGTCCTGTGGCTGCTGACCTTCGTGGAGCCAGGCTGGAAACATCCAGTGCAACTCCACTTGGGGCCACAGCTGTGAAGAAGAGACCTTGTGCCAGGAGAGCAGCAACAAGAAGACAACACTGGGACACGTGCAACACCGCTGCTGGTAACCGTAGTGCTGGGGGCAGAGGGGTCACACACGGGCACCACCATCTGCCGTCACAGTGTGGCTGTGGCTGCATTTGCCTTTCCCAAGCCAGCAGTGCCAACCCTGCAGCCACAGGGGCAAAGCAAGGACTCCCATTCCCCTTGACCTGTGCCCTGGTGCCCCTGCAGCTCATGGCAGCTGCCCCTGGCCCCAGGGAGGTCAGGAGGGGCCAGCCCGGGCAGGGTGCAGGGCAAATGGAGGCCCTGGGTGCACTGCTGCCATGGCATTGCAGCAAGGCAGAGGGCACGGATGGGAAAGGGCTTGAGTTGGGATTTTGCTCCCCACTGATGGGTGTGCAGCCTCCACGCTACCCTGCAGCAGCTCTGTGCCAGCACGGACCCACACTGGTGGCTGAGGGCCCAGCCCTGCCTAGGAAGAGACTCTCTCCTCATCCCACCACGGCCACTTTCCCCTGAGGATTTTGCCACCCCAGCCCCTCTGGCATTGCTGCCATCGCACGTGTGAGAGAATGAGCTCCACATCTGGGATCTCTGTGGATGGTCATGTGGATCAGGGCTTGCTAAAGTCCCCACAGGACACTCATGGGCATCTGCAACGTGACCTGGGAGCACCTTGGCACGGCCACGGCCCTGCACAAGTGCAGCGAGGCTGGCGCAGCCCCCAGAGCCTGGTCCCACAGGACTCTCGCCTCCCCTGGGGTGGGGACTTGGCCTCGTGTGAGCACAGCCCCGCACCCAGCACAGCCCCACGGGTTTGGAGGCGGCTGTGGGGCTGTGGGGCTGTGCAGCCCCTGGACGCAGGGATTAGCCCCCCGTGCGCTAATGCGGTGCTTTCCACGGCTGGCTTGGCTTGGAGCTCGGAGCTACATGCCAGCACGGCAGGGGCTTTGGCACTTGGCAGGGGTGCCAGCGCCAGCCTGGCCCTGCAGATGCTGCTCCACTTTCCACCCGGGCCCACGGCAAGCGGGGCAGGGCAGGGGACACGGTCCCGGCAGGGAGGCCCAGGAGCTCTGTCCTGCACCGTCCCTGCCCTGTGCCCCTTCCGGAAGGCTCGGGGAGGTTTCCTACTCCCCTGCTCCATTCTTTCCTTGAAAACTAAGTACAAGGAACTTTGGCAGCAAAGGAGCAGCTGAGCAGCCCGGAGCAGTCCTTGTGCTGCAAGGCTGTGACTCGTTTGCACAGAGCTACGTGATTGTGGGAGCAGTGGCACACGGAGAGAGCCAACGCTGTCAGACCCTGGCAGTGGCAGATTCTGTCTAACCCTGGACCAAGAAAACCCAAACCAGCCCTGACAGTGTTTTCATCAACAGGAGCATAGGATGCAAAGAGGAAAAATGCTCTTTGCATCACCTCCACTTCTGCCTGGTCACCACAAGGCATGGTCAGGGGGCACCTGCACAGCTGCCCTGCACCAAAGAGGGACCATGATACAGCCTGGCAGCAGCCAAATTACCTTGCTGCCCAGCTGGTTCTGGCATGGGGGTGCTGAGCCACACAGCACCTCATCCCTGGCTCAAGGAAAGGGGTGTTTTTGTTCATCACGTTGCATGAAAACCTGTGAAACACAGACGGAAGGCACAAGAGGCAGTGTGACACGTGTGGTGAGCATGTCACAGGGGAGGCACAGGGCTGGGAAAAGCCTAGGAAAAGGTCAGTGCAGACAGGCTAGTGCACACACTCCCCTGCACTGGGAGCTCCACACCCGAGCAGCAGATCTGCAGCCCCAGCAAGGCAGGGGTGCTGTGGGGGCCACACGTGCCCAGCCATCCTCTGGCACCACAGGCACGTGCACCCGACCCCAGTGCTGGGGTAGATCAACAAGGACATGGGGATGCAGGACAAAGCAGGAGGCAGTGGTGGAGCACAGGGGGATGGAGCTGAGCAGCCATCCCATCTCCCCCATGTGCAGCTTCTCCTGCCCCTGTCCCTGCCTGGCACAGCGAGGTGCATGGAGATGCTGTGCTCAGTGGCTGGTTTCAGCCCTGTGCTGCTGATCAGGGTTTGTGGTCACATTTTTTCATTAACTATTTTTAATCCATATTTTGCCTATTCTCTGTTCAGCCTTTTCTCTTTTCCCCTCTCTAGGCAACAGAACATTAAAAAAAAAAGAAATGCACCGCAGTGTGCGGAAAGGAGCAGGATTGGTGGGAAGCCACAGGAGCTGGCAGCTGGGGCAGCACTAACACGCTGACGAGGGGTCCTGCAGGCCCTAAATTTTCCTGCTGATGCACAGACAAAATCACAGGGGCAGTCACTGAATTTGGTGTGGGTCAGGACACCCGCGGCAGGCGCTGCACGGGCAGGGGGCTCAGCAGAGCTGATGCTCCGTCCTGAGGCCGTTCTGTGCCAGGGGAGCAGGCTGACCCCGCGGTCCCTGCTTCCCTCACCACCCCGGGGGACCCGCAGCAGCTTTGGAGATGCACTTGCAACCAGGAGGACGGCAAGGTCACATACCCGACATGTCCTGGTTAAACAAAGCCATTTACCAACACCGTGTTGACACAGCAGAGCTCGGGACAGAGTCACAAAGGGCACTCGCACCAGGCCCCCGTAATACCCAGAGAGCTTGGGGAGAGCTGGGACCTGGCAAAGTGTCCCTGCTTCGGCCCCTCGGCAGGACACCCATGGGCACCGCTGTGCCCGCAGCAGGGAGACCACGCGCGGCCCACCCCGACCGAGGGCTGCTCCGGGCATCGCTCCCAAAGCTGCGGAGTTCAGCTGGAATCGCTGCCCGGGGCTCGCCGCAGAGCCCAGGGGTGCTGTGAGTCCGACGGCAGCGCCCTGCCCAGGGATGCCAGCGGGAAGCGGGCACAGCCCTGCGGGAAGCCCGGGCCCAGAGCACCCAGGGGCTCATTTTCCCCGGGGCCGGCGCCCAGCACCGGGGCGGCTCGGGGAGCTGCTGCTCTGGGGTCCCGGGGCTCAATTCGCGGCCCCGGGGTTGCGCAGTCGTCACTCGAATCCACGTCCCCGCGACGGGACCTGCGACATCCCGAGCCCCGAGCCCGCCGCTGTGGGCGCTCCCTGCCCTCCTCCCTCCCTTCCCCCGTACCTGTCGGGGCTGGGCTCGCGGCGGCTCCCGAACGCATCTCGGGACCGGCGGGCACCGGGTCCGGCGCGCTCGGCGAAAACTTCAGCGGAGCCGCGACGGCAGCGGCTGTGGCGACCCAGGGGGAGGGACCGGCTCGGGGGGAGGGACCGCGGGCACGGAGCCGCGTCCCGCCGCCCCGCTCCTCCCGCCGGCACCAGGGGGGCACAGCCCGGTGCGCAGCCCCGCCCGAGTGCCTGGCGCTGCCCCCGCATCACCGGCGGCCGCTGCCGGGAGCTGCGGGAGCGCCGCCGCTTGTCCCTGCCCTGCCCCACTCCCGGGCACCGGCTCGGCTCGGCGGGGACGGGCGGAGCGGCGGGGGCAGCTAGACCGCGCCAGCCCCGGGGGAGCGGGCCGGGGATCTGCTCCTCGGGAGGTTTCCCCGGTGCCAGCGCGCCGCCCGCTCCGGGGTTTGCTCGGAGCCTCAGGGAGCCGGGCGGGTCTCGCCGCCGGCCGCCTCAACACCCGCGCTCCGGCCGCCGCCGGCGGTGACGGGTCAGTGTCTGCCGCCGCCGTCCCGCTGCAGGTAAACACAGCCCAGGAACGGCGACGCACCGGGACCGGCTGGCTGGGGCGGCAGGGGGACCGGGGGAGCCCCGGCCTGGGGGTGCCCTGTGCTGGCCTCCCGGCACGAGCACATTTACCCCGGGCCGTGCCGGTTCAGCCTGCACGAACCCCGGTGGGCGCTCAGCGCAGCCCCGCATCCCCCGGAGCTGCCTCCCGCGGGCTCCCGCTCCGCGCGGCCGCCGGCGGCTGCAACTCCCCTGGGTGTGGGCAGAGGAGCGCCGGGGCCTGCGGGGGTCTTGCCTTTGCCACGAGGATCGGAGCCACAGCTGCCCCCGGAGGTGGCCCCGGCACCTTCCAGGCCAGGAGGGGGCTTTGGGGGAGGACGGGCACCCCCAGCCGTACCTGGAGCAGGCAGAGGTGCCCGGGGAGCCCCTGCAGGCAGCAGGGTGGGAGCAGGGGCAGGCGGCACGGCCACGGCCACAGGCGGTGCCAGCCCCACGTTCCCTGATGCGCAGCAGATAAACAGTGCCCTCGCACTGCAGCTGTGGGCGCTGTGCTGCGGCCGTGTCTGGCACACGCTGTCCTGCCTGCCAGTGTGGCTGCTGCAGTTCGGCTGCCACGGGGGATGTGGGGACAGGGAATGTGCACACGGGAGAGAGCGCAGGGCTGGCCATCACGGGGCTGAGCAGGGCTCCGTGCTGCCGGGGGCCATGGGGCTCCATCGCTTTCCTGCTCCACGCTGGCTCTTTGCATGGCACAGAGCAGCAGCCATCAGCCCCCGGAGCCGTGGGCTGGGACGTGGGGGATGAGGAAGCACAGCCTGGCAGGGCAGCCCCCAGCTCCCCGAGCCTTCACCTGCCCGTGGCCTCTGCTGCAGCTGGGCATAAGCCCAGAGTGGTGATGCCAGCTAGCATCATTAGGCCTCGTTAAGGTGACGAGCTTTCACTGCTCTGCTGTGCCAGTCTGCCGGAGCCCAATTAGTGTCACATCCAGGAGGCAGCTCCTGCCGGGGCGACGGGCGCCCTTGGCACAGCCCTACCCTGGAGCTGCCGTCCAGCTGAGACCGGGCACAGCTCAGCCGTGGAGCCTGCCCACATGGCCAGGGGTGCTGGGCACAGAGCGGGGTGAAGACCCCCTTGGCACAGCACCAGGGGCCAAGCCTTGCTACCCTCTCTCAGCTCTGGGGGGCTCAGCTCCCAGCCCATGCCCCCAGCCATGAAAAGGGGTGCAGTGTCTCTCCCCTCCTAACAGGACAGCAGGCCCTGAGCCACCTTCACTCTTTATTATACATCAAGGTCTCAGATATTCCAGTTCTTTGATTCCTTGGGGCCAGCTCACACAGGGGTGCCATAGCAGAGGGGCTGGTGCTCACAGCCCCCTCTCACTGGGCAGTGTGGGGTGAGGGGCTGTGAGGAGTGGGGTCTGCCCAGCCCCAGGGTGAGAGAGGCTGCAGAGTGGTGGTGGGGGATGCCCCCACAGAGAGCAGATCCAGTGCGGGTAGTGCAGTGTGGTAAGAGAGTGCTGGGTCCCCGAGCAGGCTTTAGCAGCCCTGCCAGAGCAAGGCCCTGCTCCCACCATCATTGGTATGAGGCACGATCCCTGACTGAGGAGCTTTGGCCAAGCAGGAGCAGAGGGTGGGAGGCCAGGAGCAGGGCAGGAGGTGTAAGCTGCGTCGGGGTGAGGGAGGAGCACGGGGGCTAAAGGCAGAGGGAGGACAGGGCCTCGCACACCCTGCCTCAAGCCCCAGCCCACAGCTGCAGGGGCAGCAGCCCCCATCCCCATGGGCTCTGTGACAGAGCCTGGATCTCCCTACTCCCTGAGACAGCACAGTCCTGCTTCTGGGGCACATCAGGGACAAGGCTCAGGGGGGCAAGGACACAACTCAGAGCCAGTAGAGAAGTGGGAAGACAGAACCCCCCCAAAAACCCCCCAGAAGCAGTAATGCAGAGGTGGAGATGCTGAGAATGGCGGTGAGAGGAGGGGTGAGTTTGTGAGGGGAGGTTGGCCACAGGTGCTGGCAAGGCACAGGAGTAGAGTTGAGAGGAGGGGAATGGCACTGGCCCCAGAGAGCAGAGAGGGGTTCTGGGATCTTGGGGGTGACCCACACGCTCAACCCCCCTGGGGCAAGGCAGGGTCCAGTCCCCCAGACTCAGGTGGTCACTTTGATCCCAAAATATTTGCGCAGCTGTTCCAGGAACAGAAAGGTGAGAACAGTCTGAGGAACCAGCCGGACAGCAGCAGGAACGAAGCCCTGGAAGGGGACAGCAAGAAGGGGAAGAGTCAGTGTGTGCCTGCCACTGATTGTCCCAGCAGCCCAAGCCTGGCAGCAGCACGAGTGGGCAGGCATGGGTCAGCACTGGCCGGGCTGTGGAGCAGGCACTGTCACACCATGGCCACCATGGTGCACACAGGGCTCAGCACCATGTGCCAACCCCTCTGGCACCTGCACTGCTGCTTGGGAGCTTGATGGGTGCAGCAGGGCCACAGCTGTGGTGCCTGGCCCAGCCTGAGTCCCACTGAGGCCAGGGCTTGCAACACCTCGGGGCCAAGCCTGGGCCGGGCAGACAAGGGCCTGAAGCAGGCAGCAGTTGGGCTGCCACAGCAGAACCTGGAAGGTTCCCTGCCCCAGGACTGTTCTGGGCCACAACCTCTGCCCCCAGCTCAGCCCAGCCTGCCCCACCCCTGCGCCCCCAGCCAGGTACCTTGTAGAAGGCAAGTGGTCCGAGCTTGGCAGTTTCCATGGCACAGTGGACGACTCCCTGGAGTGAGAGGGTGAGAGATGAGCTGGGAGGGGCTGGGAGGCAGAAGCTGGCACATAGATATGGGAGGACAGGCAGCAGCAAGGTGGGCAAGGTGGGCGACTCACCTGGTACTCCCCGTGGGAGTTCATGAGGCGGGTCTTGAGCACATCCAGGGGCTGGCACAGGAATGTGGCACACAGGCCCTGCAGAGAGTCAGCCAAGTCAGGAGACCTCTGTGCCAGCCACTGCTGTGGTCACTGCAGAGCCTCAGAGCCACACTGGGACCCAGCCTCAGGCCAGGAGCCTCCTGGAGCCACTGTGCTGAGCCGAGCCCAGAGCAGCAGCCCTGGCAGCCCCAGCCTGACACCCTGACCCTGCTGCAGGCAAACCCAAGCAGTGCCCCCGGCCCCAGCCCCACTCACAGCGATGAAGCTGGACAGGAAGTGAGTGAAGACATTGTCTGACAGAAATCCAGTTGCGAGAACCAGCTGCTTGGCCTGGTCATAACAGGAAAGCTGCAGAGACATGGTAAATCAGTGACATGCTCCCTGTTCCTTGTGCACCAGGGACCATCCTCGTCCCTATCCCAGTCCCCTACTGCCCAGCAGAACTGCCCTACCTGTCCAACAGTGACAAGGGACCCACGGAGTGATGCCACTGATGCTCCTGAGAAGAGTTTCTTCACGCCCTCTGTGGACAGACAGATTTGGATGAGCACAGTTCTCTGCCATCACTCAGACTCCATTACCCCGGGAGTCTCCTTCCATGCCCAGTGTGTGTCCACAACTCCTCACACAGCCCTGCTTCAAGCACACCATAGCAAACAGGCTGAAGGAGTAGGGAGTCCTTCAAAGCAGCATGACCTCCTCCCTGCCTCTGCTCATCCTCTGTTCCACCTGCTCCACCCTCCTGCGCCGTTCTGTTGCAGGTCCCAGCAGCTCACCCTTTCCCACCAAGTATGTGCAGGCTGCCAGGCCCTGGCAGACCTTGCCCAGTCCCTGCCCCAGCCAGATGATGAGGAGATGCAGACCCTGTGCTCCCCTGGACACCCGCAGCCCCAAGGGCATCCCCCGGCCCCTCTCCCTGCCCCGGCTGAGCGAACTTCCAGGGCGCCCTGACCCGGCACCTGCTAGGACACCGGAGCAGGCTCACCCACACGGCTGGCACAGCCTCACCTTCCCGGAGGACACGGTACATGCCATCCAGGGCATGGGAATAACTGGAAGGAGCGAGAGGGGAAGGGGTCAGGGCCCGCTGCTCCCCAGCACGGCCGCAGCCCCGCTGCTACCCCGGGCACCGGCGGCCCCGCCCGGACCCCAGCGCCCCGGGTGCGGTGCTGCCCCCCCGCGGCCGCGCGGACCCCGGCCCCGGTCCCGCCGGCCCCTCCAGGCCTCCCCCCCTCGGCCCCAGCGCCTCTCGCCCTGCCCCTCACTCACTTGCGCCGCTGATCCGGCGGCTGCTTCATGTCGTTCTGCATCCTGGAAGGCAGAGCACCGCAAGTGAGGGGGCAGCCGGTACCCCACTGTCCCCTGCAGCACCGGGGCCCCAGCACAGGGCAGTGGTGTTGTATTGCTCATTTACAAAGGGCCAAGAAAGTTGCCTTCAGTCCCACTCCCCGTGAGGGTCACACACGGCTGAACAGCTCTGGCCATCCTGGGCACAGAGCTCCCGGCCCACTGACCACAGGGCAGGCTGGCTAGGAGGGATGTCAGGAGAACCCCAGCACAGCCACCACCCCAAATGCACAGGGGGCCAAAAGCCCCGGTCATACAGACAGAACTGACCTGACGTTCACCATGTCTGCCGGGGTTCCCACAAACCCACCAGTGAAACCTGCGGCCAAACAAGAGCTGGGTCAGGGCTTATCCATCCTGAGGGAGCCAGGGCCAAGGGCCCCAGTGCCTGGCTCACCTCCTACTGCAGCCAAGAGCACTTTCTGGTAGAAGGGGGGAGGCCCCTGGTTGCTCATGCGGTTCTTTGCGGTCTCATAGATGCCAAAGCGAGTCAAGGAATATGTCATCTGGATGGGGGAAACGAGCGGCTGTGTGTGGCACAGGGCAGCTCCCCACGGCAGCAGGTGCCGCAGGAGCTCCGGGCACTCACCTGCCGGCACAGCGAGGCGCTCAGCCCGTTGTAGAGCGCCAGGAAGCCGTCGGTGCGGATCACGTGCATCGCCATCCCCGTCATCCTCATCTTCACCTCCTGCTGCGTCTGCAGGTGCACCTGGGGCAGAGCGCAGCGCGTCAGCCCAGCGGGGCTGGGCAGGGACAGAGGGGCACGAACAGGTGGGGATTGGAGCTGTGTCAGGTTAGCAGCACTGGCACAGGAGCCAACTGCAAGACACAGACAGCCTGGAGCAGGCCGGCCCAGCCTGGCAGCGGAGGGGTGGAGGCAGAGAGGGAGGGAAGGAGGGAGGGAGGAGTGCCGAGGCTCCTGCCTGCAGCACCACCCAGGCCCTGCCCTCACAGCCGCCCAAGGTGAAGGGGGGCACCTGCCCTTCTGGGCCACCTCAGGGTGGAAGGTGTGGGTGTGTGGGTGTGTGCCCAGCAGTACGTGAGTGAGCAAGGGCCCTGTGTGGGTTTGCTCAAGGGGATGCACTGGGCTGGTGAAATCACGGCCATGCAATGCAGTAGGCCTCCAGAGCCACTTCCCCTCCTCCTCAGTGCAGGAATCACACAGGCAGGAAGAGAACCCCACAGCTGGCCAGGCGCCCCCCTTCCTGCCTGCAGCAGCTCAACGCTTCCCACCATCTCCAGGGGCAACGGCAACAGGCACAGGAGCTGGCTGGGACAGGGGAGCCGTGTGGGCTGATGCTGGAGCATGCTCTGAGCACTGCAGAGACCACATGTGGGTCAAAGGCCCCAGGAGATAAGGAGAGCAAAGGGCTGCTGACAGGGGATCAGGCCACTAGGGAAGCTGTGGCACGGCTGGGTCGTGCGACACTCTGCAGGATGTTGGGAACAGCCACTGTCTCCCATATGGAGCAGCAGCAGGGGTGCAGGGGCCTGCCTGCAATCCCCACAGGTGGATTTTGGATGTCTGGGACCAGAGCTTGCGGCTGTTCACAGCCTGGGGCAGCTGAAGCGGGCAGGGTCATGTAGGGACACGGTCCACTGCCTGCAGTCTGCAGGAAGGGCAGGCAGGCATGGGACAGGCTGGTCAGGCGATGGTCACTGCTGGTCACTGCAGGGCCAGCAGCCCGTGGGCAGCCAGCAGCTGCACAGTTGGCCTAAGGGCACAAGCACTCTGTAGGTGAGCTGGCCAGGGCCTCTCACTGGGGCCAAAGTCCAGAGGTGCAATGAAGTGCCCTTCGTCCCCTGCCCTGCCAGAGCCTGAGGCCCCTCGTGCCTCCCCAGGCCTGGCACCAGCCTCTGCTGTGGGGGAACACATGGCCAAAGAAGGGTCTGTATTCAATAATCAGTGTGATTATTGATCTGGCAAAAACAGCTGGCCAGATTGTGCTGCTCACACTGCAGGAATGCAGGGGCTGCTCATCCACACAGGACAGCATGGGGATGCAGCCCAAACGTCACAGCCGTCACGCTGGCTCGGAGACAGACCTAGAGGCAGGTGCCAGACTAATTCTCTTCCTTAGCGCCTTGCCAGGCACCCCACACAAGCTCCCACGGGCTGGCAGCCACCTCCACTGGGCAGACAGGGCCAGCTGGGCAAGGCAACAGGCCGAGCACTGGGGAGGCGGCACTGCCCTGCCAGGGCTGGCTCCTCTCCTGGGCCTGTGCCTGGAACATCTTCCTCTCTCTCCACGGGGTGGGAAGGGGCCGTGTGTCCCAGCCTCACCCACAGGCATTGCCCTGGGAAGGGCAGGCTCTGTCCCGGGCTGCCTCCTCCCTCCCCCTCGCAGCCTGCTCCGCTGCCAGGCTCGTCGCCGCTTGGCTGGCACACAAGGCTCTGGGCAGTGCTGGCATTTGCCCCGTGTGTGGGTGCTGGCAGCGCAGGGCTGCGCGCGGCGCCCTTTGTGCAGCAGCAGGCATGCCAGGTCATCTGCGGCGCCTAGGTGACATCTTGGCTGGAGGACTCCCAGCCCAGTGGGCCAGCGTCCAGCACCGCCGGCCCCGGAGTCACTGTCATGTCCAGGCACGGCTGCCCAAGGCACCCTCTGCAGCTCCTGGAGCTGGCACCCCGAGCTCCCCTCAGCCACACACCCACCCATGCCCTCGTGCTGCATCTTTGAGACCCCTCAGCCGTGTCCGTGCACAGCCACGAGTCAGCTCCAGAACAGCAGCTGTTTCCCCAGACCTCTACAGCTGTTCTCCAGCTCCTTCCGTTGCTCTGGGACCCTCACAGCCATTCCCTATCCCTTCACAACCCTTCCAGAACCCCCAGGCCTGCTTCCCAGAACCCCAGAGCAGCTCCCCGTCCCCTCGAAGTTGCTCTGGGACCCTCACAGCCACCCTCTCTCCCCCTCTGGCAGCCGTTCCCCAGTAGCTCAGTCAGTCCTTCAGCTGCTCCGGGATCCTCAGAGCAGCTCCTCATCCCCTCGCAGCCACTCCGGGACTCTCTCAGTCACTCCGAGTCCCCCCCAAGCCATTCCGCATCCCCTCAGAGTTGCTCTGGGACCCTCACAGCTGCACCCCCGCAGCCAGGTCCCTCAGAACCGGTCCCACAGCTGCTCCGGGACCCTCAGACCCGCTCCCCGTCCCGTCCCGGCTGCTGCCCCCGCTGCAGCCCAGTCCCCTACGGCCGCTCCCGGGACCCTCGGACCTATTCCCCGCTCCGTCGCAGTCTCTCCAGAACCCCTGCAGCCAGTCCCAACTCCCCCAGCCTCCACCCCACCCTCGCCGGCACCCTCACAACCACTACCAGTCCCCCATAACTCTCCCCCCAAGCCCTCACCGACACCTGTCCCCATAACCGTCCCCTCACACCACCCGCCCCCATAACCGCCTCGCCATCCCCTCAGAGCCCCCCAGAGCACCGCAGCCATTCCCAGCCTCTCACACTCGCCCTCCCTGCCCCCCGACGGGCTCCCCGCGCCGCCGGGGCCGCCCCGGGCCGTGTCCCCCCTCACCTTCAGCAGATCCAGGGGGTGCGTGCAGCAGGCGGCCCCGGACGACGCGAGGCCGCCGAAGTACCAGCGCGAAACGCGCTGCTCCGCCATGGGCGCCGCTGCTGCCACAAGCCACGCCCTCACCGGGGCCAGGCCACGCCCCCTTCCGTTAAGCCACGCCCTCTCCCGGTACCGGAAGGGGGTGGGGCGGGCCCGGGGCTCGCATCCCGCACCTACGGCGAACGCGGCAGCCGCAGACTCCGGAATCCTCACTCCCACCCCGCACCCATTTCCAGCGCGGGGAAGGCCCTTCCCGCCCATAATTAAGGGATTAATTAATGGGGAGCTGAAGCCATCAGCCAAGGGCAGCGAGAAGAGGTGCGGGAGGCACAGGTACACACGGCAGCGTTCCAGCGTGCACACACTAAGCGCAGGGACAATCACAGCTCCAGAATACACCTTCCCACCCCGCACGCATCTCCACAACCTGTGGAAGTGTGTTCTTCTCGTAAATAACTAACAGAGAAGTGAGACATCAGCAAGAGGCAGTGTGAGGAGGTGGGTGATGCGCTGGTACAAACTTCCAGTACCTTAAGGGAGCCTACAAGAAAGATGGAGAGAGACTTTTCACAAGAGCGTGTAGTGACAGGACAAGGGGAAACGGCTTCAAATTCAGAGTGGGTTTAGATTAGGTATTAGGAAGAAATTATTGGCTGTGAGGGTGGTGAGGCCCTGGCACAGGCTGCTGTGAAGAGAAGCTGTGGCTGCCTCATCCCTGGAAGTGTTCAAGGCCAGGCTGGACGGGGCTTGGAGCAACCTCGCCTGGTGGAAGCTGTTCCTGCCCATAGCAAGGGGCTGGAATGAGATGATCTCTCAAGGTCACTTCCACCCTAAACCATTCTGATTCCATGACATGGGGAGCACGGGGATAATCAGCACCTGAGAAAGATGAATCATTGTACAGATTTTTTTGGGTATTTATAAGGTAGAGTTCATGGTGATGGCAGGAGTAGCAGCTCTGCCCAACCGTACAGCATTCTCTGGGACAGTGCTCCCACTGTGCACTTGGAAAGGTCCAGAGCCCAGCCCGGGCAGCAGCTGCAGCACCAGTCCCTCCACGGTGAGGCTACTCCAGAACAACAGTCCCTCCTGCTGCCTCCAGCGCTGCTTTGATCTTCTCTGCTTCCTCCTTGGAGGCGTTGGCCTTGATCTCCTGCGGAAGGGACTCCACCAGCTTCTTGGCCTGTGAGAGGGACAAAGTACAGGGCTTGTAAACAGGCTTTCACTAACTGGATTATTTGATTTAGAGCCATGATCCTGACCTCTGCTTAAGGAACCATGGAAACTCGCTGACCAGCACAAACCCTGAGACTTGGACTTGAACTGTGGCACATCCCACCAGAAGGCAGCTAACCCTGGCTGCTAGTGATGACACAGCTGCTGGGAAACCTTTCCTCAAATTCTTCCACAGGTGCTCCTGGCGTGCACGCCAGCCTGCAGAGGAGTGGGTGCAGGCAGAGCCCCTGCAGTGCCCTGCTGGGGCAGCATCCGCCGGGCTGGCTCTGCTCATGGCCATGTTTTGGTTCACATACTTGTGCCAGCAGGAGGGGAGGCCATTGCAGGGAGTGGACACAGCTGCACTGGCTGAAACACAGCTCCAGCACAGACTACTCGACAACATGGTATTTTGACATTTCAGGGACTTTTAAAGCAAAACTACTGGTACTAAGCAGCACTGCAATGCTTAAGGCAAGCTGAAAAACTGTTGAGCTAATTTAAAGAATTTACTGCAGTGCTGTTATAGAGAAGGAAGTGAGCCCAGGGGGACAAGCCCCTGCTGCTCTTACACACAGCAGCTCTCTGCCACAGCACTGCGGGGGTTTAGCACCCACTGGACTGGCCACTGTGCTGGCAGGAAGGTTTTGTCCCTGTAATTCCTGATGGGTTCAATGCCTCTGTATCTGTGGTGGAAGAAAAATGCTTTTTTTGCTGGGGTTGGAAGGCACAGATGTGTGAGCAGTGGGCTGGTGGGGCAGGAATGCCTTTGCTCACCAGGACAGGATTTGGACAGGAGCCTGCACAGGCTCACTGTGATGAGCACAGGCAACACAACACAGGTTATTAATTTCTGAACTCTGCTCAGGAAGGCGTGACTGCATTCTAAAGCAGCCCTGGTCCAGAGAGGCAGCTGTTCCTGGTGTTCAGTGGGAAGAAGAGCAGAGCCCAAGCCAAGTGGGACCCATGCAGCAGCAGCAGCAATGGGGCAGAGGCAGCAGGCTCCCAGTGCAGCCAGAGCCCAGGGCTGGTGGTGACAGGGTGAGCATCTGCTGGGCAGCTCCCAATGAGCTTCCTGGGGTGCAGCCAGCTGGGGTCCCGTGTGTGCTGGTCACACACCCGTCTCATCAGGCAGTTGTTGCCACAGGACTGATGTTTGGGTCCCAGCAATGCCCAAGGTAATCACTGCATGTGCTTCCCTCCACACCACCAGCAGCCCTACAAGCCATGGGCAGATCCACCCGCAAACCTCGTAAAAACCACCTTGACTGGATGGCAGCAAAATCTGCAATAAAAGGGATTTGGCTCCACTTTGAACAGAGTCTCTGCAGGCAGAGACCTCCACAGCTGTTTGTGTTGTGTGTGTGCTTCACCAAAGTCCTGGGCCTGAGTACACCACACTTGAGTTTAGCTGCAATAACTGCCACTACCAACAGCTCATGCAGCAGGTGCCACATGCAAAGCCAAGCTCACTGGGCATCAGCTCTCCAGTTAATTATCTACTGATTGTGTCCATTACAGGGTTTGGTATTTTCATGTTTACTTGGGACCAATAAGAGATGAACAACTTCCAGAGGAACCACACTGACAGTCAGGAAATTATCCCCACGAGACAGCCAAACTTGTCCCTGTGCCACTGACTCTCTGCTGGCCTTGCAATGCAGCAATAAGAATTGGGGGTCAAAAGATTATCTGCAAACACTTCTGCTCTCCTGGGCTACAGCAGGAGCAGACATTGCAATACTCAGTGCTGCAGCTGGAATACTGGGAAGTGCTACTATTGACCCCAAGATGTGAAAGCACCACCCTGGAGATGTGCAGCACGTTACATGCTTCAGCAGTAGCAGCTTCATCACCCAACATGCTGAGCCTACATCCAAGGTCAAGGGCCTGAGCTCAGACACTGCCCAGGGCTGAGGCCCGACTCCTCCAAGGAAAGAAGCAGCACCACCTATAAAACGAAGGGCCCTGAAAAGAGCTGGAAGCCTGGACTGCAAGATGTGTGAGTTACAGAGGCTCATTTAACTTCAGAAATACACTGACTTTGGGAAAGGCAAGCCAAACCCAGTTGTAGCAAGGGATGCTGGCCATTCCTGAGCTCTGCAGGAAAGCTCATGCACGGCAGCTCTCAGGTTTGGAGAAGTTGAGGCTGGCACAGACATCTCTGAGTCCTTTGCTCTGAGCCTCCTCCTTCATCTCCCTGCTTCTGACAACGGAAAACGCCAGATGAAGGTGCAACCAAAAGCTGCTCCCCACGTCTCCCTGCACTGAGACGCACACAGGCAGGCTGTGCTTCTGAATGCACACATCCAGGCTCCCCTTCGAGCAGAGAGCCGAGGCTGCTGGACCCGGGGGCAAAACCCCAGAGCCCGGGGCAGCACCTCCTCACCTGCACCAGGTTCACTCCGGGCACGAAGTTCTTCACCTCCTTGATCAGCTTCACCTTGTCAGCGGCCTTCAGCTCCGTCAGCCGGACGGTGAAATGAGTTTTCTCCTTCTTGAGTGGGACCACCTCCTCCTCCTGGAAGCAGCCGGAGTGCGGTGAAGCCCCGCGGCCGAGCCCACCGGCCGAGCCCGCCCCGCGGCCCCGCTCCCGCCCCTCCCGGTACCTGCGGAGCCGCCTGGGCGGGCAGTAGGGAGGCGGCGGCGGCCGCGGGCACCACCCCCACGTCCGGGATCTTCAGCGTCTCCTGCGGGAAGAGAGCGGCGGCACCAGCGGCCGGTCAGGAGGCGCACGCGGCCGGGCCGGGCCGAGCCGGGTCAGGCCGGGCCGAGCCGGGCCGGGCCCCGCACCCACCTTGAGCAACGCGTTGAGATCGGCCACCTCCAGCAGCGTCAGCCCCGCGATGTCCCGCACCAGCTGCCGCACCTTGGGCGAGTATTCCTTGGCGGCCGTGTCCAGCGGCGCCCCGGCCAGCGCCTCCGAGCGCCGCGCAGGGCCGGTGCCGAGCGCCCGCAGTCCGGCGGGGGCCCCGCGGCGCGGCGGCAGCGGCCGGAGCGGCAGAGGGAGCAGCGGCGGCAGCGGGAGCAGCGCCCGGCGGGCGGCGGGCAGCGCGGCGGGCAGCATGGCGGCCCGAGGACACCGAGCGCTCCGCCCCGCCCGCGCTCCCGGCGGGCCCCGCGCGCCGCTGCCAGCCAATAGCGACACAGGGCGAGCGCAGCGGTGCGCCATGGGAGATGTAGGCCAAAGCGGGCCGCTGGGAAAGCAACAGCCACCGGGAAAAATCCATTACTATTTATCATTTCTAAATGGGATAGAAAAAATGCCATGTCTGAAGGAACAGAAATTTCTTCCTCTCTGGAATGTTTGAAAGGAGACTTGGTTATATTTCTACACTGTACAGCATGGTTAACGGTAAAATTGAAGCATAATTAATGCAAATTAAAAGAAACAAAAATAAGTCTGAAAGCATTGTCATTTTACCTTTTTGACTTTCACTAATTGCAGTAACACATTCTAATGCTCATAAAGCTTAATAATTTAGGACTACGCATCTACAGCACAGATACATTCTAGACACTGTAGGGAGGAAATTTCAGTGGCCAGAGCTCAATTTGAGCTGCAGCTGGCCAGTGCTGCGGGTCTCAGTGCAGACGGATCTCCCGCGCAGCTGCTGCCCCCGGAGCTGCTGCCCCCGGAGCTACTGCCAGCCCTTGGCGAACACTGCCCCGTTCGTTCGCAGGGGGATGCCCAGCACAGGAGCCGCGGTTCGTTCCAACACTTTATTGTCACCGGTAGCGCTCGGTCTCCGCCGGGACAGGCGAGACAGGACAGGCCGGGCCAGCGCGGGGCCCAGGCCCTGAGGGCGCTGCGGGGAGCAGGGTGCGGCAGGGACAGGGCAGGGCTGGAGGCTGCGCCCCTGGGGCCATGCCACAGCCCCGGGACAAGGACAGGGCAGGCCGAGCTCCCGCCCGGCCCCGGGGCCGCCGCTGCCGGGGGCAGGTGGGTGAGCCGGGGCTGCTGCCCCCCTGCCCCTTGGTCCCCAAAGCTGGCAGCAGGAGCCTCGGGCCCCACCGCCCCTGGGACACGGGGCCGGGGGCAGCGCAAGTAGTCGAAGTACAGAGTGATTTCGGATGAAGAGTAGTGTTACACCGGAGCCCTGTGGCCGCCGTCAGTCAAACGAGATGAGCTGGGCCTCCCCGCTGCCCGGGGGCTGCTGCCCGGGGGCAGGCGCTGCCGGGGGCTGCTGCTGGGGGGGCCCCCCAGCTGGGGCCACCTGCAGCAGAGGAAACACCTTCGTTAGTGGGTGCCTTCCTTAGCACATGTGCCCCACAGGGTCCTGACCGCCCGGGCTGGTGGCACTCACCTGTTGGTAGAGGGGCTGCTGCCCGGGCAGGTAGGACTGCTGGGCTGGCAGGCTGCTCAGAGCTGTGTCCTGGCCCGGCAGGGCAGACATAAGACCCTATGGGAACGAGGGGGCGGCTGTCAGAGGGGCTCGGGTCCATGCAGCACACACAGGGCAGTGGTGGGTGATCCCCCCCAGGATGGGTCCATGGACTGGAGCCCAGCCATGCCATGCCCAAGCAGGGAGCGCTCACCTGCATGCTGTAGGGCTGGTAGCCCATGGAGACAGACTGGCTGCCCATGTAGCCCATGGTGCCCGACTGGGGTGCCTGGGAGATGGCTGGGATGCTCTGCGACTGTGAGGCTGCAGTCTGTGGGGAGAGGCTGGTGAGAGGTGGCACAAACAATGGCTCACTTCTCCCAACAAGGCCCTTGAGCCCAGAACTGGAAGTAACTCGAGCCCACTTCCACAGCAAGAGTAGCAGATCTGGAGATCTGGAACCAACCAGCCCATCCTCCCTCCTGCTCAGAGATCTCATTGTTGAGTTTGGGTACGTTGCCCAGCCCCACAGAACCCCCCAGCCCCTGGCCCAGCTGGCTGCAGGCTGCACTGCCTCACTTGCCTGGTAGCCCTGTGTGGGTGTGGGCTGGTAGGATGAATACGCAGGGGTGGTGGTGGGCACCGCCGGCCCCTGCTGAGGCCCCTGCCCGCTGCTGGCACCCGCCTGGTACATGTAGGCATTCACCATGCTGGGATCTGGGTGGAGAGAGCAGAGGATGGAGCAACCGCCATGGGCTCTCCCCTACCCCCAGAGGCTGAGCTGCCCGACATACCAGTGCCAGGCATGGCAGCGTAGGGCCCAGTTCCCCCTTGTGCAGCCTGGTTCATGTACACGCTGTGCATGGGAGAGCCCTCCACGGAGCCAGCTGGGCTGAACGTGCCAGGGAAGCTGGTGGGCCCAGAGGGCTGGTAGATCACCCCACTGGCTGCGGGCATGGCCTGGAGCTGGTGGGAGAAGGAAAGCCAGTTAAAGCCGCAGTCCCTGGAACCTGGCAGGGGGAGCCTAGCCCGGCAGCTGTACCTGAGCATAAGGCAGTGAGAAAGCTGGCATCTGGGCTCTCATCTGGATGGTCTGCTTCTGCTGCTCCAGGCGCAGCTGCCTCTCCTTCTCCTGCTCCTGCAGCCTCTGGATGGCCAGCTGACGCTGCATCTCCAGGTACTCCTGTGGAACAGGGCTGGGTGGCTGGGAGCCACCACACCACACCACACGCCCCTGCCACCAGGGCAGCCATCCCTGCCCGCCCTGGGCTGCCCTGCAATACCCCGGTCGTGCTTCCCTGCCTCACCTGCTTCTTCTGCCTCATGATCTCCAGTTTCTGTGCCAGCTGGATCTGGCGCTGCCGCTCTGCCTCCTCCGCTGCACGGCGCAGCTTCTCCTGGTGCTCCTCCCGCAGCGCATTCAAGGCCCCGCGCGCGTCCCGGATCTGGGCCAGCTTGTCCTGCAGGCCCTCATAGTACACTGGGGAGGGAAGGGACAGCCTCAGGAACAGGGGACAGAGCACCTGAACTGCCCCTGCACTGCACAGCAGCCTCTCTCCAGTGAGACTGTGCCACGGGAGTGCTGAGCCCTGACAGTGGGGAAGCCCCGGCTGCCGCCCACCCACGCCCAGGCCCGCAGCTCCCCCAGCTCCCACGCACGCCTGCGCTCGTCCAGCTGGTTGAGCAGCTCCAGCAGCTGCGGGTGCATGTTGTTGATGGACTGGAAGAGGGACAACACGGCAGAGTCGTTGGTGATGCTGCGGCCTCGCATGTGGTTGCTCTTCATGCGGTTGACGAACGTGGTGACCGCGTTCTGCAGTGCCTTCAGGAACTGCTCGTGGTTCTCCTCGGACTCACCGTTCTGGTACTGCTGCTGGAAGGAAGGAAGGAAGGATGGGGCAGCCAGTCAGCTGTGACCTCCCAGTGCCAAGAGCCAGCAGAGCCCAAGAGTCGGGTGCTTCTTGCCCCTTGGTGGCTGCCAGACGCAGGCCCAGGCCCCCCCTTACCTCAACCACCCCAAGAGGGGCAGGGTGGGCTTCCCCAGGCTGCACAGCTGGCTCTGTCAGGGACAGGGGTGCTGACGGTGTGGGGCTCTTGCGAACCTCCTCCTGCTTCTTCTCCCAGTAGTTGCGGTTCAGGTACCGAGCCAGCTGCCAGGAAGAGAAGGAAGATGAGCATCACTGCCTCGCAGGAGCAAGCCTGTGCTGCAGACTAGCAGGGCCAGGGTCCTTACCTCTGGGTCAATGTCCTCAGCCAAGGGAGCAGAGGAATTCTGGAAAGAGACAAATGAGAAAGGCAGTTCAGCAAAACCAGAGATCCCCAGGTCCTACACAGGTGTTCAGCTCAGAGCTGGCCATGTAGGACCACCAGTGCTGAGCCTCAAAGGGAACACAAGCTGGGAGGCAGTGGAGGCACCTAAGTCCTGACTTAGAACACACCTTCTTGCTCAAAAAAGAATGAACAAGCAAGGGGCTGAACGGGGCAAATATTTTCCCTCAGTATGGGGATTAAACTGGACACAATCAGGGCGGACTTGGGCTCAGGAAGGGGCCTGTGTGCAGCCACTTCACGTGCAGGAGCTGTCATGGACGTACCACGGGTGGGGAGTAGAGTGTGCTGACTGGGGGAGCCGAGGATGTGACAGGAGTGGGCTCAGCCTTGGGGTACATGGAGTAGGTTGTTTTCTGCCTCTGCAAAAGAGAAAATTGCCAACTCAGAGGGAGCCCAGGCTTCTCCAAACCAACCACAACACAGCCTGTGCCTGGCACTGCTTTCACCCTCTCACTCCACAGGCTTTGAGCCTTGCTCACACCAGGACATGTCCAGAGATCTGTTATGGCCCAGCACAGCTGGCTTGAAGAGCAACAACCCCTCCCGGACCCCAGCAGCCAACAAACCATTCTCTCCTTCTCCTCAGCCTCTGACTGAGACAAGGCAATAGCCAGCTGGAGCTCCTCTTCCTCTTGCAGAGCTGTCTCATCACGCTTTGGAGGCAGCTGGAAGTGGAAAGGTAAGGAGGTGGTCAGTAATGGGATCAACAAACAGGTCAGGATCACCAGATCACCTATGGGGCAGCTGCTCACCTGGGACTGCTGAGAGAGGGGGCTGGTCAGGTACTCAGGGGGCAGTTCAGAGGTGGAAGCAGCTTTACCCTCAGTTTTCCTGTAGTGACAAGTGATAGTATGGACTGAAAGCTCCCTTCTCTGCACCAGAGCCTAGCTCTGCACCATGTTCCAGCAGCAAACCCCACTCCCAGGAAGGAAGAGGGCCCAGCCCAGCCTGCACAGCCTGGGAAGCCCCCGTTGTGCTCTGCAGGGAGCTAGTTCCACACCACGCTTCCCCCTCAATGTCCCAGCTGTCTCAGGCAAAGAAACCCACCACGAAGGGTACTGACTTGTTGAGATGCTCATAGCAGGGCTCACAGACTCTCACTTCCTTCTCAATCCCAAACTTGGGGATGGTGGAATACTTAGAGGAGCATTTTCCACAGAAGATCTGCCCGCAGGCCCGGCAGTGGTGCTGTGAAGGGCAGGAGACGTGAGTGTGGTGGCAAGACATTCCTTCTCCTTTAGCCAACATCACTCAGACACTCATTTCCCTGCCAGCAGCCAGGAAACATGGTCTGTCCCCAGCACACTTCACACAGCAAGTCCTGCAGGGAGTCCTGCAAGCCCCAAGGGCTGTGCAGAGCAGGGAGCCCAGGAGCAGCACCCACCTTGCGCGTCACAACGCCAAACTGCACTCGGCACCTGTGACACTCCTCTGCATCCACCCAGTCTGGAGCCTGTAGGGGCCAAGGGAAATGGAGTAAGGAGGGAGGAGTGCATCAGCACCGGCCCTTTCAGGAGCTCTGATGGCAACAGGGCTCTCTCATGTCCCATGGGGGAGACTGGGAGCATCTGCAGCTCAACAGGAAATATTAATCCCCAGTTATCTCCTTCTGTGTTCCTTAGAGACTGTGATGTTTTCCCAGTCAGTACAAGATATACTAGGAAACTGTCTGCACAGCAATCACTTCAGCAATGCCCTGCTGCCATGTCCAGCCTGCCAAGCTGCTGCAAGACCAGTGAGCAGGAGGAATGATGGGTCTGACTCCCTGTCCTGGCCAGTTCTCCCAGCAAGGTCTCCAATCCGCACAAAACAGAGGAATGTGAGACCTGCAGGTTTGCAGAAGAGGATGGGATGTCTGTCCCACAGCTGCTCCCCCCATCACAGAGCTCACCCTCTCTGCAGCAAACATGGCATCGCTCTCCTTGAACTCCGGGAAGACGTGCCCTGCAGGAGGAGAATGGAGAGAAAAGGGAGCCCTGTTGTGAGAGGAATCCTCTGGCAGAGGGAGGCCACAACCCTGCAAGCTCGTGCTACGGGTGCCAGCTAGCACCACCTCCTGTCTTCATCAGCACCTCCCTCTGACACACCAGGAGCAGCTCCCCTCAGCCATGGTCTGAGGACAACCCCCAACTGTTTCCTTTACACACCCATAAGGGACATCACAGGCCTCTGGATAAGGCTTATTATTTCTCAGTACTTTGAACTGAGGGGCATAAAAAGCCCACTGGATGGGCAGGCAGGGCTGTGAGTTTCAGTCCTTCAAGGGCCAGAGCTTGGCAACACCAGCTCAGGATGCTGGACTGACCCTCCCAGCTTGTGCCACTGCCTGCAGAGTTTGTGGTGCACAGAAGGAAGCAGAGGCAGCAGCGTGTCCCTGCCCCAGAAGTGGACACTGCTGTCCTGGGCAGAAAGACACACCAACACTGTGTCAGCAAGTGAGACCATGGACCCATGCTGGGAGCAGGAACAAAAGCCGGTGAGGAAGGAACTGCCCCACAGCAAATCCCTCCCAGAGGACACGACTGCCAGTCTCCCCAAGAACAGTTGCAGCTCCTGCTTTTCAGGTTCCCCTGCCAGCCCTGAAGGCTGGGCTGGAGGCCTAGAGCAAGGCTGCCCTGGTCCATTGGACTATGCCATGTCTGCAGCAGGGTTTGGTCACCCTGAAGGGTTCACTGGGTACTGGGAACCAAGGAAGAGCTCTGTGCTGCAAGTCCAGATTTTGCTTACACCAGGCACTGAACTGCCAAGGCTCCTGCAGGGCAGAGCTTCTTGACTAGGTGTCCCCTCACCTGTAGCCACAGTCCTCACCTTCAACCTTCATGATCTGATAGGTGTCCTGCACCACCTTGTACTTGGGCTCGTTGCGGAAGGCGTGAGCCCAGGCCTGGATGAGGTACAGGATCTTACTGCGGACACTTGTCTCCACTTGCCTCTGCACAGGAAGGGAGGAGAAAAAACCATGAGAAAATACCCCTGAAACTCAAAGGATGGCGTGAACCCCTCAAGAGAAGCCAGAAATACCACTCAGGGAAGAGAGACTTTGTAGTCCTCAGGAGAGGTAAGAGCTGTCAGAAACCTGCAGCAAGCACAATGCACAGCACAAACAGCCCCTTCAGCTGCCCCCCTTCCCCTCCAGCACAAAGAACACAATGTCCTTGTGCAGCACAGACTGAACAGAGCTGTGGCCTTGATGCTCAGAGCAAGTGCCCAGCACTCCCTCACCAGAGCCACCCATCCCACACTCAGAACTCTGTGGGAGCCCCAGCTGCCCAGGACAGCACAGCCCATCCTGCCTGCCCCTGACAGCGCTGGGGGTGCCTGCACCTCCGCTTCAGGAGAACTCAAAGCCATCTCAGGATGTGACAAAGTGAGGACAGCTGGGACAGCTGCCCTTTGGAGGCAGGGCAACTGCATCACACTTCAGGGAACTGGAGAAAAGTTGGCAAGCCTGTTCTGACCTCAGCCAGCCTCTGGGCCGCCGTGTCATCAGCTGCCCAAGTGATCACATCCACATGACCAGCTCCTCCAGAAATCCCCAGGAAGCACAGCAGCACTGTCAAGCTCTGATTTCAGCCGACACCTCGGCCCACACAGCATCACTTACTGACAATTCCTGGAGCTCCAACTTCTAGAACATTTGGCAAAATCCTGCGTTCCATACATGTCACAGCCCTGAACCTCATCAGAACTTGGACTGTTTTACTAGCATCAGGTGTTCGCAAGCAGCAAAGCTCTAAGTGTGGGAGGAGAATGGAGCAGTTGTGAAACTCCTGAGACAGGCAAGGACTGAGAGACCACAGAATCCCAGGATCTGATCCAATCTCCTCAGCCCTTGGAGCGGCTGTGCTACCACACCTGGCTGCCATGCTATGCCAGTGTCCCTGCCTCAGGAGGAGATCCTGCAGGGAGACTGAGTCAGCCCTAACAGGAAGGTGACACAGGACTCACAGAGCTCGTCCTCCAAGGATCTGGGTCACCTGTTTGTTTATTTCTGGTGGAAGACAGAAGTACAATGCTAATGAGCTCTTGCCTGGGCATTGCTGTTCTGAGCTGGGAGCTAGAGAAAGGAGTTCTCATTTCCACTTCACTAAAGGAATTCCCCAGTCCAAGGACACATGAAGCTCCAGCAGGCATCACACTGGTGACAGCTTGTAACAACAACTTGTCAGTGCCAGCAGCCATGGTCACATCCTGCAGCACTCCCGAACAACTCCAGTGACATGGCCGTGACACACAGGCAGCTCCAGCTGGTTTTTCCTTTGTTGCTTTACCTGCCTATATGTCTCACACTGTTCCATGAGAGGGAATTCACCTTGCCACTGTCCAGGTCCTTAGCACAGGTGCCAGGCCATCATCTGTTTTCCTCTCTGCCCCAACCCAAGTGTTGCATCCAGGAGCATTTACCATGGAATGGCCCAGGCCCCCACAGTACATTCCTGCCATTTCACAGTGCAGGCAAACCTCTGCTCCCACCACATCTCCTCTTCCCAGAAGCCATCCTTCACTGCCTACACTCACCCTTTCACACCACACGATAACTTGCTCTTTTCTGAAGTGCATTTCCAGTTTCCCTTCTGCTCCTTACCCAAAGAAGACACAAGAGAGGACACATACATTTCTTCCTGTTGCTGCTGCTTTTCCATAGGAAAGAAATTGACAGTAAAATAAATCTATTTACCTTGAGTATTTCCTTCAGCTCCTCCATGGTCTGTTTATTGGCCACCTCATCATGGACTGTTTGGCCACAGTTTTTAACCACTGACTCCATGACCTGCAAGGGCCAAGACAACATCAGCCCACAGCTTCCTGCTTCCCCTGCAACTTGTGGGAGTCCCAGCACACACTTCAGGCTGAACAGGGGGTAGTACTTGAGCAGTGAGCTGTGCTGGGGCCATGCCAATCCACTCCCTGCACTGGGAGCCAGCTGCCCTTCACCTCCCTAAGGAGCTGGGGGCCTTCTGCTCTGTGGAACCAACCCTGGGGGGAGCAGCCCAAGCCTCAGCTCTGCCTTTTCCAAAGCCAAGACAGAGCTAAAGCATGAAGGTCCTGGCCTGATCACCCCAAAACCTCAGTGCCAGAGCCGGGAAGAGGCTGGCTCCACGCTGGGCTGCAGGGAGCTGTGCAGCCTGAAGGCAGTAGTGGGAAGCCCCCGCTTGCTCCCAGCCAGGTGCTGTTACCTCCAGCGCGTACAGGGCCACGTGGGGATTCTTGTCATTCACCTTCTTCTTGATGGCGTTGACGGCGTATTTCGCCCTGGGCAGGGGAAGAGGGGACACGTTCTCAGGGAGATCCCACCTGCTGCCGACAGCCCACCAGTCCCCACCGTGACACAAAGGGCACAGCTAGCTCAGGGGTGTGTGATTCACTGAGTGAAACTGGCAAGGAATAAGCACACTCAAGCTTGAGTTTCCCTAAGGATTTCAGGCCAGGGGTAATCTGCAGCTGCCAGGCTCTGGGAAGCACATCAGGGTGTGCTGTACAGCCCCTCTGACGCTCTCATGGAAGAGTACGATGAGATGTGTGTTACAGGTCCGAGACCCTCGCAGGGTGTCTGTCCTTCCCCGCGCAGCCGGCAGAGCCGTGCCCGCAGCACTTACTGCGTGTCTCCCTGGCGGATCATGTCGCAGATCTGCAGGATGGATTCCCAGTCTGTCTCCAGCAGGAGCTGGCTCGTGGCCTTATCTGCAGTGAACAAAACCCGGTGCCACCGTGAGCCGCTGCCGGAGGCTGCGGGCGTGGCGCTGCCCCGAGGCTCGGGATAAACAAACCCCGATGGCACCCGGACAGCACCGACCCTCCCGCTTCAGACACCCCGGGCGCTCGGTGACCTCCCGGGCGGCACCGGGCTGCGGCACCGCCACCCGGCCCGGCCCGGCCCGGCCGCGCCCTGGGCCCGCCCGCTCCGGACCCCGACCCGCCTCCCGTCCCGTCCCGTCCCGTCCCGTCCCGTCCCGTCCCGCCGCCGAGGGAGCCGCGCCGGTACCGAGGAGCCGCTCGAAGGTGCCGCCGCCGCGCCCCATGGTATCCGCCCGCCGCCGGTCCGGCCCGCTCGCTCCGGCCCGGTCCGGTCCGGTCCCCGCCCCGCCGCGGCCCTTCCGCTTCCGGCTTCCGCCGGGGCGGGGCCGCTTCCGCCGGGGCGGGGCCGGTCCGCGGGGCGGCTCCGCCATGGCCGCGGGCCGCTCCCCGCCCACCTTCCTGCTGCTGGGGGCGGCGGGCGGTGGCAAGAGCCTCCTGGTGCGGCGGCTGCGCCATATCCTGGGCACGGGGCACCGGGGAGCCGGGAGGGACGGGCCGGGCCGGGCTGGGCTGGGCTGGCGGGGCCGGGCGGAGCGCACCCCGGGCCGTTCCCGTAGCCCCCGTGTCCTTAACGCGAGGCACAGCTGAGCGCCGAGGAGCCCGCGGAGCTGGGCGAGCCCCCGGCCACGCTGCCCACGGTAGGTGCGGCCCGGCGGGCCCGGGCGGGCGCGGGGCACGGCCGCAGCCCGCGGTGTCGGTACCGGTGCCCGTCCCGCAGGTGGGCACCAACCTGACGGACCTGCGGCTGCCGCGGAGAGTCACCGTGCGGGAGCTGGGCGGCTGCATGGGCCCCATCTGGCCCAGCTACTACAGCGAGTGCAGCGCTCTCCTGGTGAGCAGCACCGGGGCCGCGGTCCCAGGGTGTTCCCGGGGAGACGGGCTTGTGGGTCCGTGCCCCGGCTTCGCCCCGTGGTGGGATCTCCCTCCCCCGTGCCCTGCTCTGGCCCAGCCCGGCCCGGGTTGCTCCCGGCACACCCGCTCCCTGCTTTCCCTATTCCCTGCAGTTCGTGGTGGACGCCTCCAACCCCACCCAGCTCTCCTCGTCCTGCATCCAGCTGCTCTCGGTCCTCTCCGCAGCGCCGCTCGCCTCCGTGCCCGTCCTGGTGCTCTTCAACAAGATGTGAGGAGAAGGCCACCGGGGATGCCGGGAGCAGGGCTGTGCTCTGCTGCTCTTCCCGGGCTGGAGAGCCCCGAGCCGGGGCTGGCCCGGGCACGGGAGCCTCGTGCTTGGCTGATGCTGCAGCTCCCGTCTCCCCACTGCAGTGACCTGCCCTGCTACATGTCGCTGGTGGAGATGAAGTCACTGTTCCGCATGCAGGACATGGTGTCCTGTGCCACGCAGCCCATCACCATGCTGGAGACCAGCGCCCGCGACGGCACCGGGCTGGCCGAGGTGCTGCAGTGGCTCCGGAGCGCCCTCCGAGAGCCCTGCTGACCCCAGCCTGCAGCCCAGGACACTCCTGTCACACAGGGAAATGGCCAAGGAGCAGCTGCCCTGCCTGGGGCTGGGAGCAAGAGCCCAGGACAGCGCCTTGGGCTGTTGATGGACTGGATCCCTGTGGGACTTCACAGTAAAACTCCCACCGCACTGTCCAGGCTGGTGGCTGCCTTGTGCTCAGGGGGAAATCCCGGGCTTTTAGAGAAGGGACAGGCAGAAGCCACAGAGGCCAGACTGTGCTGGCAGCTCCGGGCACAGGAGGGGTTCCTGCAGCGGGGTTGGAGGCTGCAGCAGCAGCTGGGCTGAGCTAAGCACGGCAGGGGTGGGTAAGGGCCCTGGGTTTAGGACTGAGTGCACGGGGAGCTCCTGCCAGCAGCTCTGGCCATGTGAGCCTCGTGCCAGCCCAGGCACAGTGGGGGGACCCTGGGGAAGGACTGGGTGACCTGGTGGGTGTCAGGAGCTATGGGGGTGCTTCAGTGGGCATGTCTCACAAGCTGCAGCAAGTGCCAGCCCACAGCTGCTCTCCAGCACTCACCTGGGCTCAGGCAATTTCAGAGTGGGTCACACTGGAAGGGACCACGCTGGCTCATCTGGTCAAACAGGGTCATCCCAGAGGACATGGCACAGGATTGCATCCAGGCAGTTCTAGACTACCTCCAGTGAGGATGGCACCACACCCTCTCTGGGCAATCTGTCCCAGTGTGCTGTCACTGGCACAGGGAAGTTCTAACAGAGTATCACAGAATATTGGAGGGGACCCATCAAGATCATATTCAGGTGGAACTTCCTGTGCATCACTTTCTGCCTGTTGCTTCTTGTCCCATTGCTGGGCACTGTGGAGCAGAGCCTGGGCCACCCCCTGACACCTCCCTGCTGACAGATGAGGTCCCCTGTCAGTTGTCTCTCCTCAAGGCTGATCAGGCCCAGTGCCTGTTCTCATGAGAGAGGTGCTTCAGTCCCTTCATTGTCTCTGTAGCCTCTGCTGGACCTGCTCCAGGAGTTCATGGCCCTCATGTCCTGAGGAGCCCCGAGCTGGACACAGCACTCCAGCTGCAGCCTCACCAGGCTGAGCAGAGGGGCAGGATCATTGTGAGCAATGCTTTTCCTGATGCACCCAGGAAGAGCTGGGGCTGTGTAGAGGACCTGCCCTGTGCCCACACCACTAAGCACTGTCTATCCATGCTGATAACACCCTGTGCCCTCGCTGGTGGCCCAGCCCAGCTGGGCAGGGGGACTGGTGGCTGCCCGTGCCTGGCATGTGGCACAGCACAGCCTGCCCTGGGCCTGTCAGCGCTGTGGCACCGGGGCAGCTCCATCCCGGGGCCTGCCAACAGCACCACATGTCAGGGAGTGGCTCCTGGGGCTGGGGGCTGCAGCTGCTGCACCGTGATGGGGAGTGGCAAGGGGGTGGCAGTGCCCCCAGCTCCAGCAGTGTGGAGTGCTTTCCCAAGGGAAAGCAGGCTGTGCCAAGGAGCCCCAGCACAGCCTGACACTGCTGCTGAGTCACCACCACCAACAGCACTGACACCAACCCTGCCTGCTTCCAGCCCAACAGGTCCAGACACCAGCCCGAGCACTCCTGCACAGCAGCACTTTAATTGGGCCCTCAGAGGCCCTGCCCAGCCCAGCACTCAGCAGCACGGTCGGTGATTCCTCCAAATCCGTCCCACCAGGCAGTGCCAGGGGTGAGCCAGGCACTGGGCTGGAGCTGGCTCCATGCCTGCTGCCCCTAGGCAGGTGAAGGTGGTTGTGGAGAAGGCTCCATGGTCCCCAAAGGATTCTGAGAACAGCCCAGGGCACACTGGCAGGAGGGAGAGCTGTTCTCTGCAAGTCGTGAGCCCCACGCATCAGGGTTGTGAGGGGAGGCAGTCCTGCATGGAGCTGTGCCCTGGGGTGTGTAGGCAGGCTGGGTCCCGTGCCTGCTGCATCCCAGCAGCTCCAGGCAGCAGGAGCACCTGCATCCCTGGGATGCAGCACTCCCAATGACATGTCCCAATGGGTCCTTGGCCATGCAAGAGGAGGATCTTCCCCAGCACTCCATGGTCCCCCAGCTTCCAGCACTGTGTTGTGATGCACAGATTCAGTCCCAGCTGCAAGCAGAGTCTGTTCCATCCCATTCCTTCCTGTGGAGCTTCACAGCAAGAGGACAGAGTCCCTAAGATCCTGGGTCCTTGTCCCAGACCTGCCTCCATCCTGTTTCCTGTCCCTGGGCCTCAGTAACACCAAGGACCGTGCATCCCTTGGGACAGGCAGAGGAGCCTGTGTGCACATGGCTGAGCCCTGGGTGCCTGGCAGCCCCTCCCCACTGCCCTCACGCTGGCCTCACCTGGCACTCAGGAACGCCCGCCTCTCTGCTCGTACACGGAGCGCAGCTTCTGCATGAGAAACAGCTTATCCTCCCCTTCCTGCAACATCAGAGACAGCACTGCGGTGGCCGAGTGCCTGCCCTGCTGGGGCCACAGCCCACCCTGGCAGTCCTGGGGCTGCAGCAGGCTGTGAAGCAGCGGGGATGGGCAGGGGCAGTGCTCACATTGGCAATCTGCTCCTGGAGCAGGCAGATGACCCTCTGGCGGCCTCTCACCACCTGGATGTTGAAGTAGATCACAGCTCTGTAATGACAGCAGGGTGGGATGGTGGCATCAGGCAGGAAGATCAGGGACACTGCTCCTGGCACTGGGATGGGGCACAGGGCTCTGGAGTGACACCTTGGCTCCCAGCCCGCTCAGGGCTGTGACAGCAGGACCCTCAAAGGGAGAGCCTGGGCTTTGGGCTCGGGTCCATACTCACATCAGGGCCACAGACAGGAAGAACAGGAGGCATGTGTTCTCCAACAGGTGCTGGTAGACCCAGGCAAACCAGGTGATGTTGGGGTTGGACTTCTCCAGCACTAGCACCCACCTCTTCCCTGACTCGTAGATGGTTTCCAGCCCCCGGAAGGGACCGCAGGTTTCTGATGGCTGCACCCTGAGCAAACACACCAACAGGGCATTCAGAGCAACGGGCAACTGTAACTGTGTTAAAGCAACTGCTGGCCCCAGAGCAGGGCCCCAGAGCCTGTCTCAGGGGTCCAGCCCTCCAGGGACCCAGCCCCACTGTCCCCAGCAGCCCCAGGGCTGGACAAGGGAGTCCTCATCCCTGCCCCCTGCACCGGGAGCAGCTGCAGGACATGAGCAGGGCCAGCAGCAGGGAGGGAGGCACCTCCTCTGCTTTGGGCAGCCCCTCACAGCCTGCAGCTGGGGATGCCAGGGACAGGGGCCATGCTCTCCCCAGCCCCTCCTCCTCCAGGCAGCCGGGGTCCTGTGCCCTGAGCCGTGGCCTGGTGGGTACTCACGACCAGATGGTGTAGGAGAGGAAGGCAGCTGCACCCAAGAAGGAGGGGAAGCACAGCAGAGTGATGAACACGGTGCTCATGCGTGAGGCTTGCCAGGGCTTGCTGGGGGACTGGCAGTTCCGCAGCAGGCTGGTCTGTGGGGAGGGAGCAGTGTCCCGTGGCTGCCAGTCCCTGCTGTCCCCTCCCTGCTGCCCACGGGGAGCCAGCCCAGTGAGCTCGGGGCCGTGCTGTCCCCAGGGGCTGTGCTCAGCCCCACAGGGACAAGGCTGCTCCGTGTGGCACCACTGCTGCAGCACAGGCTGACAGGGCACAGTGCCACCACAGTTCCACCCCACGGGGAGTTTCAGGGGTGGGGGAATCACACCTTTTTGATATAGAACAACAGCAGCAGCTTCAGCATCTGCACAGCTGGCAGGAGTGGAGCGAAGAGAACACCCAGCCTGGGAGCAGGGGAAAGATGAGCTTGCCTGGGTCTGAGCCCCAGGGGACACAGTGCTGGGCACAGCCACAGCACCCACAGGGCTCCTGGGGACCACAAGGCATTTGCCAGCAGAGGAAGGAGTCACACCAGGCAGAAACATCTCACCAGATCAGGGTCTGCCCATAGATCAGCTCCAGCACATTTCGGGCGATGTCAAACTCCGGCCTCTGCTTTGTCTTCAGCCTCTTCTCCAGAATCAGCCTGGGTGGAAATGAACTCTGCCCCACGCTGCCTGGGGGCACTTCACACCCCACCGTCCCCCTCTGATGGCAGCAGAGCCTGGGTGCACCAGAGAGCTGATGGCACACTGGGGGGGGACATGTCTTGGGGTACATCACCTCCAGATCAGCTCCCCAAAGAGCGTGTCCAGCAGGGTGAATATGAAATCCATCACCATGAAGCGATACAGCTCCTGCCCCACACACGTCTCCCAGCACTGGGGAGACAATCAAGCATGGCACAGAATCTCAGACTGGTTTGGGTTGGGAGGATCCCTAAAGCTCATCTCTCTCCCCACCCCATCATGGGCAGAGACACCCTTCCACTAGACCAGATTGCTCCGAGTCCTGTCCAACCAGGCCTTTTACAGTTCCTGGCATGGGGCACCCACAGCTTCTCTGGGAACCTATGCCAGAGCCTCACCACCCTCACAGGGAAGAATTTCTTCCTGATATCTGATAGGGAAGATGCCACCAGCTCCTTGCATAACCCCATGCTCAGCCCAGCCCTCCCTGGCCCTGAGGCAGTGGTGCTCACCTCCTCTGTTGAGCAGATAACGCTCCGGCTGAGCCAGTGGTAGCACAGCAGGCTGAGAATCACTGTCTTCAGGATGAGGTTCCTGGGGAGCAGTGCCAGAAGTCCCTGAGCCCGGGGGATGGAGGGGCCAAGCCCCACAGATGGGGTGCCTGGCACCAAAGCCTCCTTGCCTGCCTCAGGTGCAGAACGCTCCCTCCACCACAGCCCAGCCAGCCCACCTGAAGATGGCCACGGAGACCTGTGTCACTGGGGAGTCCTGCTTCTCCCACATCGCCAGCAAGTTGAACAGGTGGGGCATCAAGGCATTGAGGAAGGACACCACAAGGGGCAGGACCAGCAGAATGGCTTCTTGCTGCCATCTGCCACTGCCCTGTGCTTGCCGCTCCTGCTGAACCTGGTGAGCAGGTACTGGCTGAGTGCACAGCTGTTGGCAGCCAGCTGTGGTGTCCTTGGGGAGAGCAGCAGATGCCCAGGCCAGGGGCAGAGCTGCAATGGGGCTGTCCCTGCCTCTCTCCCCAGTACCCCAGCCCTGTCCCTCCAAGCCCAGGGCAGGAGATCCCGGGGTGAGAGGCGGCACTCACCGTGTGCATGTGCTCCAAGAGGTAGTGCACAGCCAGCACGCAGCCCGACACCCAGCCCAGGGCCAGCAGCCAGGCCAGCAGCACCACGAGGCCGTGCCCCAGGCGCTGGCACCGGCTCTGGGAGCGGGAGCGGGAGCGGCGCTCCGCCAGCAGCTCCTGCAAGAGAGCAGCAGCAGAGCTGCCAAACCCACCTTGGGTCTGGAGCAGGGCTTTGTCCCACTGCAGCACAGCAGGACCCAGAGGAGTGGGTGATGGGTGGGGGATGCTTTGCTCCTCCACCTTCAGCTGGGTGCAGATGTTCTCGCACTGCAGCTTCACCGAGCGCCTCTGGATCACCTTGAAGTCCCAGGCACAGAAGACCTTGATGGCCAAGTCCCCTGTGGAGCTCTTCACGCTCTCCCGAAAAGAGCGGGACACACTGCAGCGAGGTGAAGGGCATCAGGGATGGGGCCTGGCTGAAGGGGAAGGCTTCAGTGCCACAGGTGCCCCTGACCCACCTGTACACCAGCAGGATGCAGGTGACAAGGAAGGAGACCCCAACACTGAACAGGTAGGCCAGGGGCAGGTTGTAGGGGAGCAGGGGGGCTGGGAGGGGGCACACACTGCCCTCAGGACTGGAGGTGCAGGGGTCGTTCAGGGTGGTGTTGCTGTAGTAGCCATAGTACAGCAGCGAGTGAGTGAAGCAGCCCTGGGGGAAAGCACACGAGGGGTCCACGGTGACCTCGGCAGTGCTCGCAGCTTCCTGCCTAGCCTGGCACTGTGTGCCAGCCTCAGACACAGAGCCTTGGGCTGGGGCAGCACCACCCTGTGCACCCACAGCTCTGCTTATCCTGGGGCCCAGGCTGGGCAAAGGCAGGAACTGGGGTATCATTACAGTGGGAAAGTGGGGCTGCCCGCCAGGCTTGGCACAGCCTGGGGGTGCCTGGGCCACACTTACCGCTCCTGTGAGCAGCTCCAGGCCAGTGAAGGGCTGGGGGCTCACTGATGCAGCGGGGTACACGGCCTGCAGGACCACCACGAAGGCCAGGAGGATGAAGAATGAAAAGAAGTTCAACATAAGGAGTGTCTTGAGGAAGAGAAAGTAGGACAGGACACTGGAGCCAAAGCGGCCACCAATCTGCTTCAGGGCATAGTGCCCAGGCTGCGCAGCGCGGAGCAGGGACAGGAGCCTGTACCAGAGACCTCGGCAGCCCTGGGGAGAGGAACATAGGAGAGCAGTGGGGCTGGAGCCTGCACTGAGCCCTCCCAGCCTCTGTGCAGATCCGTGCCTCTGACTTACGAGGCTGACGCAGACCCTGGACCAAGCACAGGGTGAGAAGGGGGCCCAGCCATGGGTGCGCTGCCTCACTGGGCCCCTCTGCCCGCTCAGCTGCTGCCTGCCCAGGAGAGAGGGGGGTCAGGGGGTCCCACAGGTCCCGGGACAGCTCCGGCTGGGGGAGCCCTGCCCAGCTGGCGCTGATGGAAGGGGTCCTACCGGAGGATGCGTTTCTCCGCCAGGCTGAGGGGCATGGTGAGCAGCATGTGGCTGCACTGGCTGGGCGAGAGGCTCAGCAGCTCCTTCACCAGCAGGTGCCGCTTCTCTGGGGCACAAAGGGGCTCAGTGGGACACGGCCCGCCGGGTCTCGGCCTGCCTGTCCCTAGCCCAGCGCAGGGGCAGTGGCCAGCCCTGCCTTTCACGGTCTGGGGCACCCTCACCTTGCAGCGTGGCCCTGCTGGGGTCGGTCTCCAGGTCGTAGTGGCGCAGGCTGGGCCGTGCTGCACGGCAGAGCTGCTGCAGGGGCGGGCGGCTGCTCTGGCGCCGCAGCCGCGCCGTGCGGTTGCAGTACTGCGAGATGATGGCCCCGAGGCTGCGTCCTGTGGGCCAGAGCAGGGCTTGGGCAGAGCTCCAAGGGGCTCTGGGAGCTGGGGAAGGGTGGGATGTGGGTGGCACCTACCAATGGTGCGGCTGGGCATGCTGGCCAAGATCTGCAGGGAGGCAGAGGAGTGGCTGGGGTGCTCCTCACCTTGCCTGGGCTCTGGCCAGGCCATGGCACAGGCTTCTGGAACAGCCAAGTAGGCTGGGGACTCTGGGAGGGGGAAGGTAGGATACAGAGAGACCATTGCTCATCCCTGTGTCCCTGGTGCTCTGCTCCAGCACACAGGCTAGGTGTGTGCTCCTCCCAGAGCACCCCTTTCTCCAGGGACGCTTTCTGTGTCCCCAAGATCTGATCTCCCCTGGACTGCCCTGCTCTGCACTGGCCAAGGCATCAGCAGGCTCCTGTGAATGCTTTGGCCCCAGCATTTTGGCACAGCTGGCCCAAGCAGAGGGACAGCCCTGGGCACACACACTGTCCCCAGCCTGCCCTGGCTGAGGCTGCAGTGCTTTACCTCTGGCCCTCTCCTGCATCTCCAGCTCCAGACCTGCCTCGATCAAGCTGCTCTGCTCCAGGATGAGCTGGTGGAACGAGGTGTGCAGGGCTCTCTCGTTGTCCGGACTGGGCTCCTGGCTGAAGGAACGCAGGCACACGGTGGCACGGACACCTGACGCCTGCAGGACGCGAGGTCGTAGCCCATCGTACGTGGGCACGGCAGGGCAGCGGGGGAGGTCACACTCACCCATCGCTCTCGGAGCCCTCGGGGACGTGCAGGGTGATGGAGGGCGGCTGGGACATCCTGCGAGGCCGAGCGGGTCCCTCCTGCCCGGGCCCTGCCCTGGTGAGCAGCCCCGCTTACCGCGGCCCCCGGTTTCCGCGGCCCCCGGTTTCCGCGGCCCCCCGGTTTCCGCGGCCCCCCGGTTTCCGCGGCTGCCCGTGCCCGGCGCTGCGGGACGGAGCCGGAGCCGGAGCCGCGGCGCGCGGGGCCGGGAGCAGCCGGAGCGCGGAGTCCGCGGGGCTAAGCTGGGACTAACCCCGGCTCCAGCCCGGCCTCAGGAAGGAAGAGAGGGCGGATGGGGCGGTACCGCGGCCGAGAGGTTCCGCCCGCCGTCCGGGACCCTTCGGGTCGGGCACGAAGCCCCGGAGCACCAGTCCCGGAGCTCGGCTCGGGACGGGCCCGGACCGGCCCTAAGAGGGCCCGTCGGAGCAAAGACCCCCGTGCCCCCACCGTGCTCCCCGCCCGCTGCCGTCTCCCTCCTCCCCTGCTCTCCCTCCTCCGCCCCGGGGCGGGCTAAGGCTGCTCGGGGCCGGTGGCCGCTCGCCCCGGTACCGGGCACCGACGGGACGCTCCCCGGCGCTCCCGCTGTGGGTGCGGACCTGCGGGGAACGGGGGCTGCCGAGCCCTGTCCGTCCCGTCCCTTTGCCGCCTCCCGGTACCGGGCGGGGGCGGCGGGAGCCCCCCGAAGCCCCCGTTTCCCCTGGGCTGTGCTCACCGGGGCCCGTCGGCGGCCGAGGATGGGGCCGGCGCTCCCGTCCCCCGTTACACCGGGGCGGAAGGAGGGCACCGGGATAGGGTGCGGGACGGGCGCGGCGCCCTGTGCCCGGGCGGGGGAGCCCCTGTCCCGCCGGAGCCAGCCCGCCCGCCCCGCCCCGGCGTCCCGGGCCGCCAGGACCGGCCCTCCCGGGGCGGTGCCGCGCAGCAGCGGCGGCCGAACGCCATGGAGGGCGGCGGAGGCGCCTACGGGGCGGCCAAGGCCGGCGGTGCCTTCGACCTGGTGCGCTTCGTGCAGCAGCCGCAGGTGGTGGCGCGGATCGTCAGCGCGGTGAGACGGGACGGGACGGGACGGGACGGGACGGGACGGGAGAGCCCCGCCGCAGGCCGGCGCCCCTCGCCCGCCGGGCCCGGCAGCCCCCAAAGGGCTCCCCCGGTCTCGGTGCCGCCCACCGGACACCGGCTCCGCCCCGCAGGTCTTCGCCCTGATCGTGTTCGCCTGCCTGGTCGGGGATGGCTACATGAGCCGGCCCGAGGACCCGCAGCTCTACTGCATCTTCAACCACAACGAGGACGCCTGTCGCTACGGCATCGGCATCGGCGTCCTCGCCTTCCTCGCCTGCATCTTCTTCTTCATGGTGGACGTCTATTTCCCCCAGATCAGCAACACTACGGACCGCAAGTACCTGGTCCTGGCCGACCTCGGCTTCTCAGGTACCGGGGCCAGCGGGCCGGGCTGTGCCCGCCGTGGCTGCCACAATGGCCGCCTTGTCCCGTGACGTGGCTGCCGGTGCCTGGCCCAGGGAGCCGCTCCCGAGTCGCTCCCGTCTGGCGTGCTGCCCGCGGGCCACGCGCTGCTGCTGCTGCTGCTGCTAATGGTGCTGCTAATGGTGCTGCTAATGGTGCTGCTGCTGCTGCTGCTAATGGTGCTGCTGGTGCTGGTGCTGCTGCTGAGCGCCCCGAGGAGCGGCTGCCCCTGGCCGGGTGCCTGCCCCAGCCTGCACGGTGGAGCAGGGTCTGAGCCCGGGGCTGCCCAGGGGCAGCAGGACCGGCCCTGGCCCCTCATGCCACTTCCCCCCACAGGTCTCTGGACTTTCCTGTGGTTCATCGGCTTCTGTTTCTTGACCAACCAGTGGTCCTGGACACGGGCTGAGGATGTGTTCATCGGAGCGGACTCTGCCCGCGCTGCCATCACCTTCAGCTTCTTCTCCATCTTCTCCTGGGTGAGTGAAGCACTCTGCCCCATTTGGGGGGAGTGCACAGGGGCCCCCTGCACTCCACAGGCTGCAACAGCCTTGATGCTGCTCCCTTCTCTCTGCAGGCACTCCTGCTCACCTTTGCTTACAAGAGGTACAAAATGGGGGTGGAGGACTTTGCTCAAAGCTATGCTGACCCCAGCCCGGGGGTTCCGACTCCCTACTCCAGCTATCCCAACATCAGCCACGAGAGCTACCAGCAGCCGCCCTTCACGCACACGGCGGAGGCCCCGGAGGGCTATCAGCCTCCCCCGGTGTACTGAGCCCTGGCTGGCTCCCGCGGGACGGCTGAACAGTGCAATTCCTTCCGCGGGGTGGGAGGGAGGGGTCTACGCCTTGGAGGGGACAGTGGGGTGGGAGGGTGATGGCTGCTTTGTTTGAAGGTGACTGGGCCTTTTTGTGGGGTGCAGGAGGGGCTTCTGCCTGGTCCCAGAGCTGAGATCCTCACTGGAGGGTCCAGAGCCCGGTGTGTGATTTGGTGGGTGATTTGGCACACCATGACTTGCAGCTGCTGGGTGAGCAGTGCAGCTGCAGGAGGTTGGGTGTGTGGGCAGCCCTGGCATGTACAAGTCTCTGCTTTTGCTGTGCTGCCTTGGTGGTGGGCTGCAGTTTATGCCCCCAGCCCTGGCCAGGCTCTGCCCCTGTGACTGCTGCCCTGGTCCCGTCCTGTCTCCAGTGCCTTTCAGCCCTGCTGGCTGCATTCCCCCAGAGCCATCTCTTGCTGCTGCAGCACAGCCAGGCCCAGCTCTGCCTTCCCGTGCCTTCCCCCCGCGGCTGCTTCTGGGCCAGCTCTTGCCAAAGCCCCCTCTTCCCTCCTCTAACGCCGTGCTGTGCCTTCCCCCAGCCTGCACTAGAGCTGCTGGTGCTTGGATGATGTGGCTTGGGGTCTGTGGGAGCGGTGAGCACTGAGATCCTCAGCAGGGCCATGGCTGAGGACATCCTGGAGCACTTTCTTTCCCTTTGCGCCTGCCCGAGTGCTGCTGCGAGGCTGAGCTCCTGCAGCCTGCCCGCGGCTCCTGCCTGCACTCCAGCCACACCAGGAGCCTGTGGGCCATTCTCAGGTTGTGTTTGCTGCTCTGCTGTGGTAAAGCTGCTCCCAGCAGCCGTGTGTGTGGGCCATCCCTGCTGGGGCCAGCATTTGAGTAGTTGTCACTGTAGGTTGGAATAAACTTTTTCACCAAGCCACCGTGTGAGCCACCACGTGCCTTTTGTCTCGGGGAAGCAGAAAAGGCTCCTGCTTTCTGCCCCTCCAGGGCCCGGGGTGTGGCATGGGGCAGCGCAGCCCCTGCCAGCTGCTGTGCTGCAAACAGCACACTCATGCTGGGGCCTATTTTTAGGCCACCCTCGTCATGCTCCCTGCTCTGAGCAGAGCTCCAACCCCAGGCTGTGAGCAGCCCTCCCACCCTGTGAGCAGCCCATGCTGTCTCACTGCTCGCTGCCAGGAAGACTTAGAAGAATGCTCTGGTAAAAAATACACACACAAATTATTTAAGTTATTTATTAACCTAAAGCAGCAGCAGAGCCTTCTCCAGCCCTGGGGAGAAGCCCAGCCTGGCAGTCAAGTGCTTGTGAATACAATAATTCTCACCTGAAACGGGGGCAGCACGGGGGGGGATCAAGCAGCTCTTGGAGCCTTGCAGGGCACAGGCAAACAGCAGCCCTGGACTCAGATGCAGAGGTCTGGCCTGGCCAGAACAAAGAGCTACTGCTCAGAGCCTGTGGATGCTGGGAAAAAACACTTCCAGGGAAAAAACACTTTTGCAGGCAATAAGGAAACAACAACCTTCCAGAATCTAACAGAGAGGGAAGAGGATCCTTCAGTCAGCTTAGAGCAGACTAAGAGTCAGCCTCAAGAATTTTGGAAGGCTGAGGAGAATGCAAGAGACATGACTGGACTGGAGAAGCAGCTCCTCAGGAGAGCCCCTTTACCAAGCAACTGGATCTTCCCTGGAATAATTGTCCACATCTTGGTAGATGAAACTCTGAGCCTCCAAACAGGTAACATAGCACCAAAGTGCAGCACTAGCCTTGAACCTGAGAAAAACTGCCCTGAATTTGGAGGAGGCAAATGAGTCTGTCACAGCCTGCTAGAACACAGCCAGCCCTTGAGGTTCAGCACCTCAGAAGAGTCAGCTGCCAGGCCTCCTTCTGTTTCAACAATAAGTGACACCAGTGGGCAGGCTGGCAGAGAGGCTGGGGGCCTGCCCAGGGCTGGGCTGACGTGTGTGTCAGTTTAAAAGCTGTGTCACACCTCTGTGACAAGGGACAAGTTACCTCAGACTGTTAAGGAAGGAAGCTAAAAATTGCATTAAAAATACTAATGGCTGTACAATGTCTTGAGAAACCTGGAATGTAGCAACAGTGCACAAGAGAGAAGGGCTGCATTCACAGGCAGCAGAAGCAGCACTGGTGGCAGCCTGAGCACGCTTGGAGCCCTGTGAGAGCTGGCCAGAGCCACAGTGAGCGGCAGCACTGCAGCCAGGCTCCACGTGCAGTGCCCCAGGGCCTGTGTGTGGCAGCCCCAGTGACTGTGCTGGTCCCTCTCCTTGTTCTGAGATGGGAACTCACTCTAGCCAGGCTTTTGCTTCAGCTTCCACCAGCATCAGGCGTGGTGGATCCTCAGTTGTGGCGCTTGGCGTGGGGAGGTTGGGTAGGGAGGGCTGAGGCACTGAACAGTTTGTTAAGTACAGAGAGGCCTGCGAGCCCCAGCACTGAGCTCCCTTCCCCTCTGTTTTCCCAGCAGTCAAGTGAAGATCTTGCGAGGGGCAGCTGTCTCCAGCTGCCTCAGGCCCAGGGGCACGTTCTCCTTGTTGTCTGGCCCGGGCTGCTGGGGCCGCACGCGGAAGTAGCAGGCTCGGCACACCGAGTGGTACTTGTCAGCTCCTCCAATCACCTCCACCTGACAGGGAAACATGGGGAGTGACTGCAGAGCCCGGCTCCCGGGAGGGAGCGTCTGTACCAGCGGGACTGGGAAAGTGAAACAGTTTCTGTTCCAACGGCACTCACCTCCCGCTCTGCTCCCAGCCTCTTGGTGTAGGAGGCCTCCCGGAAGCACTCCATGCACACAGCGTTCAGCTTCACCACGCTCTCCGCCAGCGGCACCAGGTTCAGGATGCTCCCAAAGGCCTGTGAGACAGCACGGAAGATGCTGCTGGGTGGGCTCCATGAGGGTCCCAAAGCAGCTGCACTACCAAAATGAGTGTTTTACCTTTCTCTGGAAGGTGCCATCCAGAGCAGCAACAATGACAGTTTTCCCAGCGTTGGCCATTGTCTCGCAGAACTCCACAATGTCTGGGAACTGGGGGGTACAGGCACATCGTAAAGAAGGATGGGGGGCAGGACTTGGCTCCAGATCCCACAGTGCGTGCCCAGACAGCAGCACCAGGAACAAAGAAAGTCAGAGCCACGTGCCCAGTCTGTGAAACAGGCTGCAGTCCCAGCATCCTGTCTGCAGGGACTACAGGGAAGGAGGCTTTGATTGTGAGCACTTTGAGTGTAAGGCCACATGGATCCAACTCCCCAGGGCATGACCTCCCTCCCTCTCCTACAAGGACACAGAGCCTGGCCTGCACAGGAGCACCAAGGAGTGTGTGTCCCAGGGGGCCCAGCGCACCCAGCCCAGCCGTGCACTTACGAACTGGCCCTCATCGATGCCGATGACGGCGGCCCCCAGCGCCTCCTGGTACACGTCCTGGAGGAGCCCGGCGGGCAGGGCCTCCATGGTGCTCCTGCGGGCAGGGAGGGAGTGAGCCGGGCAGCCCCGTGAAGCGGGGAGTCCTCCTGCCCCGGAGCTCACCTGTCGTGTGTGCAGACCCCGGAGGAGCCGTAGCGCGTGTCCTTGGCGTACTTCACCAGCAGGCACCGGTACTGGGCGAGCTGGAACCGCCGCACTCGCCGCATGAGCTCCGTGCTGCAAGACACGGTGTCAGCGGGCCCCAGCCCCAGCCCGCCGCCCTCCCGCCCCCCGGTCCGTGCCTACCTCTTCCCGGAGAACATGGGCCCGAAGATCACCTGGGGGCAGAACGGTGCGCTCAGAACGGCGGCCAGCGGGCAGCCCCGGCTGCGCCCCGCCGGGGCCCCGGCAGCCCCCTCAGCCCGGCGCGGCACACACACCTGCCGCCGGCCCGTGCGCGGGGCTTCGGGGCAGTACCGTGCCCGCATCTGCCCCCGGCCCGTGCTCGGGGCAGCACCGTGCCCGTATCTCCCCCCGGCCCGTGCTCGGGGTAGTACCGTGCCTGTATCTGCCCCCGGCCCGTGCTCGGGGCAGTACCGTGCCCGCATCTGCCCCCGGCCCGTGCTCGGGGTAGTACCGTGCCTGTATCTGCCCCCGGCCCGTGCTCGGGGCAGTAACGTGCCCGCATCTGTCCCCATCCCGTGCCCGGGGTAGCACCGTGCCCGCATCTGCCCGCGGCCCGTACCTGGGGCAGCGCCGTGCCCGCCTCTGCCCCCATCCCGTGCCCGGGGCAGTACCGTGCCCATATCTGCCCCCGGCCCGTGTCCGGAGCAGTACCGTGCCCGCATCTGCCCCCGGCCCGTGCTCGGGGCAGTACCGTGCCCGCATCTGCCCCCGGCCCGATGCCCGGCAGCGTTGCCGTACCTGCATCTGCTCCCACACTGGTGCCCCGGGGTGGCACCTGTACCTACCCCCGCGCCCGTGCCCCGGGGCGACCCCGTACCTGAATCTGCCCGCGGGGCCGGCTGGGGGAGCCGGGGTGGACACCGGGCACCGTCAGGCAGTTCATGGCGGACTGCCGGCCCGAGCCCGCGCGCGCCCAGCCGGCCAGCCCCGTCAGCCAATCGGAGGAGGCCTCTCCCCCACGCGCCGCAGCGCCAGCCAATCGCATAAGAGTCCGCACAGCCGCGCGGCAACGCTGCCCAATGGGGGTCATAGGCGCCAAAATTTTTATTTTCCTCTGCCCACCGGCTCCGCCCCCCAGACCCAAGCGGCCAATGGGAGGCGGCCCCGCCCCAGGGCTCGGGCCTCGCCTCCGGGACGGCCAATGGGAGCGCGCCCTCCCACCCGGCCCCGCTCAGGCCCCGCCCCTCGGCGGGCAGGCATCCCGGGAACGGCACCGGCACCGGGAACGGCACCGGGATCGGGACGGGGAGCGGCACCGAGAACGGCACCGGGAGGGGGAGAGGCACCGGGACCGGGACCGGGATCGGAACGGGGAACGGGGAGAGGGACCGGGAGCGGGACCGGGATCGGGACAGGGAGCGACACCGGGAGCGGCACCGGGAACGGCACCGGGATCGGGACTGGGAGCGACACCGGGAGCGGCCCCACCATGGGCGGGTGGCGGGATATGTCCGCGGAGGTACGGCCCCGGTGCAGGGCAGAGCGCGGGTCCTGGCCGGGCCGCCGGCCGGGGGCGTTGGCGCGGCCCCGGCGCTGCCCCGCCGCCTCCCCGCAGGCGCTGGAGGACCATTACTCTCCCAGTCGCTGGTCCCCCCGCCTGGACCGGGACACCATCATCGACGCCCACCTGGCGGTGACGGCGGCAGGTGGGGATCGCGGCGCTGGGACAGGGACTGCGCTCGGTGCCACGGCGCCGTGCCCCACCGCCTCCCCCCCGCAGGAACCGAGCGGGCCCGGGCCAGCGGGCAGACCCTGCTGCACGTGCCCTACGGCGACGGGGACGGGGAGAAGCTGGACATCTACTTTCCCACGGAGCCTTCTGAAAGTGAGTGTCGGGGCGGCGGGGACGGGAGCGGGCCGGGCGGACACCCGGCTCACCCCGCGCTGTGCTGCGCAGCCTTCCCGGCGCTGGTCTACATCCACGGCGGGTACTGGCAGTGCATGAGGTGAGCTGGGCTGTCGGTGGGGCGCTCCTCGCGAAGGGACCCCCTCACCGGCTCCGGCTGACCCCTTCTCCTGACACTGGGGCTTGCTCTGGGGACACGGGTCTGGCCAGCCCCCAGCTGGCCCCGCAGCCCCGGCTCCCGCAGCATCTCTCTCTGCAGTAAGGACGACTCGGGGTTTGCAGCCCCCCCGCTGGTGTCGCAGGGGGTGGCGGTGGTGGCGGTGGGGTACGACATAGCCCCTAAGGGTAGGTGCTGCCCTGCAGAGGCTGCAGCTGCCTGCGCAGCCCCGCGCCTCCAGCCCTGCCCTTTGTCCTCTGCTCAGGCCACATGGACACCATGGTGCTGCAGGTGCGCCGCAGCCTCGCCTTCCTGGTGGAGCAATACCCCAGGATCAGGTGGGCAGCTCCCGGCCGGGCTTGGTCTGTGGGAGTGGCTGGGGGGGGGCTTTGGCACCTCGGCCCAAGCACTGGGCAGTGCCTGTGGCCACAATCCCCTGTCCCTGCACAAGGCAGCGGCTGGCAGATTGGGAAACATCTGAGCTGACACATTCGGGCTGTGCCACCTCCTCTGCACGGAGCAAAGCGTGCCCAGGTGTCCCCAGGTGTCTCTAGGTGTCCCTCTCAGTCGCTCCCTCCTTCCAGAGGCATTTACCTGTGCGGACACTCGGCAGGGGCCCACCTGGCAGCCATGGTGCTGTCCACAGACTGGACGGAATTCCAAGTGGTGCCAGATATCAAAGGTAGCGTTGCCATGTCCCAGAACAGGGTCGGGAGGAGAACTGGTCTCCACGCCTGGGACAAGGCTGATTATGCTAACTGGTTATGAGGTCCCAGGGCTGTGGGAGCCTCCCAGGCTGCAGCTCCTCACCTGCAGCTCCTCCTCTGCCCCCAGGAGCGGTGCTGGTGAGCGGCCTCTATGACCTGGAGCCCATCCTGCACACCTACGTGAATGATGCTCTGAACATGAGCCGGTGAGCTCACAGGCTGTGGGGACAGCCATGGGGACAGAGCCCGGGCAGGGGGTGCCAGTGGCTCTGCAGGCACTCTGCCCCTGTGCCTGCCCAGCTGGGGAGTCCAGCTGATGGCATGGAGCAAAGGGCTGCATCAGCTCCACCGGCGTGGCTCCTGCAGGGAGGTGGCCCAGAGGAACAGCCCCATGAGACTGGTCACCCCAGCAGCGCCAGCAGCCTGTGAGGTGCTCGTGGCTGTGGCCCAGCATGACTCCCCAGAGTTTCGCAGGCAGTCCCAGGAGTACAGCCAGGTGAGCAATAGGCAGTTGAAGGAGCATGGCCAGGTGAGCACCAGGCAGTTACAGGAGCACAGCCAGGTGAGCACCAGGCAGTCCCAAGACTGAAGCCAGGTGAGCTCCAGCAGCACCCTGCTCGGCTCTGGTGGGGACACTGCTCCAGGCAGCCCTCGCCAACTTACCCAACTGGGATGAAGAGCTTCTGTGCTGATCCAGAGCTGTTTCTGGCTCACTGGAGGACACCAGTCCTGGCCAGGACATTATTCCTGCTGCTTGTCCAGGGCAGGAGGAGCTTGGGGTCCATGCTGGGCACCGCTCTCTCCGCAGGCCCTGCGTGCAGCAGGCTGGTCTGTCTCTGTGCTGGACCTGGCTGGTGTGGATCACTTTGATGTCATTGAGAGGCTGTCAGAGGACAGCTATGTCCTCACTCAGGTAGGCAGGAGGGCTGTGCCAAGGCGGATCAGGTGGGCTGCCACCTCCCTGGGGGGAGGTGCAGGGTCAGGGGCTTTCCACAGGGTTTGGTTCCTCATCCCAGGTGATTCTGAACATGATTTCAAGAGCATGATGGCACCTCAGGAGTAAAGAGATGGGGACCGCGGCCCTGCCTGCCACCTCCTCAGTATAACACAGGGTCACCTCTGTCTCAGACCCACACTGTGCCCTCTCTGCTCAGCCCAGCCCAGGCTGGTGCCCCTTCCCTGCCGTGCTCCTGCCCGCTGGAGCAGAGGGGACTGAGGGCTGCAAGGCTCTGACTGGCTAGCTGGACCATGAACTTTGTTCCCTCAGTGTCCTTTAAACTGCACATTGGCAATACAGAATAAAATGGGAGTTACTGCTGCCTGGAGTAGTGCTTCCCAGGGAGCCAGTGAGCGCACACCCAAAGCAACTGCTGCTGAGAGAATCCCTTCTTCCAGTGCAGAGTTCTGGGACCTGCTGACCCAGAACATGACAGGGAAGCCTGGGGAGCCCACCTGCTGCTGTGGGACAGAATGACATAAGCCTCTGTGAACGGGAGTGACACAGCCATCTGGGCCAGGCTGGGCTCACGCTCCTGGGACAGTCCTGGCCAGACACAAACCTTGGCATTGCTGTGCAGCAACCCTGGTCCTGTGGCTGAGATGGTTCCATGTCCTCAGGAGCAACTGTCCCTCCACAGGGGACCTTGGCTGTGATGATGTCCCTGCTGCAGAGCAAGGAAAAGAGAGAAAACACCCTGCACAGCTCCAGTACCACCAAAAGGTGTTTATTTTGTGCACTGGCTGCCTCAGGGTCTGGGGTCTCCGCTAGGCTGGGCTCACATTGGTTTGTCAGGCTGCCTGTGAGGGCTGATGTCACGTTTCAGATGGCTGGGCACACATCTGGAGCACAAAGGGGCTGCTCCCAGTGCTTGCTCTGGGCTGCCCAACCGCTGCAGCTGCGGGGATGGCAGAATGCTCAGGCTCCCCCGGTGCCTGGAGGCGCTCCATGCAGTCCCAAGGCCAACTCCTCCTGGCACTTCCTGGCCACAAATTCCAGCTTTCTCCTGGCGAGCTCGGTGTCTCGGGCCGAGACGTCGCGGTGCCAGACGGCGCGCAGGGTCCGTGCCGACCAGGGGAGCAGCAGGACGCTGACAGCTTGCCTGCTCTCAGCCTCCTCCTCCTCGCTGACGGCGCTCAGGCGGTCGCAGAGCTCGGCGGGGGACGGCCAGGCCCCCTGGACATTCACCATCACAATGTTGGTCTCCACTGCTGCCAGGTTGACGGAGCAGAGGGGAGAGTCCAGCGCGTGGATACCTGCGGGAGGCCGAGGTGGTGCAAGCCCCAGCTACCTGGAAGAGGCTACCTGCCCCAGGTAGCCTCTGGATGAAGGAGAGCCCTTTCTCCCCCCATGTGGTACCAGGGTCATTGAGCACAGCACAGGCACGGTCATGCCATGATCGTGGCACTGCAGCCAGGTGAGGATCCCAGCAGCATCCTCACCCTGCTGGAGACCCAGTGTGGCCATGCAGGGATGGTGCCCAAGGCAGCAGTTCGGTGGTGCTGCTGGGCAGTGCCAGCTGTGCTCTTACAGCCCAGCACCCTCGGGGCCCTGAGGTACCTTCCGCAAAGCTCCGGGCATGCTCGTGGTCCCTGCTCAGTGTCCCCTCGGCGTGCTGCAGCCCGAGGAGGGCAGCGGCCGCCAGCACTCCCGCCTGCCGCATGCCCCCGCCCAGCAGCTTCCTCACACGCCAGGCCTCGGCCACAAACTGCCTGCTCCCCGCCAGCACCGCGCCGGCCGGGGCGCCCAGGCCCTGCAGAGCCACCAGCGGGGTCACCCCAGCTGTCCCCGGGCAGCTGCCCCTCCCAGCCTGCCAGGGCTGTTCTTAGCCCAACACCTGCAAACAAGGGCAGGCTCTGGCTTGTGCTGGCCCCCGCCAGCCCTGCGGACCCCTCCCCACACAAGCAGACCTTGGAGAAGCAGAGGGACACAGAGTCACAGTGCTGGGCAATCTGGGCTGGCTCCACGCCCTGGGCCACTGCTGCATTCATCAGCCGTGCACCGTCCATGTGCACCCGCAGCCCGTAACGGTCTGCAAGCCCACGGACCTGGGAGTCAGGGGGACAGCTGGTTTGGGAGGGACCCCTGGGGCATCTAGTGCCACCACCACGAGCCATCTCTGAGCTCCAGTGTCCCCGCAGTGCCATTGTGCAGGGCCCAGCTACCCGTGCCAGGCAGGATTGTGCCAGCACCGTCTGTGGGCTCCCACCTGCCTGAGATAGGTGAGGGGCAGTGCCCGGCCGCCCGCCGAGCTGTGCGTGTTCTCCAGACAGATGAGCTCAGGACGAGGGTGGTACTGGCTGCCGTGGGCCTCACGGATGGTCAGCTCCAGCTGCTCCAGGTCGACGGTGCCATTCGGCAGATCTGGCAGTGCCTGGGAGTGCACACCGGCGACCTGTGCCCAGGGCAGGGGAGAGCGCAGAGCTGACAGGGGGCAGCGGTGGTGCACGGGGGCTCCAGCCCTCTGTGCCCTCCATCGGGGGTGTACAGCCCCCACCACGCTGCAGCCCGTGGCTCGGGACAGCGATCCAGGGGATGCCCTGGCAGCCAGCGGAGGGCAGCACGCGGCCGCCCTCCTCTCCTGCACCGCCGCCAGCGCCGCCGCGCTCACCTGCGCGGCCCCGCCGTGCTCGTAGACGTGCAGGTGGGAGTCCTGGCCCAGGAAGAGCTGAGCGCCCCTGCGCTGGCAGTGGCACATCACTGGGGGAGAAGGGCCGTGAGGGAGGGGAGCAAGGGCAGCATCCCCAGCCTGGGGGCACGAGGGGCTGCGAGCGCAGCCCCGGACTCACCGGCGATGAGGTTGGCCATGGTGGCCGTGGGCACGAACAGAGCGGATTCGGTGCCCAGAGTCGCCGCGGCCCGGCGCTGCAGCTCTGCGGGGACACGGACGTCCTGGGGGGCTGGCTCTGGGGGGCTCGGGGATCCCCCGGTCCCGGCTGCCCCCGCAGCCCCGCTCCGGGCCCCCCATCCGCTGCCCCCGGGTCAGGCGGGGACCCCCGGGCGGGCGGCCCGTTCCCCCCGCCCACCGTTCACCGCCGGGTCCTCCCCGTAGTCGTCGTCGCCCACGGCGGCGCGGGCCATGGCCCGGCGCATGGCGGCGCACGGCCGAGTCACCGTGTCGCTCCGCAGGTCCACCACGAGCGGCTGCCGACCCCCGGACACCCCCCCGGGCCCGGGCAGCCGCCCCCGCCGCAGCGCCGCCCGCATGGCCGGGACCGCCCCCCGCAAGGGCTCCCGGGCGGGGGCGGGATCGCCCTTCCCGGGAACACGGGGCGGGAACGGGGCAGCGGCTCCTGCGCGGGCACTGCCTCGCAGCGCCGGCCCCCTCCCTCCATCCCCACCTCTCACGGGTGGGGGCAGCCCCGGCCCTGCGCTGCCCCGCGGCCCCTCCCCGTGCTGGGTGTCCGACGGAGGGAGCGCCAGGGGGATCCTCTTTCCATGGCTGAGCAGGAATCGCTCCCGCCCCGCTGCCTGGGGTCGGCTGGGCGCTGGAGCTGCTCTGGCTCGGCTGCGTCTGCCCTGGCCGCAGCCGATTGCCCCGGTGTGCCCCAAGCCCGGTGGCACCGCAGGTGGGCTGGCGCTGCAGCGGAGCTCTGGGGTGTCCGGGCAGCTTCGCTGATCTCGGCACTCTCTGCCAGCTCTGAGGGGACCCGCCAGCCTCCTGGCAGAAATCCCCACTGCCCCCCGGCAGGAAGGGCGTGTGTCCGAAGCAGTGGTGAGACCCCCGCGCCTCCCCGCGCTGGGCTGGAGCAGCCGGACCATGCTCCCTGCTCCCAGCGCGGGGGGCACCACTCTGCAGCGCCCAGCGCCGCTCCCGGCCTTTGCAGGGCACCAGTAGGGCAGGTGCACCCATTAAGGTGCCTCTTCCCCTCAGCCCCTGCCCGCCTGGGGACGCTGTGTGCTCCAGACACCTGTGCCACGCTGCTGCCTTCTCCCTCCCTCTGCCACGTGCCCCCCAGCCTTGGCCGCCCCAGGTCCCCTGTCCTGAGCCCCCTGCAGCCGCTCCGCTGGTGCCCGCTCTGCCCATGCCCCTGCCTGTGCCCCTGTCCATGAGCCCCTCCCTCAGTATCGCCCGCGCCCCCCGCGCTGTCAGCCTGCAGCTGAGGGAGCCATAAACAGTCCTTCATGAGACGTTTTTCACACGCAGGGCCACATGTTAACAGTTTTTCTTTATTTACTGCCTCCATTTCCTCTTTGTTCCAGGAACTTGTCCTCCAACTTCAAGCTGCTCATGATTAGGCAAAAAGGCCTCTAATCTCCCCGATCTGATTTACCGTCACTGAGAGCAGACGCTTCCCGTTACTGGCCCTGGACCTGGGAGCATGGACAGCTGAGCTGTGCCGGCTGCTGAGCCCAGCTGAGCCTCCCCAAAGCTGCCCCGCCGCACACACCGCCTTCCCGGCAGCTTCCTCTTCCAGTAAGCGCCGGGCAGCGCGGCCGGTCAGGTGAAGGGCTGGGGGAGCAGCAGTGTGGGGCCCCAGGACAGGGACCCCCCTCCACCTGGGGCGGCTGCATGGGGCAGGGCAGCCTTTGGAGCCGCTTTCTCTGCCTGGAAGGGTCGGGTGGCTGGAGCACCCCTCAGCATGGCCTTCCCAGCCACTCACCCATCCACTCCATGGCACCTGATGGGCTAGTTGGTCGCCCTGGCGTGCCCAAAGCTGGAGGGGAGCTCAGGGCTCTGCTGTGGGCAGCCCCCCCAGCCCAGTCAGGGTCTGCAGCCAAACAGGGGCTCCTTCACCGGGCAGCAGCCACAGCTTTCTGCAGCGCTGTGCAGTGTGGCTGCATGTCTTCCACAGAGCCCCTTGTCCTTCAGCCCTGTGCCTTTCCCAGGGACTTCGCTCTGGGACCTGCCTGGGGGTCCCCCCTTGGTACCAGCACCCAGCAGGGCCACAGCAGGGCCAGCACCGGGACCATGGAAGTGCTTGTGGTCTTATGTGGCTGAATGGACACCACGGGAGCTGGGCAGAGGGTGGGCAGTGCCAGGCAGGGGCTTGGCTGGCAGCTGGGGACTAGCAGGGGGCTCACCCTGGACCACACTGCACCACAGGACTGCAGCCACCACCTGCCCACACCAGCTCCTGTGGTGGGCTAAGCCCCTGCCCCTCTGGGCTCAGCTCCTGCTCCAGTCGTGCCTCCCCAGGGCTAAAATTAGCAGCTGAGGCCTGGCTGGGGAGCCGGGAGTGGAGCCCAGATCCCACCGCGGAGGATCGGGTTTCCCCCCTCCCTACCACAGGCCTGGCAACCACTGGGGCCGATTCCCGGAGCTGGGCCCCCCTGCTACCAGCCCCACTGGCAGCCCCATCCCAGCCTGCCAGCCCCAGCCGCTGGATCTGCACGTCCCCAGGGCTGAGCCTGGCGCATCCCGGCCGCAGGAGGGGCTGTGGGATGGGGGAGCACGGTGCTGCAGCTCCCGGGACACAGCCGGGCTGGGGCTGATCCTCTGCCCCTGGCACACACACCTGGCTGCCCTGGCACACGCACCTGGCTGCCCTGGCACAGGCTGGCAGTGGGCTCTCAGCCTCCCAGCAGAGCATGCCTTCGGCCATGGAGCTGTCAGTGGCCAGGCAATGCCCCGGGGGTCTCGTGCTGGGTGCCCAGGGCTGGCTCAGGACTGGCAGTGACCATAACCCGCTCACGGTGAGCTCGAGATGCTTTCCTGTCGGGCGGACTCAGCCCTGTAGCCACACTGCCGGTGCTGCTCAGCCTGGCCGCCCTTTTGGGCTCCGCGGCTCGTCCCAGCGGGGCGGCACCGGCCCGGCCCGTTCTGGAGAGCCCCGCTCCCACCGGGGCCGGGGCAGCTGCCGTGCATCGCCCTCGAGGGACCGGGGCCACGGAGCCGAGCAGTTTCCTGCTGCCGGGAACGGCGGGGCGATGCCCGGGAGCGCCGGCCGCAGGCTCAGCCGGGTCGGGTCGGGTCGGGTCGGGTCGGGTGGGGCAGCCGGGACTGGGACCCCGCCGCACTGCCGGGGTGCCGGGGACACGTCCCGAGCTGCGGCACTGGCCGAGCTCCGGCCCGGCACAGACCCCCGACGGACACGATCCCGGGGCTGCCGGGGCCGCGGCCGGTGCGGGAGCCGCGGGCTGCCCGGGGAGGCTCGGTCGGGCCCCGCGGGCCGCTGCCGGAGCCCGGTGGCCGCGGGGTCCCGGCCGGTGCCCCGTCCCCAGCCGGCGAGGCCGCGGGTGCCCCCCCTCCGCCGGCAGCGACTTTTCCAGTAAAACCGCCGCAGAGATCCCGGCTTCCCGACAGGCCCGGCCTCCGCGCCGGGGGGGCGCCGGCCGCCCTTAACCCTTCCCGGCCCGGCCGGCCGCGCTGCCCGCCCGCCGGGCGGCTCCGAGCCCGGGACCCGCGGGGCTCTGCCCGCCCGGCTCGGCCCGGCCCGGCCCGGCCCGGCTCGGCGGCTCCGGGGGCTCTGCCCGCCAGGCCCGGGGCGGTGATGGCCCCGCTCCCCGGGGCCCCGGCGGTGCCAGTGCGGGGCCGGCCTGACCCGCCGGGCACCGGGACGGGCCGCGCCTCGGGGCCGTCTCGGGCGCTGCCCCCGTGGGCTCCGGCCGGGCCGGGAGCGGCCCCCCCAGCCCAGCGTGCCCCCCGTGCCCAGGGTTTCCCTCCTCAGGGTGCACCTGAGCAGGGCCGTTCCGCGGGGCAGATGGGACACCCCAAGGGCCAAGGAGCCCGAGAACCGTCGGGGAGAAGCCTCTGCCCGGGCTACCCCGGGGGGCTGTGGGGAGGGAGCAGCCGGGGGTCCCTGTGAGAGCCCTGAGCTGGGGCAGCTCCGGGGCACCCTGGAGAGCGCTGGGGCCGGTCACAGCTAAGGGCTGCTGCCTGTGGCCGCTCCACATCCCCGCTCCAGCGCTCCGCGGGCCGCCCCGGCCGGGTGGGCACGCCCGGGCATGGCCGGGCACCGGGGGTCCGTGCCGAGAGCCGTGCTGCGCCGGGCCGCCGTGCCCTGCCTGCCACCAGCTGCTGCACTGGCTGAGCCAGGGCTGAGGTAAGTGCTCTAATTGTTTTCTCTGTGGCCCGAGATGAATAATTGAGAGGTCTTTGAGGAGAATTAATTAGCCCGTTTATTGGCAGTAAATGCTTTTCTCCAGATGATGAAATAGATCCTGAGCCACACGTGGGGCAGGCAGATGCAGGTCATTGGTGCTGCTGTGGAGCACGCCGTGCCGGCTGCACAGGCCAGCCGTGCTGGTGTCCCGTGCCCACTGTGGGCTGGCACACTGGTTCTGGCTCCCACGGCCTCCCACGCTGCACCCACGGCCAGCACGTGTGTGGGGAGCCTGGTGTTGGTGAGAGCAGGGGGCACGGGGGGGCAGGCAGGGTTCTGTGGCACAGTTCTCTGCCCCCATCATGCCCATGTAGCTTCCCGCTTCCCCCCGGCTCACATCCCATCCTGGTGCAGACCCTAATATGTCTTTTCCCTGTGCAGACCCTGGTATGTCTCTTCATGTCTCCTTCTTGGTTCCCCTGAATGCCAGGGTGGTGCCAGTCTGGGACTTGTAGCCTGCACCTCCTCCTCACCTCCTCGTCTTCCTCCTTCTCCCCTGGGTATGGGGTGAAGGGCCTTGCATGGCCAGAAATGCTTAAACAAGGATTTCCTTGTTGCTGCATGAGCTGTTTGCCTTCTCCCGGGCCAGCCGTTAATGAGGTTTGGCAGGAGGCACCGTCAGCCCCAGGCACTGGGTTTCTATAAATCAGCCTGGAGCTCATGTGTGGGGCTGGGATGGAGCTGCTCCATCCTGGTGCATGGGACTTCAGCTTGTGGGTCCTGGGAGCCCCTCTGGGAGTGGCTGGCGGGGAGAGGGGCAGGGGCTGAGTGGGACAAGGGGGCTGCTTGACCCAGGTGGGTCGGGGCGGCCACTTCACGCATTTCCAGGAATGGCAGAAAGTGCAAAGCAAGAAATAAAGCAGTTTCCTATGGCTGAGGTGCTTTGTCCTGATTTCTCCCACATGCCCACCTGGGTGCTCTGAACTGGGATGATGGTCCTGCCCTGCCTTGGGGTGGGGGGCTGTGGCTGTGTCCCCGGGCAGCCTCAGGCATGCAAAGTGGGGCAGGCAAATCATCCGGGCTCCTGAGAAAGCTGCTTCCTCCTGCTGGAAGCAGTGCCCCGGGGGCAGGGCTGGCATGTGGGCCCTTTGTGCTGAAGCCGTGGTGGCAGAAGTGCTGGCTGTCACCGGCACAGGGACACTGCCAGGCTGCAGGTCCTGCCGGGCTGCCCCATCCCCCGGGGGACACAGGGACACCCCAAATGTAGCAGGGAGCAGGTTCCCATTGCAAAGGGTCTCCCGGGACTGGCTGCTCCTGGCAGCCCTGTGTCCAGGAAAGGAGATGCTGGCAAGTGGGACGCTTCTCTCTGGGCTCCCAAAGCCATTGGCTCTGCTCTCCTCACCTGTGGGATGGTTTGGGAGCCAGCACAGCCCATCTGTGCTGCACCAGGCTGAGAGGAGCCACAAGTCTCAAAGGTGATGTTTCATTTCCTGCTCTGAGTGTGCTTCCCCCTTATCCAAAAACACCTCTGCTCTCACTGAGTTCTCACAGAGTTTCTGCTGTGTGTTGAAACTGAGAGAATCCCCAGTCCCAGCATGGCTGCAGGGCTCCCCGGGGTCACCTCAGTCTGCTGGGAAAGCTCTGGCCCCCTCCTCCCCTTCTGTCTGGTAGCCTGGCCCATGGTGGGGGCAGTGGTGTCCCCCCGCAGCAGGACAGCACCAGGATGGTGGCAGTGGCAGCTGGCAGGGGTATTCCAGGGGCCTCCCCCCTGCCAGCGCTCCCCGCACTCAGCCTGATGAACCATCAGCCCAATGCAGGTGGGCTGTGCCTGGTCGTGGCAGAGGGAAGATGCTCCACCCGAGCCCACCCTGCAGCTGATCCCCTCCACTTCCCCTCTCTGCAGCGCTGGTGGGTGCGAGTGCAGCTGCAGGCTCCGCGCTGCCACACTGCCTGGCGACAGCGACAGCGACAGCGACAGCGACAGCGCTGAGCGGGGGAGCCCTCGGTCCCGGGGACCCACTCGGGACAGGGACAGCTCTGTGGGACCCCGGGGGCGCAGCTCTGTGAGCGGGCAGCTCTGGAGGCTGCGAGCCCGGCAGGCCCTGCCCTGTCACCCCTGCACGGGCTGCGGGGCCGCGCTCCGGGCAGGGACCCTGTGCAGGGACCCTGAGCAGGGACAATGAGCAGGGACCCTCCACAGGGACCCTCCGCAGGGTGCCCCCGTGCCCGCGCTCCCCGGCGGCCGCTGCGGCTGCAAGGCCGGGCTGGGAACAGCAACCCCGGCAAGAGGTTGTGCAAGAAGGGGGGACCCGGGAGGGCACGGGCGGCCAGTGTTGAAATTCCACGCTCTTACAGAAAAGCCCCCGGGCAGAATTCCTGACAGGGGTGATTCATCCCCCACTGGAAGCGATGACTTCGCCTCTCCAGTAAACAGTCCTCAGTTCAGCGGGGTGCCACTGCTGCCGTGTCCTGCCACCCGCCGAGGGTGACAGGGCTGCCCTGGGCGCCGCAGGCAGCACCGGGGGTGCTGAGGAGGGCCAGGGGGGCAGCGGGCGGCTGGGAGCCAAAGGCTGGGCAGCAGAGCAGTGGGCACCAAGGGCAGAACTGGATCCTTGGCTCCCTGCCCCGGCTGCCGCCCAAAGCCGGCGCGGGCCATGGCTGTTGCCAGGTGCTTTGGGGGCCCCATCTCCCGCTGGTGAGGGCACACGGGACAGCCTTTTCCAGGAAGCACACGAGGGCAGCCAGGCTGTGGAGTTCCCGACAGCAGCTCTGGTTTTAATAACAGCAAATCAATGTGCTTCCTCCCTGGCCTCCCCCTCCACTGGCTTCCCCATAAGGCGAAACAACCCATATGAGAGCCCCAACTCTGGCCATAGTATGTGGGGCTCTGAGTGCTGATGGCCCACGTCTGGCTCCCCTGCCTGCTGCAGCCTGTTCCAGCATGCTGCCTGAACCCCAGCCCCGCTGTAGGGAGGGAAGCTTGGGGGTCCTCAGTGCCCCTGCCCGCCTCTGCTGTGCCCACCCCCTGCACAGGAGGTTGCTGCCCGCAGGGCAGCTCCATGGAGGGGCATTCCCAGCTGCTCCAGCGCCTTGCCTCCCGAGTCCAGCCCCGTGCTGTGATTCCGCCTCCTCCCCGTGGGTTTGCACAAACCTCGCGCTTGCTTTGTGCTTGTTTTGAGAACAGATTAGTCATGGCTCTGAGCTGGCTTCCAGCAAATGCACAACAGCACCATGGAAAAACGAGAACAGTGAAGTGATGACTCAGCAGGGCTCCCACTCTGTCCCTGGGGTGCTCTGTCCCTGCTCCTGGCTGCCCCGAGCACCAGTGGAGACCACCCGGGGATGCCCCGGCTGAGCCAGGGTGGGCGGGCGATGGCAGGAAAGAGCCAGTGGCAGCGCCTGCCCGGCTGCCTGGAAGCTGCAATAGCGCTGGCAGGGTGGGACACCAGGTCCTTGGGGTGACACCTCACTGGCACCTTGCTGCCCCAAACCCCCGCTGCGCGTGTGGCTGAACATCCTGCAGCTGGCAGCTCCAGCTCAGCGCCCAGCGTGAGCGCTGAGCGTGCTCTGGGGATGCCACAGTGGTGGGTGGCTGCTGGGATCCTGCCAGGCGCTCACGGGCTGGGGATCCCGGCCGTGCGGGCTCAGCCCCGGGCGGCAGGGCCCTCCCGCCGCCACCTGCGCGGCAGTGACGGGAACTCCCGGGGCGGGCCCTTCCCGCACCTCATACCTTGTTCCAGCCCTTCCCTGCCCTGCCTTGGCCGGCTGCCCGGCAGCACAGCGTGTTGCCAAGCCTCACTGCCAGGTGGCTTATCGCGATCCCATGGCGCTGGACACCAACTGGTGTCGGCTGCCAAGGATGAACAATGTAATTACTGGAATTACAGTAAAGCGCTCCCATTCCCACTCATTAAATGCTGAGACAGGGCCCTTGGGTCCTTCTGGGGAGCATCTGCTCCAGCTGTGCCCTTTGCCAGCCGCAGTCCCCATCGTCGCCCAAGAGGCGCCGCTGGCACCCATCACCCTGTGCCTGACCGGTGTGGCTGGAGCTCCTCTCTGCTGATGGCAGCCAGAGCCACGGGATGGGCAGAGCCCCCCAGGCTGGTGGGGACCTGCAGGCCCCCCAGCAGTGTGCACTGGTGAGGAGGGGGCAGGCAAGGAGGGCAGGGATTGCACACACACAGGGTCCCACATCCCGGAGCTCCGTCCCCAGCCACATGTGCGGCTCTGCCACAGCTGGCTCCCGTGCCAGGACTGATGTGAGGCCAAGGGATGCTCCAGGGCTAGGGTTTGGCACCTGCCCACGGCTGCTCTGCCAGGGTCATCTGAGGACTCTGTGCTGTGCTGGGCAAGCACACGCCAGGCAGCTGGCAGCCTGCTGCAGGAGCACCCACAGGGACCTCCCGTGCCTGCCGTGTGCCCAGGAGTGCCCACAGCCAGGCTGGCACATCACTGCTCCCCGTGAGTGCAGGTGCAAGAGCAGCTTAGCCCTGGGACCGGGGCTCTGCCAGGGAGCAGAGCTGGGCCGGGGGGGCCGGGGCAGAGCAGCTCTCGTAGATGCTGATGGAAGGAGTGAGGAATCCACAGCTGCTGGCTCCCTGGAGCTGGCGCGGGTCTGGCTGGGGAAGCAGCAACAAAGCAGAGTTTCCATGGGGATGTACACAGCCTGCTGGGCTCAGCTGTATCCCAAAATACTTCCTGGCCTGGGCACGGCGTCCTGCTGCCACCCCTGCTCCCTGCCTGCTCATAGCCCTACCTGGCCCAGGGAGAGCCAGGACCACGCCAGCCCCCAGGGCTCCCCCAGCCACCATGGCACTGCTCCAGGTCCCTGGCAGCTGAGCTGCTACCAGGACAGGGACTTTGAGCAGTACTTGAGTGCAGAGGCACAAATTGAGGGGCAGTTGTGGAACCGAGGGGCTCTGGGGACATAGAGCTGCAGCCCTGCTCCTCCTCCAGCCCAAGCAGCTGTCTCTTGTCCTGGGCCTGCAGCTGGGACCACCACTGCCAGCTCTGGGCTCTGCTGAGGAGCTCGTGCCTGTGCTTCCTGGCAGCTCACTGGGAGCAGATGTCCCAATCCCTGTTCCCAAGTGTTCCCGTGGCCCTGGCCTGAAGAGCAATTGCCACGTAAGGAGCAGGTGGTGCCATTTACAGTAAGTTCCCAGCTGCTGCACAGCCCTTTCCTGCATTCTACTGGGAAGTGTGGTGGTAGATGTGGGAATGTCCTGGCTCTGCAGAGCCAAGCAGGAAGAAGTGTGTGAAGGGAGTGCCGCGAGGTCGGGTGTTCACGGCAGCTCCCTGCCTGCCTCTGCCAGTCCTTGGGGTGCTGCTGCGGGGCTGGGGAGCCCTCATGGGCCTGCCCTGCTGCCCTGTGACCAGCTGGATGTTCTGCATGGTTGGTGCAGCCACAACAGAGCTGCGGTGCTGGCTGAGCCCTCTGCTGTGCCCGCAGCAATCTCCGGCTGCGGTGGTTTCCTGTTTTGGCTCGGCAGGGGCTGGTACACACCAGAGCAGGTTTCCTGCACCCCTGACCCCGCAGAGCTCAGGTTCACCATCCCGGTGGACGCTTCCTTCTTGTGCCAGTAATGAGCCAGCAGTGTGATGGGAAGCACTGGTGGCCACCCTGCACCCTATGGGGAGGCCAGGCTGAGGCAGGACGGGGGCTGCAGGGGCTGTGGGGCAGCAGCCTGTCCCTGCCCGACCACCCTTTCGTGCCCCAGCACCTTGTCAGGCTCTCACTGGGGCTGGTGCCCTCACCCTGCTCTGCATGGCCACCATCACAGCATGGAGGAGCTGATGGCACGGGGGTCCATGCACTTACAGCTGCACTGGGTTCTGCTGGTGCTGCTTGGTGCCAGCCCCAGGAGATCTGAGGTGTGGAGAGCTGCAGGACACCAGTGTCCCAGCCCTGCCTCTGGAGCCCTGTGCAAATTCCAGTCTGGCTCCTGGCACCATCACAGGGTGACAGGGTCTGATCACCCTGATAACACCTTCCCCATCCAGGAGCCCGCCCAGGGGGAGCTCAGCTGCCCCAGCGCTGGTGAAGGGCAGAGGGGAACTGTCCACATTTGATAGACTGCTTACGAAACGCAGGGCCAAGTCCGCTCAGCTGCTCTGGAGCAGAGAGAGGTTTGTGAAACCTTCGGCAGGGATTTGCCCGCGGCCGCCGCGTCACTGCTGCCGTGAGCTTGGCTTTATTCCAAGAAAGCCGCGGGGCTGGCGGAGCTTCCCGGATTCTTGATTCAGCCGCGGGTTGCAGCACCGCGAGGGAAGAGGCCCTTGGTCGGCAATGCCAGGGCCCTTCTGGGAAGTGAAGAAGCTGGGGCTGTTCCCACAGAGATGGGAAGGCTGGGGTCTGGCTGGGAGGACAAGGGCAGAGTCACTGTGGGCAGCCTGGCTGCTGTCCCCGGGGACAGCTTCCCACTCTGCCCCACCCTGGGGTGCTGTGAACCCCTGGCTCTGCCAGGAGGGCTGGGTGTGCTCATAAACCCCCAAGGGCCCTGATTTTCATCCCTGATTCGCCTCATCCTGCCTGGGGGAGTGGTGACGCTCCCGCCAGCTGGGGCTGCTGCGCCTGCAGCACTGCTCCCACCCCATCAGCGGCACGGGCCGGGAGCCACCGGTGCTGCTGGGAGCCCTAAACTCAGGGATGTGCCTCGGCAGGGCCTGGCAGGCGGCCACCCCTGCGCATGGGCATTCCTTGCATAGCAGCAGCGGGTGCCTGGGCAGGCCGTGGCACTGCTGGCAGCACGCGTGCCACAGCCACACGTAGTGGCCCCAGAATAGCCGCTGGTACTGTGCCATGCCCACAGCCTGGACCGGCACACTCACCATCCCTCTGGTCCAGGCTGATTCCTAAGGAAATCCTTTTCCCAGCAGCTGGGGATCCCCGGGGGCGGGAGCACTGCTCCTGATGCCAGGCATAATGCCTGCAGTGTGGAGATTGCAGACTGGGGCCTGGGCACAAAGCACCTTGGCACAGCCTGCTCCTCACAGGCAGGGGCTCTTGGGGAATTCTGGGGGGCTGACCTGCTCCCAGGGGATCACCCACATCCCTGCATCCAGCTCCTCAGCCAGGCACTGCACTGCGCACCAGCCAGACAGAGCTGCAGGTTTATTCCCATGCCTACTTCATGCTCCTAGCAGTGGAGGACAGGCACTTCTGGGGCCAAGGACAGCCCCAGGAGAATTGAATCCTCTCCTCTCCCTTGGGCATGTGTGCCTGGCTGGGGCTCTGCACAGGACAGAGGTTTTCTCTCAGTGCTCTGGGGGTGAGCAGTGTCTTGGCAGCCCGCTACACTCCCAGAGGGAGCACCTACAGACCCTTTCCTACCCACGCCTCAAAGTGCCCTGCTCCTGCAGCTCCTCACCCTGGCGTGTGCCAAAACAGGGCTGGGGGAAGGCAGGACTCACTCAGCCCTTCAGGAGCCCTGCACTGGGGCTGTGCCACAGGCCAGCCTTGGCCACCAGCTCAGCCCCTCCTGTGCCCAGGGCCATGTCTGCTGTGCCGTGGCAGCACCGTGTGAGCAGATCCCATCCTCGCGGCTCGGCAGGCGGGGACGTCACAGGGCTCAGACATACCTGAGTGCTGGGACAGAGCTTACGCAGCAGCCGGGCTGAGTCACCGGCGGGATCGCCCGGCGTGGACAGCGGCTCCAGGAAACGGTGCTTACGTGGTGTAAACACATCCCAGCATTGTGCCTTGTGCCGGGGCCAAGCGGCCTCGGGCGTGCAAGAGAGAAATCAAACCAAATCTGATGGTTTTCATTAAAAAATAGTGCTCTTTATTATAAATTATGGAAACATTTTCTTTCTGAATATAAATATAAATATGTGCAAAGTTTCATCTGAGTTTGGTTTTGGTTGAATTTTCAAGCATTGTTTTGCTCAGCCCTCAAGGCTGGAGGTGAAGATGGAATCTTTATAAAAGACAGTGATTCACGTTGGCCTGTAAACATCCCTTCGGTTAAAAAAATAAGAATAAAAATTAAAAAAAGCCAGAAAACCCAACCACTTCTCTGGGCGGACGCAGAAAAGCACTCACGAGATGACACGCTCCAGGGGACGGTCCTGCTGCCCTCCTGCAGGAATTGGTGCCCTGCAGAGCAGCCCAGCCAGGGTCTGCGGGAGTGGCCGGGCAGAGGTGGGGTGTGACTGCAGGGAGTGGGGGCCCAGCGTCCTCAGGGTGATCCTTGCAGATGTGGTTGTGTGGGACTCAGCAGCTTCGCTTCCCCTCCAGCTTCATAGCACATCAGCAGGACCATCACTGCAGCTCACCAGCTGAAGTGCACTAACCCAGACCGCCGGGCAGGGGGGATATTAAGGCTTAGTCCCCTGGAAAATGGCAACGCGGGGCAAAGGCATCGACCTCTTAGTCTGGGGCTTAATGTGAAAGGAGCTTTCACCCACAAGGAGGCAGCAAGAGGTACAGTATGGGCAAAAAACACCTTCCCCTTAAAACTGAGGAAAAGTGATCAGGCACTCCTGGGCTCCAGTGCTTTCCGTTTCTCAGGGTGGAAGGGGCTCTCACCAGGACACCCCCAGGATGGGGCTGGTGGGGCACATGTTCCCCCGTGCTGTGGGAGCTGTCCTGACTGCCCAAGCCCACAGGGGCTTTGCCATGGGTTCACTGTAACATCCACAGTCTGGTCGGAGCCATCTTCTTCCCTGTGGAGAGGAGGCGTCATACTTGATGAGGAGTCCCCCCAGCACCAAGGGTGCCCAGCTATGCTGGCCACAGCCCTGGGCCCGTGGCAGCTTGCCCCAGTTCCCCCTCTCTCCTTCCCGGATGGAGAGGCTGGGCATGCCCTGCCAGCGCCTGTGCCGGTGGGGCATTGTGCCTGTCCCCTGCTCTTGTGCTTGTAGCATGTGACCTTGCTCCGCTGGCCCCTTAGAGAGGGGCATCGTACTGGTCCAGGAACTCCTTGATGGGGGCTGGCAGCTGAGTCATCTTCTCATAGGAGTCCAGGTGCCCGTTGACGGTCTTGCGGCAGAGGTGCTGCAGGGTGGAGACACTGGAGGAGAGCGGGCGGCTCAGCACCAGGGGGATCTTCTCGCCGCCCGAGTAGATGTAGTAGGTGCGCTTGGGGTGCAGGGCCCCCCCAGGCTGCTCGGGCACGGCGCAGGGTGTGGGTGGCATGTAGTGATGGACCAGCTTGAGCACACAGTCGAAGCGGGGCACGGGCTGGCTGCTGTGGGGATCGCTCTGCAGGGAGAAGCTGCCGCCCTCGCACTGGATGCGCAGGTTCTTGGTGCCCGACTCCGTCTTGACGCTGAGGGTGAAGAAGTGCCTCTGGTCCGAGCTGTCCCTGATGAGGAAGGTGCCAGCCGGCTCGGTGCTCAGCAGCAGGTTGGCCTCGCCACCTGTCACCGTGCTCCAGTAGAAGCCGCTCTCCTGCAGCTTGCGTACGGTGTTCACCACCAGCTGATACTCGCTCTTGGAGCTGAACGTCTTGAGGCGCAGGCTGGTGTCGAGGGGGCGGCTCATCCCGGCGGCGGGGAACTTGCTGTGGGTGACCATGGCGCAGGGAGCCAGCTTCGTGTGCTCTGGATGCTGCTGCCAGCAGCAGCCGCTGCTACACCATCACCTGCGGCAGAGAGAGCGGTGAGTCCCGGCACTCCGGTCCCCGACTCTCCCTCCCGGAACACCTGCACCCCCGGTCCCTGTTATCCTCCCGCAGCAGCAGCGCTGCCGGTTCCCGGCAATCCCCTTCCCCAGCTCTCATTCCCAGAAAAGCCGGCAGCCCCCCTGCCCAGCTCTCTCTTCCCGGGAACCGGCAGCACCCATCCCCGGCTCTCCCTTCCCGGAGGAACGGGCAGCCCCCGTTCCCGGCGACTGTCCTCTCGCGACACCGGCACCCCCGTGCCAGCTCTTCCTTCCCGGGAGCACGGGCACACCTGCGGTCTCCCGCTCTCTCCCCTCTCTAGAGCACCGCTTCTGATGGTCTCCTGCTCTCTTACGCCCGGGGGCACATCGTTACCCCAGCCCACCGGTTATCGCCCCGCTGAGGCACCAACATCCCCGGCGATCCCCTTCCCTAGGCAGCACCGCCATCCCCGGTCCTCGGCGATCGCCCCCCCCCCCCCGAAGGTCCCGGCATCCCCGCTGTCCCCCCGTCCTCTCTGGGATCCCTCCCGCGGCCGTACCTGGGGCGCGGGAGCCGGTCCTGGCGGCAGAGCGGGGCCGGTGCGCGGCGGCGAGGCTGCCGAGGCGGCCCGGGGCGGCCTCTTATAGCAGGCGGAACGCCCGCCCTCGGGTTCCTGGAACTGCGCGGCTTCTTGTAACGCGGCGGCACCGCCCGCGCCCCGCCCGGCCCGGCCCGGCCCGGCCCCCCGGCGCCCCGCCAGCCCCGGGCCCCCGGCCTGGCCCCAGCGGCCCAGCCCCGGCCCTTCCCGCTCCGGCCCGGCCCCGACAGCCCATTCTGGGCAGGGCGGCTACCCCCGCCCGCGGCCTGCGGAGAAGCGGAGAGCCCCAGGCCCCCTGGGGGCCTTCGCCGCCCCCCGCTCTGCTGGGGCAGCGGGGCCGCGGGCCCGCCCTGGCGAGAGGCTGGGCTCGGCTGATGGGGGGCACACCGGGGGTACACCGGGGGTACACGGAGCGGGGGCTGCCGGCCTCACGTTCCCAGCCCTGATTCCCGTGCAAGGCCAGCCTCGGCCGCGCTTCCTAGGGGACCCGCGGGATACCCTCGGGCCGGGGACAAGGGGGAATCCGCGCCCGGGGCTGTGCGGGGGCTCCCGGCTCCGCTTCGGGCGGCGGAGGCTGCGGGAGCCCGGGAGATCCGCGCGGTTGGTGCTTTGGCCGGTCCGCGGGACGTGTGGGCTGGTGAGGGGCCCGGGCAGGACCGGGGACCCTGCCCGTGGCAGCTCCCCGGGGCTCGGGGGCTCCTCATCCCTCCACCCCGCCCCGGGCCCTCGGCCCGAGCCTCGGTGGGGACGGTGCCCGGCGGGAGGAGCGGCGCCGGAGCTCCCCTCCCCACCCGTTTGGTAATTGTTGGTTCCGAGCTCGCACACAACCCGAGCTCTGTCCGTGGGTTTATTTTAAACTGTTTAATTTGCCCCGGAGGAGCGGCCGCTGCCCGGCAGAGACCAACCCAGTGCGGCAGTTCTGGGAATCAGCGCCGGCGAACCGGCTGCTCTGAAATGCAAACGAGCCCCGGAGCGCTGCCGGGGCGGGCAGGGCTAGCGGGGGAGGGACGGGACAGGCTCGACGCGGCTCCGGGGCTCCCCGCCGGGACCGGCTCCCCGGACTGGGGGGGGGACCCCGGCGGGGGGACCCGCGGTCCCCAGACTGTGCCTGGCCCGGCGGGGCGGCGAACGCCGGTTCCACTGCGGGCAAGAACCATGTACGTCTTTTCGGAGCCGTTCAGCCGCGCCGGGGCTCGCCCTGGGAGGAGAGGAGACGGGGGGGGGGGTGACATTGCCGGGCAGGCGATCCGGCTCCGCGTGAGCCCGTCCCACGTGTGCGGACCAGGGGAGCCCCGGCGCGGTCCCTGCCGGACAACGAGCCCTTCGTGCGCTCCTCCCGGAGCCTCCCCGGCCCTCCGCGGGCTCCGCGCTCGCAGGCCGGGCACGGCGGGGAAGGGCGGACACCCCGCGCGGCCGGGCCGGGGCTCCCGGGGGCCGCGGGCCGGGCCCGGGCGGGGCGGCGGCGCGGAAGCGGAAGGCGGTGTCGCCATGGCAGCGCGGAAGCGGAAGGCGCGGGCGATGGCGGCGGGCGGCGCGGCGCTGTGGCGGCGGCTCTCGGCCTGGCTGCCGCGGGGCCGCCTCGGCCTGGCCGCGCTGCTCGGCCGCCTCTCCGACCGCCTCTCCCGCGGTCGCGACCGCCGCGCCCGCAGGTAAGGACCGGCCGGGACCCCGCCGGGGCTGCGAGGCAGCGGGAGCCCTCGGCCGCCCCCGCAGTCGGTGTCGCGTTACCGGGGCATCCCCCGCTCGCTGCTTCCCCTTTCCGGCCTGGCCCAGCCCCTTGGAAAAGCCGCGTGGGTTGAGGGGCGGCCCGGTACCCCCAGGCCGGGGTCGCAGCCGGGTTCGGCTCTGCTCTCGCAGACCCCTGCAGCTCGCCCCAGTGTCCGATCGCCTTCGGGACAGCAGCTGAGCGTTATTTCCCCTCCATTTCCCATTTCCGTGCCTCCCGCTGTCCCCGCGGCTGTCACAGCTCAGCCCTCGGGGCGGCACCGGCCGGGTTTGTGTGGTCGGCTCAGTCCCCCCGGGCCCGGTGGTCGCGGAGGGCGAGCGGGACGGGGCCGAAACAGGAGTGAGCCCCCTCTGTGCCCGTGGGCAGGGAGCCGTGAGGGGCAGGGCCCGCTGTGCCCCGCGGCCGTGCCCGGTGGCTGGCACCGGTGACAGTGATGGTGACAGTGACCGGCGGCAGGGACCCGCCAGCGGCTGTCACCGCCCGCCTGGACGAGCTGGATCATCAGTCTGCCCTCTTGTTCACACCAAGGAGATTCTTGCCACACTTCTCTTGTGGTCTCGCCAGTGCTTTTAGGGCAGATAAATCTGGCTGAGCCCTGGAAAGCAATCGCTGAGCTGACAGCAGCGCTGTGGATCCCCCCGTGTGCTGCTGTGTGTGGGTGAAAGGACAGCGCTGTGTCCCGCAGTTTCACTTCACCTCCGGCTCTGAGGATGAGGTTTTACAGTGAATAGGGGTTTCAGCTGCATTGTCAGTTTCGTACCAGACCTACGTTTTAAAAAATAGAACATACCTCAGAAAATCCGTTGTTTCTATTTAGAGTAAACTTTTTATTCAGAAGGGGTCTGAGGTGGTTCCTTTTGATTCCGTTTTCTCTTTCTGGTTAACTCAGTGATGTGAAGTACGTGGAAAGGCTCCCCCCTAGTTCACTTTCTGTTCCTCTGAAACCTGTTTTGTCACAGTGTGGAATTTTGATGATTTCTTCATAATGTTACATGGTTTCTGATAGTTTTGTGTGCGTGGTTGCAAGGGTTGGTTGTACCGGGTCGTCACTGAGCTGATGTCAGTCACTGGTGGGTAGAAGCTGCTGCTCTGGGAGCCAGTTGCTCTGCCAGTGGCTCTGTGGCTGGAGCAAAATATGGATTTATTTGGTAATTCTAAAAGCCATAGGTTCTCAATGCTGAATAAGGTGTAAATTTCAGTATTGGGTTGAAAGACCAATGTTGACACACTGTAAATTACTTAGGGAGTGAATGGAGGATGCAATTAGCGAGGATAAATTGACCTATGCAGAATTAATCTGGACCAAACCAAGTAGTATTGGTGCTGCAGGTTGATGTTCCTCCAGATGTTCCAGTCAGTCCAGATGCTCCAAGCTCAACCCATCGCTGCCTGCAGCCTTCAGAGCTGCCCTGGGAGCTGCCCCTGGCTCCAGGCAGGCAGGTACAGGGCCACAGGCAGGGAGGCAGGTGCAGTTGGACTCACAGTTCCAGCAATCCTTGCTAGAAAATGCCTTCTGGGAACCGTGTTTCTGGAAAGTGTCTGCTTGGCCACTGGTCTGGCTTCTGGAAGGGTAATTGGGTTGGCCGATGGGATAATGAGGACAATATTGTTCTTGTTGATTGTTATTGTAAAATACATAAAATTTGCCACTGCTTCCTACCTGGGAATAATTCCAGAGGATGTTGTTTGTGACCTGCAGGGCTAGGTTAGAGCCCAGTGATGCCACTGCTCTGTGGGGTGAGCATTGGGTGGGTTTTAAAACCCTGTGCTTTTGGATCCAGTGTGAATTCCTGTAGCTCTGTGTGCCATGCTCCCTTGCAGAGATGGAACAGAGGGAATCTGCTCTCTGTGTGTGGCCTGTGAGGCTTGAGGTGAGCAAAGGTGTGTGAAGGTTGTGCTCAGGTTCTGTAGAGACTTAGGAGAATGTGCCTGAAAAGTGGTATTTCTTGTGTTTCTGTTCTGCTTTAATTTTTTTCTGCAGCTTTTAGGGGATATTTGTACTGTTTTTAACAGTCTGTGCTGGTGATCTCTGTCACTTCTGGGTATTCAGGCTGAGCCCAGTCCACATGATCTGTTCAAACCCACCATCCCAGGAATTCCTGCACTGACTGACTCAGATTTCGGTGCTCATGAATAGTCAGTGACAAACTCGTGGATTTGCCAGGAAACGCCACTATGAACTGGTTTCCTTGTAAGGATGTTTGGAAACCTTGTGAAGATCCAGTGTTGTATCATGAACCAGATAAGTGAAATCATCTTCCTGGAATCTGTGTTCATTTGGGCTCTGGATTGTGGTAAAAAGCCAGAAGTTCCTCGTAACAAATTCTGGTAAAGGTTGTGATCAAGTTTCCTCTTGGTGTGTGGTGATGGTCGGGATGGGATCATCAGGATGGGCCACAGGACGGTGGCTGCCTGCTGGCCCGGGGCCCTGGTGGTCATCAGGGTGAGACAGCCAGCCCAGTTCCATCCCAAGAATGCCGGCTCCCATCAGTGGGGTTTGCAGACTGGAATGGTCCCTGTGGGTCCAGGGATGCAGTTCAGTCCCTTGCTCATGGATTCCTGGATCTCCTGGGAGCTGCTGCTGCTAATTGTGCTGAAATGTGGTTTTGTCATGCGAGCAGACTCCTGCTGGGGTTATTCTATGACTGGATGAATTTGCATGTGGGAAACCTCGGAGAGGAGAAGTCGCTGCTTGCTTCCTGTCACCCGCTGCGTGATGCTGGCAGCAAGCTGGTTTCTTCCCAAAGTGACTTCAAAGAAATTAAATTTCTTCCGAAATTTCTTTTTGAAGAATGAGTTTCCTGACGTCTCCCTCACAGGGAATGAGTGGAAACCTCCCCTTTTGTGAGGTTTGCAGGGGACGTTGTGACCCTCTGTCGGTGGCATTGCTGGAAGGGGATGGATCCCTGTTGTGGCCCTTGGCACATTCCTGCTGGGACAGTCGCTCCTTTTGCGGGTCATTCTCGGGGTGTCATTGCTCTGCCTTTACTGGGGCTTGCACTTGATCACCTTGTGTGCTGTAGATCTATTTTCTGATAAGATTGAGGGGTGGAGGCATTTTTCTCTTTAAAAAAGCATGATCTTTAAACCTGAAACGTGAACTGCAAACCAGCTGAGAACAAAGCTGACATAAAGGGAGCATTGGCTGATGTGTGTGTGATGGAGATAATTCAGAAGTGTCTGCTTACAGGTACAGGTGGTACCAGTGCAGCACTGCCAGACACCTGAGCATCCCCACTCTCATTTTCTGCAGCTCCCGGCCTCCTTCCCCTCCCATGTTGTCCTGGTGAAGCAGTTGTTTCCCCTCATCTCCATGCCAGCTCAGAGTAGGAGCTGGTGATGTTCAGATCTGTTCTCCCACATTTTGCCTGTGTCTCTCTGTTTCTACATTTGGCCTTGGTGATCCAGATCAGATTATGGAAAGGGAAAGGCATTCTTGCCTTTGGGGATCCCTGCCATGTATTGGCCCTGGCTGCAACTCTACCTGCTTGGGGTCTTGCTGGGAAGCAGAAGTTTCACTACAAAGAATTTCTCTATCTTTCTTTGCACAGATCATCATGGCTCCTTCTAGCCCCACTACTCAGCCCTCCTGTTCCAGTGATCACAGCCCCGCCGTGTTCCCTCTGTCCAGAAGGAGCACACAGGTTCCAGTGGATCAGGAATCTGGTCCCAGAGTTTGGGATCTCCAGCTCGCATGTCAAGGTGCTTTCATCCCCAGCGGAATTCTATGAACTCCTCAAGGTAAGGTGTGGGCTGCAACTTGTGGGAATGGTTTGATACAATCCCAGTTTTGCAGCTGCTGCCTGGTAACTGCTCTCATATGGAATGGGTTTAGCTGCAGAGAGTGTGCTCTTCAGTTTCCCAGAAAGCACAAGTTTCTTCCTTTAGTTTTGGAGGCAGCGGTGGTGCTGCTGTGGCCCTGCAGAGCTCTGTGTGTTTTATGTCACCACTGTCCACGTGTTACCTTTCCTCCCTCAGGGCCAGGGAGCCAGAGCAGAGCTGTGGCTGAGGGCATCGTCCCAGGGAAGTGCAGCACTGCCAGGCCTGGCTGAGGGCTCCTCAGGCCCAGACACCCTGTCTGAAATGGAACTTGTGTTTTGCTGCTCCCAGGTGCAGATCAAAGCAGCCAAGCAGAGGGTGGTGATGGCCTCACTATACCTGGGAACAGGACTCCTTGAGCAGGAGCTGGTGAGTGTGGAAGGGTTTGGGAAGGCCAGGAGGGGAATGCAGGGGAGGGATGTGCAAGGGAGGCACGCTTCTGGTTGAGGTCTGGTATAGAGCCAGGGAACTGCTGCACTTCTTCAGGGGATAGTTAGCCTGGACCTGTCAGAAAGGACTGGCCTGCTGTTCAGAGTGCTCAGGGGGGCTTTGTAAAACTCAGGTCATGGAAATCTGTTTTTCCCTGACATTTTTCTTGAATGGGATTTGAGTTGTAGGTGTGTTGTGCTGTGTTTGGTGCTCCAGGTGCAGGACACAGATGAAGGGTTGTTTTTTTGCATTTGAGACTGAGATCAGCTTTGCTTCATGGTATTTGCCTTTTTTTTTTTTTCTTTCCTCTGGAAACAAAAGCATTTTTGCCCAAGGGCTTGAGGAAGAAGCCTGGCCTTGGCCAGGTTCTGATGTTAGGAAGCAAATGCCCTGGCAGGGTAAAGGTGGATGGAGCCTGCATAGGATTTATGCCCAACTTTGTCTGGGCTTGCACACAGGATTTGAATTTGCATGTGACAAACAACCTTGTAATTCAAGAATAAAACTGCAGTGAATTCCTGCCAATGTTTGTCTTTGGTGATGCGAGTCTGTGATTTGGGAATGATATTGGGACTTCTTCTGTGAACATTAATTGCTCTTGCGAGACCTGAAGAATGTAGACATGTAAAACTGAGGCCCTTTGATCTGTGGCTTTAGGCTGATGGAGGCTGCCAGGCTGGCAGATGCAAAGGCTGAAGTGGCTGTGCTTGGCACAAGGAGGAAGGACTGGCACCAGGGTGTGGGAGCTGTCTTGGCCCTGGTCTCCTGCTGCTGAGCACTTCCCTTGGAAAGTGTATTTGCTTTTTTAATGAGGAGAGAACTCTCTCTGCAGGTGTATTGCTTAGAAGAAACACTGGAGAAATCACTGCAAGCAAAAGGCTCACCCGACCTCAGAGTTTCCATTCTCCTCGACTACACCAGGGGTTCCCGGGGTAGGAATTGCTGCTCATTGCTTTTGTCAGAGCCTGATTTTACTGTTAGGCTGGAGAGACAGTTCTTTTCGGAGTGGGTATCTTGGCCAATTGGACCTACTTGCTTAAAGCATGCACATTTCAGGATTGGCCTTTTGTATTCCAGAACTGCATATTCCCAAAAAAATCTTCAAGCTGAACAGCTTTTCTTCCAAAAATAGGTGGTAGGGGCAAGAAGGGCCAAACTACTCTGTGCAACTTGTGTAGTCTTGCTTGGTTCATTTGTTAATGCATTTGCCCTTACCCATCATGCTCACTTAATTTTCATTTTGAAAGGAGAATGGGAATTGTTGGAAGCAGCAGCACACTGAATCAGGAACCTGTGGTCATCTACAGTGACTCTTGTAGATGTGTTGCCAGTCCTGGTGAGGCTTGGTTAAGAAGCTTGAAAAGTGTCAGACCTGGCCTGGGACTGATTCTGAACGTCAGTTTCAATATCGACATAGTACAAGTGAAAGTGATCTAAAAAAAACCAAAGAGAAAAGGAAAACATGTGAAGTGTCAGTGGATGGGAGGGCTGCTCACCCTGTGACCAGCTGAAGAGCTGTGTCATGATGTGTCCTGGCTGTGTGATGTTTGTGTGAAAGTCCCTTTCTGTCCCAGGCAGGAAGAATTCCCGAACGATGCTGATCCCGTTGCTGCAGCGATTTCCCGAGCAGGTCCGCGTGTCCCTGTTCCACACCCCAAACCTGCGTGGACTGCTCCGGCTGCTGATTCCAGAGCGTTTCAACGAGACCATCGGGCTGCAGCACATCAAGGTCTATCTGTTTGATGACAACGTGATCCTGAGCGGGTGAGTCCTGCTGCGTCCAGCCTTGGTGCCAGCGTTCCCTGCCTTTGGGCAGGGTGTCTGTGCTGCCAGCCTTCTCTGAACATCTGGGCTCCATCGTGGTGCTATCAGGGCTCTTCTGAGATGGGAGAGCAACCACAGTTCCTGCACATGAGATTCTCAGATGAAAGCAAGCCTTTCTTAACGGGAGAAATACTTTGAGATTCTGAAGGAAATGGCCAATTTGTGCTTTAGTGCAGCTATCCCAGAGTGAGGCCTGTAGCCTGGCTTGGGAGGCTGAGAATCTTGTGCCTGCCCTGAACCTGTGTCTTCCCTTCTTCTTCAGTGCAAACCTGAGTGATCTGTACTTCACCAATCGTCAGGACCGCTACGTCTTGCTGCGGGACTCTCCTGAGATTGCAGACTTCTTCACGGAGCTTGTGGACGCAATTGGAGATGTGTCCCTGCAGTTACAGCAGGATGATACAGTCCAGATGATGGAGGGAATGGTACACCCATACCAAGGTAGGTGGGAGCTGTCTCACCTGCTTGGGTGATGGCATCCAGAGGAGAGGAGGGACAGCCAGGGTTTAAGGATGACTTAGACTCCATCCATGTGGGAGTTGCTGGGTGTCTGACCATTGTTCAGGCTGTGGGGTGTCCTGTTTTGTGCCATCCAGTATTATAATCAAGATTGCTTGAGTTTCAGTACTGGGTCATTTGGGGTTTTCCCAGCACAATGGCTGTCACAGGCTGATTTGATAGGGCATGCAGAGACTGGAAGTAAATCTGCTGCCTCATATATGTGCTGCTTTTGGCCTTAAACAAGAACTTCAGTCCTTTGAGAAGTTTTTCTGATATTAGCAGCTACAATTCCAGGTGCTCTGGGTGTGCATGTTCTGAAGGGTTTATGACTGTGCTGCTATTGTTGCTAATTAATCTTTTGTAGTAGAGTTTGTTCTGGGAATCAATTGGGAATCAGTTCAGGAAGACTGGGAACAAGCGTAAAATTGGGCAGAGAAGGGCAGTGAAATGCCAGGCTGATTGTGTCATCAGTTTTTGTCCTGGCCTTGCACTGCTGGGTGATGTAAGTTCAGGCTGGGGGTGGGAGTTTATTTGTTTGTTCCCGCTCATTCTTGGTTGTCAGTGTAGCCTTGCGCTCGTCCTCTCCTTTCTCAGAGGATTTTTCAGGCTGCTGCCAGTTGCTGAGATTTCTCTTCTGTAGTGTAGCTCTGCTGACCTTGAATCAGCTGGTTTGGGCCTTAAGACAGAGAGTCATGTGCAGTCTGTGTTGGCTCCTGTTTGTTCCTGTATCCATGTGCTGTCAGTAGTTTTCCCTGGCAAGAGGTGACGTGTAACTGTGCCTGTAGACCACAGACACATCACTCTGGCTTTTCCTGCAGGAGACAAAGTGGCTTACTGTGAGATTGCCAACAGGAGGGTCATGGAGGTCATCAACTCTGCCCGCACTCGACAGGAGCTCCTTCATGCAAAGACTTTCCACAGCAGCCAGCCAGGCAGCTCCCTCTTATCCCAGCAAGGCTCTCAAGCACCTGGGAGTCTGAAACCAGAACCCGACACCTGGATCTATCCCTTAATCCAAATGAAACCTTTTGGGATTCAAATAGACGAGATGGTCACAGAGACCCTGCTGACAGAGGCTGAGCGGGATGCCAGGATATACCTCACCACTGGCTACTTCAACTTGACACAGGCCTACATGGACCTCATCCTGGGCACAAGGGCCGAGTACCGCATCCTGCTGGCCTCGCCGGAGGTCAATGGGTTTTTTGGTGCCAAAGGGGTGGCAGGTGCCATCCCGGCTGCCTACGTTTACATTGAACATCAGTTTTACAGTGAGGTCTGCTGCCTGCAGCAGCAGGAGAGGGTGCAGCTGCAGGAGTACTCCCGTGCTGGCTGGACGTTCCATGCCAAAGGTAAGGCGCCCTTATCCCCAGGGGTCTTGTTCAGAGGTGTGTGAGAGCTGTGCATTTGGATTGTGAAAGGAGTGAGGGGCTGGCTGGGTGCCAGTCTGGGCTTGACCTTCAAAACACTCCTCCAAGGTTCAAACAGCGTGCTTGTGTGACCTGGAGGTTTGGATCACTTGGGGGACGCCTTGCCTTTGCCTTTGGTTCAGTACTGTCACAGGGATGATGTGGGAGCTGTCCCTGTGGTGGCACTGAAGCACTGCCTGGATGAGAACGGTGATGTGAAGGAAAGGAACCATCTGGATGCGTTTATGATGCAGTCAGTGCCCTGGTGCAGTTTCGTGTATCCCTTGGGCTGGTTTCAGCAGGCAGGAGTGCTGGCTCTGCTGGGGACCCTGCAGTCTGGGGGCAGGTGCTGGGAGGGAGCTGCTCCTGGGGCCTTCCCAGCAGCAGGTGTGTATGGGGACAGTGTCAGTGTTGGGGGATTTGCACCAGCTCACAGGGGGTGCAGTGTGAGGAGCTGCAGCATGTGCTTATGGGTGTCAGGGCAGCCAAAGGGCAAGGGGCTGAGGAAGGAATATGGGCTAACATGCTGTGAGTTAATGAATGCTGCCCTCGAGGTCTTCTCTGGGAGAGCCTGGATTCCTGCTGGATACACTGTGCCCAGCTCCCAGGGGCTCAGCATGGTGCTCCAGCTGAGTGTTTGGGCTGTGATTGGAACACTAGGGCTCTGGCCATGCCTGTTTTGAAGAGAGCTGTTAGTAGGAATGGCTCCATCCCCCTGCTTCTCACAGGGGTGCTCAAGGGAGGCTCAGAGGTGGTGGGAAGGAAAAGCTGCCCAGTCAGCCCTCTCTCGACTGTCGAAAATCCCTGGGTGCCTCGGTGTTGAAATGACAAACAGATCTCAGAGTGCCCCTCCCCAGCACGGCCAGGAGTGCAGGGAAAACCCTTATCTGGCACAGGGCAGCACGAGGGAGGGCCCTGCCTGCCCGCCCGGGGTGTCCTGTGTCTTTCAGCATGCACGTGCTTGAGCAATCTGTGATTCCCAGGTTCTGCCTTTGTTGAGCACTGCTAACTCCAGTGGGATGTGGTTTGGCATAGACCAGAAACAGGGGCTGCTTTTCCCAGCTACCAAAGTGGTCACCGGTGCTGTTTGGGCCAGCTAGCCCTTGTGGGACAGTGCTTTGGGCTCTCTGCTGTGTGCTGTCTGCTTGGAGAGGGATGCAGGGTTGGAGTTCAACAGCTCCCGTGCTGCAGGAGGGGCAGTTTGAGACATTTGCTGCCTTGTTTCCATTCCCCTTCAGAGTGCTGGGAGGATCAGTGTGCAGCTCCTCCTCCGGCATGCTCTGCCCTTGGCACAGGCTGGATTCACCTCATTTCCTTCTGCAGGAGTCACGTGGTGTGGCAGAGAGGACAAGGACAGGAGAGGGAAGGGAGGAAGCCTTGGAGATGTGAAGGGCATGTGCACAAGGAGCACATGGAGCCTAGCTCCTGGCTGAGGACATGAGATTGCCAGCAGCAAACAGGGCCTGTTGGTGCTTCCTCTCTGGGCTGAGACATGAGACATCCTTGAGTCTCCCATGGGATCCCCAAACACTGGGGCTGTGCTGCACACCCCTCCTGCTCCCCTTAACATGTTTGTATCTGCATGCAGAGTGTCTCCCAGGGATGTCTCTCATGGGTGCCCATGCAGGTGTGGCAGAGCTCTGCACGGGTGGGGTGCACGTCTGAGCAGGACTGCCAGCAGCTGTCCCTCCCAAAGCCCACCTGCCACTGCCCTGGGTGGTGTTGGGGGTGACAGGGGTGCATCCCTTGGGATCAGGGTCCCTCCCAAGCCCGTTGTGGTGGCAGGGTGCTGGCAGGTGCTGTGTGCTGTGAGATAAACCCTGTCACTGCTATTGACCGGCGCTGGGAAGCTGCGCTCCCCTTGCTGGAAGGTGAGTCACTGTTGGAGTAGATCCTGCCAGATGGCCGTGAAACCAGAGACCTCTAAAGGCTGTGGGACTGCCACAGGACACTTGGGAAGGCAAGGAATCTCTTCCTCCTGGCTGCTGCTTGGGCAGGGGTCCAGCCTTTGGCTGGTCAGGCACCAGACAGCCCCTGGCAGGGTCCTGTTTGGTGGCAGAACGTGACAAAGCTCTGTGCCACGTGGCTGCCAGGGCCCGTGGTGGGCTGTGCAGCCCTGCTGTGCTGGGGTGAGCCCACAGGGCTGGAGGCATCAGGGCAGTGCCAGCTCTGTGAGTGTGCTGTGGGGGCGGGGAGCAGCTTACAGGAACTGGCAGTGAATCGGCAGCATCTTACTCAAGGCATTCTTGGAACTGCTCTGGGGCTGAGTTGGGAAACCTGCTGCTATTTTAAGGCCGAGGTGGTTTTTATGCTACGGGTTCTTTGTTGCAGTCTGTGTGTGACCAGCCATGGGGATGAACCTCTACCAGAGACTCACCCAGGGCTCTGCTGAGGAGAGCAAAGGCTTTCTGGCTCCATTTGTGCAGAGTGGCCACACAGCCTCTCCTTGGCAGCAGTCCTGATTCTCCTGTGGCTGTTCCTTCTTGCCCTGCTGCAGTGATGTGCTTGAGAATAATGTGATGCTTCCATCTTTCCCTTGAAAACCTGTCCTGGGCTCTGTCCTGATCTCTGTGCTGGCAGTGCTGTGGGAGCTGTGTTGGTCAGTGGCAGTGGGGGCCAGGTGCCCTGGCAAGAGTCTGATCTCATTCCTGGTGGCTCCTCTGGAAGTGAGGGTGTGAAATAATTTGCACTTCTTATCCGTGTCTCTTCACAATGGCATGTGAATTCACCTGCCAGAGCTGGGAGATGCCTCTTTGTGCCATGGTCCTGGCATGGGGGCTGGTCCCTGGCCCTGGGACAGGCTGGACAGACTTAGCCTGTCTGGCTGGGACTTTGGGGCTGGTTCCTTCACTGAAAACCTGTTTGTCTTCTCTTGGTGTTTCTGAATTCACTGTGGTGCAAAACAGCCTCTAATGCAATGACAGGACTTGCTCTGGGTTGTTCTGGGGCAGTGTGTTTCTGGGGCACACTGGGGGTGTTGCACCCAGTCAGAACACTAAATTGGGCTGTGCCAGGGCACCCCACACATGGCACACACTGCACACAGCAGAGCACTCCTGCAGGCCCTGCTGTGCTGCGCTCTGCTCTCGAGCTCCTGTACAGAATCTGTAATCCACATTTAAAGCATTTAATTCACTCTGAGTGAACGGACCGTGTGAGCCCACCCTGGCCATTCCCTTGGCTCTCACGCTGCCTCTCTTCCTCATTTTTCCTGCAGGCCTCTGGCTGTACCTGGCAGGGAGTGACCTGCCCTGCCTGACCCTGATTGGCTCTCCAAATTTCGGATATCGATCGGTTCATCGTGACTTGGAAGCTCAGGTTGCAATAGTGACAGAAAATAAAGCCTTGCAGCAGCAGCTGCATCAGGTAAGCAGCAGATTCTGGGCATGCAGCGGGGATGTTGTACTTCTGGAGCACACAGGGAATGCTGAGGATGCAGTGGCAATAAAAACCTCCAGCTACAATAACTCAGAAGCTGCTGGAGCATGGGGAGTCCTGAGGAGCTGTCAGTGAAGTGACTATTGATGAGCTGCCTGCTGCAAGTGCCCAGTGCTGGGAAATGAGGCCGTAACGGGAAGGAATGTGTGTCCCCAGTGACCTCGGGTACTGGGAGTGCTCAGGGCTGGATGTGCACACAGCCTTTGGAGGACCTGCTGGCTCCTCTGCTCCAGCCACGCTGCCCCTCTGAGCCTTAACCCAGCATTTGAGCATTGCCCAGGGCATGGCAGGCTCCGGGCTAATGAGGCCGGGCCCTTGGAATGGCTGAGCTCGGACTGGAAGAGGGATGGGATGCCCATGAGGTTCTATGACAAAATCCTTATCTTGAATAATAATGACATTATATAATCTTGCACAAACATTTTTAAGTGGTTTGATAGTCAGTGTCTCAGGGTTTTTCTGTGCTGTTTTTAATTAGGCAGCTTGTAATGCTCAGCAGTTCTGCTGCTGCTCCGTGTCCTGCCTGGTTCTCCAGCTGTCTTGACTGAATCTTCTGCTGGAACTGACCGTCCTAAGTCATTTCTCCTGCAGTGTTCTGTTTCAAAGCAGATGTTTGGTGCCTCTGTGTGACTTGGAGACCTCAGAAATGCACTGTGAGAGGCAGGTGCTGGCAGAGTTGTCTGCAAGATCAATGGGAATTGCCCTCTTGCATCAGGGCTCTTCCCTGGGATGAGTCAGAGTGTATCTAATCAAAAACAATTCTATTACTGGAAGAGTTGCTTGAGTATTTCAATTCATATCTTGCCTCTGCCTGTTTCTAATGGAAGGGGAAAATCAATGGAAATGTGACACAAAGGAATTTTCTCACACGGGACTGCAGTGATCTCATTCAAAGGGCTTTAAACCATTCCCGATTGCTGGAAGCTGATTCTGAGATGGGCTGGGTGTTTACTTTCTGTGGTCTTTTTTAGAAGACTTAATCCATTCCTGGGATGCTGCCATGAAATCACTTTGCCTGTGTAATGTTCAGTTCCATTTTAAAAATGTGTGCTGAGATTTGGGAAGAAATGTGAGTGGTCTGGGTGTCTTTGGGTGCTTCTGTGAATGAACTGAGATTGATTCAGGGAACTGGCCTTGCCTCTGGTGCTCAGATCTCACCATAATGGATGGTCATGGAGCAGAATCCTCACAGCAGGGCTGACTGTAGCTCTTTCAGCATTTGAGGGCTCTCAAATTAGAGTGAATTGGCAGATTAATGTCTTGATTCATCTTTTTAGTGTTACTTTCCAGTACTTGGTTCCTGCTTCCCTGTTCCACCCTGAATTTAAATAGTGCAGAGTATTTTCTGCTGTTTGTGACAGCTCCAATTATACAAAAAGATGATGAACAAACTTCCAGGAGCTGTTCTGCTCCTTGTTTGCCTGCAGATCCTGAAACCTGACTGTTTGTGCTGAAACCCCCACTTACCTGTGATCAAAGCCCTGCTCTCACGTGCTGTGAGTGTTGTTATCAGCAGGGTGGTTCATTTCCTCCCTGTGCAGTTGGGTGCAGGCTGGGGGGGCCCAGGAGTTTCTGGTAATTTAGCTGAGATCACGGCTGCACATTCATCTGCAAACACGGCGCCTGAGCCGTCTCTAGAAAGAGCCGCATAAGCCAGTCCCAGGAGGTTTGGGTGAGGTTTCCTTTTCTGGCAATTACAGCCTGGCCTTGAGGAGTTTTCTGAAACTGAAGCTCAGCTCATGCAGCTGTGGGGCACAAAAAGGCAAAACCCTCTACCCTTGTTCTCTGTAGAGTTTTAATTGCAAATTCTTGAGGAAAAATGGTGCATACTTGTGGCAAGATCCCTGGTCAGCTTTATCTGAGTTTGCTTCTCTGAAAGACCATTATATAATTTAACGCATGGGATTTACTGAGATGATGTTTCTTTCCCTGTTCAGGAGCAAGAGCAGCTTTACCTCTGCTCAGGTGTGGTCTCAACATCAACGTTTGAGCAGCCAAGTCGTTATGTGAAACTGTGGGTGAAGCTGGTGACACCTTTGATCAAGAATTTCTTTTGAAAGGAGAAAAGTTGCTGCTTTGGGTGAGTTTGCTGCCATTATGGGGAATTATATTGCACTGACTGTAGTGAATAGCTGCAGTGCTCTGTCATGAAAGAAAGATTTGAACAATTAGTTCATGGACATGCAGATGATGAGGGGAAAACCAGAATTTCTCGATTCCTCTGGGGCACTGGCTGCTATGGACTGGGATCAGTGCTCAGGTCCTGACTAGGTTTTGTCTACTAGAATTTCTGGAAGGGCCACTGGCAGAGAACCCATAAAGTGGTATTTTCCATGCATAGAAATAAAACTCCCTTTTTGAAATGTCTCTTTCAGAGTTTTGCAGAGAGAGGCTGTGTTTGTGCTGTCTTGACCAGCCAATAGAAAGCGTTGCTGGAATACTTAAAATGTTTTGTCTTTGTATCCAGTCAGGGCTTTGCTTTGCCCCTGTAGTGTTTGTTTTGCTTTTCTGTTTTGTGCTGTCCTGGTGGCTCCACTGCCCCATGAGTCCAGCCCTTGGGAGCTCCAGGCTGTCCCTCCTGCCTGTTCCTGTGCTGGGCACTCTGTGCAGCTGGCACTGCTGTATGTGTGCCAGGTGTTCCCACATCCCTTTCACTTACCTGGCCATGGCCTCCCCCTCAGCAGAGTTTGCCTGGCTCCTTCACAGTCAGATATGTTACAAGTGTATTTCCTGAATTGTGAAAGGGCAGGAGAAGACTTCTGGTGCTGGTGTGGGTTTGGGATGTTCCTTGCTGGAAGTAGAAGGCTTGAACCGTAACATCCTGCCAGGAAGGTGTTTGGAAGCCAGGTAAAAAGGTGTGGGAGTGCAGGGTAGGGTGTGAGCAAGGGTTTCTGATCTGGCAGTGCCACAAGCAGGATTTCTGGCACCTGAAAAAAACTGATAGTAAGTGTGAAACTCAGTCATAACTGATTATAAATACTGCTGCTCTGTAATGAAATGAGCTGCTCTCTGGGGCTTGTCTGACTGTGAGCTGTGAGGGAAGTTTGAGGTAACTATTTTAGAACTAATTGTTCAAATATTTCACAGGCTGGGATTTTGGTGAATTGTTTTATGCCGAAGGGACCAGCCTTGGCAGATCTACTCACCTTAATGTGTGTTACTGCTGATACAAATTATTTGTTGTGAAGAAAAGGCTGAGTAGGTTCTGTGCCCTAGAAATAGAAATAACATACTTCAGAGAGGAGCCTGTTTGCAGCTCTGGGCTGTGCAGGTTGGGTGTGGGTGAACTGGACCAAATTTGCACCTTTCTTCTCCCATCTGCTCTAGACAGACAGATGCTCCATGCAGGAGCGTGAGGAGTTTCTGCTCAGTTTGCACTGAGCCATCACACAAAGAGCTGTGGGAAGATGGAGAGCCAGCAGAGGCAAAGGAGTCAGGCACTTGTGTGCAGTTGTTCTGTCTGGCTTCCCACGGTGGTCTGGCTCCCCACCAGCACCACGTCAGAAACCACCAGTGGAAAACCAGTATCCGCCCTGAGAACCCTGTGTGCTGCGAGAGCAGGCTCCTCACGGCAGCGCTTCCAGCACTGGTTTTATTGAAACTTTGCTAAAGTGGTTCTGGTACAATCAAACATAGGCTGAGTTACACAACGGGGAGGTTTTTACAACTAAAAGTACTGCTGTTTTCCATTGTCACTAAATCTAGGCCTCTAGGAGCAGAGCCACACCAGCCAGGACCCACTTGGCAGCTTTTTCTTTTGTCTTCAGGTTGAAGGTCCAGACGTAGGTGGGCCCTCGCGTCCGTGTCTTGTAGACGGGGCACTCGTAGACGTTGATGGTGTCCATGCGGTCCACGGGGATGGCTCTGAGCAGGATCACCGGCATCTCGGGCGTCAGCTCCTTCATGCGCGCGTCCGCGATGGAGCCCGAGGGCACGTCCCAGCGCGCGCCTGCGGGGACAGCGGGGACAGCGCTCGGGCGCTGGCACTGACAGACACTGACTGCTCCCCTCGGAGACTGACAGACACTGACTGCTGCCCTCAGAGACTGACAGACACTGACTGCTCCCCTCAGAGACTGACAGACACTGACTGCTCCCCTCAGAGACTGACAGACACTGGCTGCTGCCCTCAGAGACTGACAGACACTGACTGCTGCCCTCAGAGACTGACAGACACTGACTGCTCCCCTCGGAGACTGACAGACACTGACTGCTCCCCTCAGAGACTGACAGACACTGACTGCTCCCCTCAGAGACTGACAGACACTGACTGCTCCCCTCAGTGCCTGACAGACACTGACTGCTGCCCTCAGAGACTGACAGACACTGACTGCTGCCCTCAGAGACTGACAGACACTGACTGCTCCCCTCGGAGACTGACAGACACTGACTGCTGCCCTCGGAGACTGACAGACACTGACTGCTGCCCTCAGAGACTGACAGACACGGACTGCTCCCCTCAGTGCCTGACAGACACTGACTGCTCCCCTCAGTGCCTGACAGACACTGACTGCTGCCCTCAGAGACTGACAGACACTGACTGCTCCCCTCAGAGCCTGACAGACACTGACTGCTCCCCTCAGTGCCTGACAGACACTGACTGCTCCCCTCAGTGCCTGACAGACACTGGCTGCTCCCCTCAGAGACTGACAGACACTGACTGCTCCCCTCAGAGCCTGACAGACACTGACTGCTCCCCTCAGTGCCTGACAGACACTGACTGCTGCCCTCGGAGACTGACAGACACTGACTGCTGCCCTCAGAGACTGACAGACACGGACTGCTCCCCTCAGTGCCTGACAGACACTGACTGCTCCCCTCAGTGCCTGACAGACACTGACTGCTCCCCTCGGAGACTGACAGACACTGACTGCTCCCCTCAGTGCCTGACAGACACTGACTGCTGCCCTCAGAGCCTGACAGACACTGACTGCTGCCCTCAGAGACTGACGGACACTGACTGCTCCCCTCGGAGACTGACAGACACTGACTGCTCCCCTCAGAGACTGACAGACACTGACTGCTCCCCTCAGAGACTGACAGACACTGACTGCTGCCCTCAGAGACTGACAGACACTGACTGCTCCCCTCAGTGCCTGACAGACACTGGCTGCTCCCCTCAGAGACTGACAGACACTGACTGCTGCCCTCAGAGACTGACAGACACTGACTGCTCCCCTCAGAGACTGACAGACACTGACTGCTGCCCTCAGAGACTGACAGACACTGACTGCTCCCCTCAGTGCCTGACAGACACTGGCTGCTCCCCTCAGAGACTGACAGACACTGACTGCTGCCCTCAGAGACTGACAGACACTGACTGCTCCCCTCAGTGCCTGACAGACACTGACTGCTCCCCTCGGAGACTGACAGACACTGACTGCTCCCCTCAGAGACTGACAGACACTGACTGCTGCCCTCAGAGACTGACAGACACTGACTGCTCCCCTCAGAGACTGACAGACACTGACTGCTGCCCTCAGAGACTGACAGACACTGACTGCTCCCCTCAGAGACTGACAGACACTGACTGCTCCCCGCGCTGCGCCAGGGTAAGGGTGGGTGGAGTGGCGCAATGGGGGTTAGCTCTGACCTGTTCTCATCTCACTGTGACCCACGACTGCATTTGCCTTACTGTGTGTGGGATGTCTGAATAAATTCTGTCCCCACCCCTCCCTTCAGCACGGCTTTATGTGGGCATTGCGGAGTTTAAGGTGAACTGGCCGTGGTGGGATCTGTCACATGCTGTCCTGTGTGCTCTCTGCTTTTGTCCAAGTGGACCCCTCAGCTGCTCTGCTGAACTGCCTCCTTCCCTCTCATTAGCAGTAATTATTGTGGATTTAAGTTTCTCAATTTGTCTTACTCAAGCATCAACTAAGAATGTGACATATGTATTCACTAGAGCCCTGTAGCTCCAGGAGCCCTGGGGTTCAGGAGCTGCAGCCTGAATTGCTGAAGCACAAATCTCTGGTTTGGAAAGGCTGTGTGATCCGGGCAGTGCTGCCCTCAGCTGGCGGCTGAGCCGGGCCCCAGGGGCACCCAGATGGACCCAGGTGCACCCAGGGCTCCCTGCTCTGAGCTGCCGCCAGCAAGTGCTGACACTGCACGAGGGAGAAGGGCTGAGCTGGGCCTGCTCCGTGTCTGAAACACCTCAGAGATGCAGTTTTTACCTTCCATGAACAGCCCGTGCACATAGGAGCCTTCTCTAGGGGGAAATGTTATTTCCTCGCGGGTTTTTTTGGTCACATCCGCTGCCAGACACATCTTATCCAGTGGCCACTGCTTTTTCCTGGCTGTGGACTGCATGATGGCTGTGAGGAAGGACTGGGGGTTGAAGAATCCCGCCAGCCACACTGTTGCAGGCAGCACAAAATCTGTTGACCAGACTTCCAGTTCCTGGAAAATAAACCAGCAGCGTCCTTTAGGGTGGAGGGCGTGCTGTGAGCTGCAGGACACTGTGGCAGAGCTGATGCTTTGCTGTGTGTAAGCCAAGCTTCAGCTGATCTTGCAGAATGGAGACTGGCTGGAGGTGGTGTGGGAGGAATAAGCAGCAGATTCCCCTGCAGCAATGAAGCTGAAACCCTGAATTCATAGTGCAGAAAATGCTGCTGCTATTTTTTAACAAAGCCAGTTTTATTAGTATTTCTTATGGGACACCCAGGGTTGTAATGGGGAGGGGGGCTGATGTTGTTTTGCTACAGTAATGTACTGTAATGGAAACCGTGGTCAGACTTGTGCTCCCATTCCCGGAGTAACAGCCCTTTTCAGGTACTTCAGGCTGGTTAAATTAACTCTGAGAAATAAATCAGTTACCAATAAAGCAGGGCAGTGGTGGGGAGAGTCCTGGGCACCCCAGGCTCTGGCAGTCACACACACACTGCTCACCCTGATCCGCAGGAGCAGGTCTGCGTACCAGTTGGCCAGGGTGAGGAGGGAGGGGTAGGCATAACGTGTCCATGATTCTGGAACGTTGTCATAGAAGAGAGCGTTTGACAGCTCTTCCATCTCGGATGTAATCGTCAGCTCTCCCTTTGAGAAAGAGAAAAGCCCAGGCAGTGTCACCTGCAGCTGCTGCTGGGACAGCCCAAGGGACGTGTGTGGGCTCAGGGGGCACAGGGCTGGGGCTGCCCGGTGCACCTGGCCCAGCCTGGTGGGTGGGAGCTGCAGCAAAGGCAGCAGAGAGGCCTTTGCAGTCCTGGGAGATGAATGACCCAGGCAGCGCCTGCTGCGTACCTGCAGGCCCAGGTCCAGCTCCTTCAGCGAGCGCCTCATCTCGTTGGTCAGGATGTTCATCCTTTCACACTCCTGGAGGGCTACAACCGTGTATGGGGTTTTTTCCTTTGCCTTTCCCATCATCTCCTCCATGTTGAACGGGTCTGGCAGCTGCTGGATGATTTCATCCAGGACTGCCTTCACCTGAAATGAGAATGCCATAAACTGCTCTTGCCCAGAGAAAAGTGCTGCAGATTCCATTAATTAAGTTGGTAAGATTTTTTTCTTTTTCTGCCCTGGTGTTTCTTTGTACCTCCTCCTCTGTTACTAACACTCCATTCTGCTATTCTCTCTCTTGGGTCTTAAAAAGCTGTAGTAGGGCTGGAATCCCCTTCCTTCCTGCTATGGGCCTGCTCTCTCAGTTGTCTCCAGACCTGTATCTGCCTCCCCTCTCTAGCCTCTCCGTTGTCACCCTTAAGAGGTTTTTTTCTGACAGTAATTACTTCCCCCCACCTTAAAAAATAGAGTTAATTTCTGCCATAAAGGACTTGACTCGCCTGTTCCTCTCGGGAGACACCCGAGCCTCCGGCAGCCTCGGATTCCTTGGGCTGCAGCTCCAGCACCTGTGCGGAAGAGCCTGTCCGAGGTGACCGGTCAGGAAACCCATCTCTGCATTGGGGTGCAGGCCATACAGGTGGGGGCTCTCTCCTGGCAGGTTGTCATCGATGTACTGGTGGTAGGCCTGGGCACAGGGTCAGGGCCAGCCTTAGCTTGGAAGTGCAGGCAAAGGAGCCCAAAGTTCCCTGCAACCTTGAAAACCCATCACCACTCTTGGGGCCCTTCACAGCACCTGCCCGTGGGCACGGAGGCTCTTTTTAAACTTGTGTCTCAGCCAGGTTTTTCGCTTTCCATCTCAACCACAGGAATTACTTTTGCAGCAGTTCTGCACATTCCCAGGGGACTGACACTCTCTCCCTACATTCCCCTTGGTGAGGGAGAGGGAAGGGAACATGGGCTCATGCCCATTTTTCCAGAGCAGGGGTTTTCTAGAGAAGATTGCAATGTCTCTTACCTCGTAATCCATGCGGGGAGGGATCATAAACCCTGGAGCCAAGGACACCTCCCCGTCCAGCATCTCGGGCTGCACGTACTCGCTCAGGTACGTGCGGCACAGCCGGCGGTCCCAGTCATCCGTGATGTGCCCCCCGTACATGATCTCCCCAAACAGGTACCGGAGGTCATCCCACGGGACCTGCACAGAGAGGCTCAAGCTGCAACTCTCCTGGGAGTTCCCCATGCAACCACAGAGTGATGGCTCCAGGATTGGCCTGTGCAGGGAGGTGACAGTCCCTGGACCCACAGAGGCTTGGGAAGAGGGGCAGATTTCTCCTTGTCCCACTACGATCATAGCCATCTGTGGTTTGAATCCTGCCTTTTTTCCAACCAGCACTGATCACATCCATGAGGGCAGGTCTAAAGGTGAGACTTCAGCCCTGCTCACTGCACCTGCATTCTTGGGGTGGGCTTTGCTTTTTAGGTGGAACCACCCACCAACACCAAGGCATGGGTCGGAGCAGGCAGGTGGGCCAGGGTAGGCACTTGCCTGGCTGGTGCCTGATGCCTTTTTCAGCCATCTCAATCAGGCTGAGTACTCATCCCCTTCCCCTGCCTGAGCGTGCAGGGAGCAGGGGAGGAGCTGCTTCTGACCCTGGGCTTCATGAGATGATGTTTGCGCTGCAAACTGGTGAATGTTCTAAGCAAGACCAATTGTTGCAGCGTGTGCTGTGCTGAGGAGCAGTCCCCTCATCATCCCTCACCTTGGCGTTGGCCTCCAGGTAGTTCTGCAGGACGTTGACAGAGACGGTCAGGTCGCCGTTGTTGAAGGGGTAGGACCTGTTCCAGCCCTGGGTCCCGAACCTGCGCCGCTCGGCCACCGCAGCGTGGAAGTAGCAAAGGGCAAACAGGATGCACCTGAACTCTGACTCTTTGCTGCACTGCTCCAGGGTTTCCTGCAGAGGAACAGTGAGGGTGGGTTGCAGCTGAATACTGCTATCAGATGCCCCTCTCATGAAGAACATGCATAGGCAAAAGAGAACAGAAAGTGTTCATTAGAAACAAAAGGCACACAATTGTATTTTAATGATTTCGTAGTTGGTAAGTTTTGCTCTCATTTGTTTATGAAGGAATTAGGAGTTCACACCCTAATGCCCTGCTGACAGCTGAGGCAACTTGTTCATGGCAAAGCTGCAGCAGCTCCAGGTTCAGCCTCAGGAAAGGCACTGGCAACCTGGCACTTCCTTGTGTTGGAAACCCTTGGGCAGCTCTGGTTACCCCTAAACCCCTGCCAGAGGGGGACCCTGGGCACTCCAGGAGGATGTGCTGGCAAGGGCTGGCTCCAGGTGCGGTGTCCTTGGGAGCAGAGACACCCCCGAGGTGTGGAGCTCAGCCTGTGGAGCCCAGGAAGGGATGAGCCGTACCTGGAGCCCAGAACAGCCCCAGGAGTACAGGGGTACCTGGTTGAAGAGGTCCAGGGCTCCGTGCAGGTTGGCACGCATGCCTGTGGGCGGCTCGCTGGTGATCTTGATGGAGTTGTCCAGCAGCCCCTGCGGGATGATGTGTGTCTCGGGGCTGGGCGCTGGCTCGGCGCTCATGAACAGTCGGTACTCGGGGTGGCTTTCTAGGCTGTGGTGCTCCACCAGCTTCTCCAGTGTGCTCAGCCACCGTGCCACCAGGTGGATGTTCTGCAAAAGAAACTCTCTGCACCTTGGCAATTTCACTTCCCCCCACCCCGATTCCTACTGTGGCTCCAGAGGGAGAAGGTGCTGGGTACAGCCAGCCAGCCCAGGCAGTGTCACTGCCACTGCCGGCGGGGTGACCCTGCATGCTGTGCCTGGACTGGCAGGACTGTGTGCCCTGGTGTGCCCAGTCGCTGTCAGGGCTGTGTGCCCTGTGCTGAGCCCCACTGCCCCCACCCACCTGCAGGATGACCCAGTGGCCCTCGGCAGCTGCCACCTCCATGGCGTGCTCTGCCACCACCTCCTGGCCCTGCCCCAGGGATACGTTGTGGATCTTCCCGTTGTCAATGGTGAATCCCAGCCTCGTCCCTGCGAGGGGAGTGTCTGCAGTCAGTATCAGCACTGAGTGGGTTCCTGCAGTTCTGGCTGCTTGGCCAGCGGGGCTGGTGCCAGTCTGGGATGGGCAGTGCCTCACCCAGAGCCTCCACATCCTTCAGCGGGTCAACACCGGGGGAGAGGATGAAGAACAGGGGCGAGGAGGGGCTGCTCTCCTTGTACACCTCAGAGAGATCAATGCTCCTTCCTTTCACATACTTGCTTCCCATTTTCTCTTCCACAAATTTCCTACAGAAAAATAGAACCATCCTGTGAGATGGGAACAGTCCCTGGTTGCAGCTGGAGTGGTGACACTCTGGGCTCTTGCAGGAGAGCCCTGTGCTGGGCACCAGGTACCTGATGGCATAGGTCATCCTGTCAGGGCGCAGGCACCGCAGCACACACAGCTTCTGCAGGGCTGTCTTGTTCTTCCAGTCCATGGGGAACACCTCGTTCTCTGGTGCCTCCATCTCCACAAACCTTTTCCATCGCTTTGCTGAGCTCTCAATGTCATTCTCCAGGCTGGTGAACTCCTCCATTTCTGAAAGTGCCTTCAGGTTCCACAGAGAAGGACTAAATCACTCCTGGGCTCTGCTCATCCCCAGGGACCCCCCTGCAGGTGACCCCAGACCCATTGCACTGTGCTGGCATTGCCTTGGCACAGTGGGTGACTGCACAGACCCACCTTGACAGCACCCCAGTTCTGGTTCTGCAGGAAATCCACGGGGGATGTCACACCAGTTTTGGAAGGGAAGCGCAGGAGAAAGTCCAGCTCTGCTGGGTTCACTTCTTTCTTTAGGGCCAGGACCTGAGAGTTGGGAGTGCAGTGTCACAGCCTCAGTGTGAGGGGCGAGAGGCTCTGAGCATCCACAGCAGCACCAGAGTAAGAGAACAAGCTGTCTGAAGCCACGTGAATGCCTGTCGTACAGCAGGAGGGATTACCTGGAAGGCAACCTGGGCCAGGAAGATGAGTTTGTCTCTCTCAAAGAGGCCCTGAGCAGTGTACACGTAGACTGAGAAGGTGATCTGGTCGGTCAGGTTGATCACCCTTTCCCGGGTGTCGTCGCTGGGGACTGCTCGCTCGATGGCTTTCTCAAAGACCCCGTTGAAGGCCTGAGGAAGATCCCAGCAGGCATCAGCCTGTGGCTGCTGGGGTCTTGTCAGCAGCATGAAAGCTGAAACACCGAATCTCTGTGCTCCCCCAACTCTGTCCCACCCACAGACATCTCTGTCCCTCCTCACTCCCCATCTACCTTGAGAGAGAACTGGTAGATGGGGTTGATCTTGCAGAGGTCACTCAGGATGAAGTACAGCAGGGATGCGCGCTCTGCTGCCGGCCGGTAGTTCTCTCTTGCAACGTTTATTTGTACTTCAGTGACTTTGGCTTCTTTTACCTGGAGGTGCAGGGGGTGGGTGTCACCAGAACCCTGTCACACACCAAAGCAGTGCCCACCCTCCTGCTGGGTGCCCAGCCGAGCTGTCCCTCTGTCTGTGGCACCAGCTCCAGCGAGCACATTTACCTTTTCCTCAATTTCCTTGGCTGTGCGCTTCGTTATCTCCAGGTTCTCCACCAGTGCTGTGTCCCGCAGGAAATCTCCCCCGGCAGCCGACAGCCGGGCGAGCAGGGAGTCCTCCAGCTCCTTCAGCTTGATCTTGAACTCGTTCTGGCTCTTGGTCAGGCTTGCCTGCAATAGCAGCACCCAGGGATGGGTCACTCAAGAGATCCCACCAGAGGGCTGGCACCAGTCCCCTGTCGTAGGGCCACCAAGGTGCTGGTGCGAGGGAGGGGGGATGTGGCCCTGCTGGGTGCCAGCATCAGCCCAGGGTGAGGTGATGAGTGCACCCAGGCAGTGCTGGCTGCAGGGACCTGGGGCTGCAGGGTCTGCCTGGGGCTTCCTTGGCTCCCAACAAACAGCAGCGGGCACAGAGGGGAGCTCTGACACTCCCTGCCCAGACCCTCCGCAGTGCCCAGGCCTCCCCACCCCTCTAACCAACCCCTCTAGCCCTTGTACCTTCAGATCCTCCCCACCCCTCTGACCAACCCCCCTATTCCCTGTACCTTCAGATCCTCCCCACCCCTCTAACCAGCCCCCCTATTCCCTGTACCTTCAGATCCTCTCCACCTCTCTAACCAACCCCTCTAGCCCCTGAACCTTCAGATCCTCCCCACCTCTCTAACCAACCCTCTAGCCCCTGTACCTTCAGATCCTCCCCACCCCTCTAACCAACCCCTCTAACCCCTGAACCTTCAGATCCTCTCCACCCCTCTAACCAGCCCCCCTATTCCCTGTACCTTCAGATCCTCTCCACCCCTCTAACCAGCCCCCCTATTCCCTGAACCTTCAGATCCTCTCCACCCCTCTAACCAGCCCCTCTAGCCCTGTACCTTCAGATCCTCCCCACCCCTCTAACCATCCCCCTCTAGCCCCTGTACCTTCAGATCCTCTCCACCCCTCTAACCAACCCCTCTAGCCCCTGTACCTTCAGATCCTCCCCACCCCTCTAACCAACCCTCTAGCCCCTGTACCTTCAGATCCTCCCCACCCCTCTAACCAACCCTTCTAGCCCCTGTACCTTCAGATCCTCCCCACCCCTCTAACCAACCCCTCTAGCCCTGTACCTTCAGATCCTCCCCACCCCTCTAACCAGCCCCCTATTCCCTGTACCTTCAGATCCTCCCCACCCCTCTAACCAACCCTTCTAGCCCCTGTACCTTCAGATCCTCCCCACCCCTCTAACCATCCCCTCTAGCCCCTGTACCTTCAGGGCCTCCAGGTCTGGCCGCTCCCGGGCCACCACAGCAGCCAGCAGCTGGTCCTCCAGGCCCTCCCGTGTCACCAAGAAGTTGATGAGAGTGCACTGAGCCTGCACCTCTGGCTTGTAGTGCGGGTTGAAACTTCGGGTATGCAGGATTAGGCGGAACTGCTGGTTATACTCTACTTCTTTATCTCCAATCCTAATGTATCTGTTCAGTTAATTAAACAAATTAATCCCCGCACACTGGGCAGTAACTCGTCACAGACAGATGCCCTCAGCCTGTGTGCTGTTCCTGGCCACTTGGGATGAATTTCTTTGGTTGGGAAAAGGCACAGCAAGGGCAGAAGTACCAAGCCAGCCTTGGCAGGGCAAGGATGGAGGAACAGGAGCTGGAGACTGCCCTGCCACAGCCCCTCATGGCCTCTGGGGTGCAGTTCCCCTTCCAGCTTTTCATGCCACATGGCAGGTGTCCCAGGGAACAAGTCCTTGAGTCACTAAATGAGCTGGATGCCAAGGACCAGGCCACATTCAGTACAGATGTCCTCCATGGGACATACTGGAGAGCACTGGGGATGTGGCCAAAGCAAAAGAAGGATCAGGCTCCAAGCTGCCCACAGTGAAGGTGCTTCTAGCAGCATTTTGGGGCAGCAGTGGCTGCTTGGGGCAGGTGAAACCCCTGAGCATTGGGGTGTGCTGACCTGCCCATTAAGGTCCTGCCCAGCAGCGGGTCCAGCACTGCCTCTATGGTCTCCCCGATGTCCTCGATGAGCAGCGTCTGTCCTTCAGAGACCGCCTGGGCAATGATGTCCAGGTATCTGAGGGGGGACAGGGGAGGTGTGTATGGCAAGCCTGTGCACTGTGGGGGCTCGGGCTGCTGTGGGGCGCTCACAGAGTGCTTTCCACTCACTGTGCCCTGTTGGGACCCCGTTGTGCTCTGCCAGTCCCCCACAGAGCTTGTGGAGGTGTTGGGTACACCACCAGGGCTGCTGCCCTTGGGTCCCCTGGCTCTGATGGGGGACGTGATTGCCCTGACTCTGCACCCCTCAATGGCAGGGAAAGGGGGGCTGGTGCAGCCTGGGCCTGTGCCCACCCCGCAGCCCCTGGCCCACCTCTTCTGGCCCAGGCGGACGATCTGCAGGTCCTCCCCAAATTTGTTCTTGATCCACTTTCCGCCCTGCAGCTGGGCGTCCACGAGCAGCGGCCAGCGCTGCGTGCTGCACAGGATGGCCGCGTTCTCGGTGGAGGTGCGGTCGCTGGGCAGCCCCTGGTTGTTCCAGGCAGCCACGTCGGCAGAGTCCGTGAGGAGGCTGAGCGGGTCCAGGTCCGGGGTGATGGGGATGGGCACCTGCCGGGAGGGGCTGTTGGTGCCTGGGGCAGAGGCGTGGGAGCCCCTGGTGCTGCAGGGCACTGGGGAACGCGCTCTGGGCTGGAACCTGCGCCCCTCACCTTCTGTGCCTGCAGGAAGGGGACCCAGTGCTTCTCCAGCAGCTCAGCCCTGTACTTCTTGGTGAAGTATCCGATGTAGGACACGAAGGCAGAGACCAGCAGCACGTCCCCACACAGCGTCTTCTCCTGCTCTTTGAGATCCTCCACTGACTCTGCCCAGCGCACGTTTTCGGACGCCAGGCCCCCAACGAGCCTAGGGGTAGGAGGGGATGGGGACGGTGCTGTGACCAGGCCAGGGGTGGGTGGCAACTCAGCCATGGTGACCTGGGGCCTTGTCACCAAACATCTCCATGGCTGCCTCCCCCCATGAATGTCTGGCCCAATTAATCTCAGAATTTTTTAATTTGGGGAGGGATGGAGGGCTCTGCTGCTCCCATGGCCTTGGTGTCACGGCCACCAGGCAATGCCAGGGAGCAGCAGCCTGCCCTGGTGCTTCAGAGCCAATGTTTGCATGGTACCTGTTTGCCAAGTTGATGACTTTGTTGGTTTCATCAGCCTCCTGCTGGCATTTGATCTTCTCTGCTGTGGCTTTCTCAAACTGAGCAGTGAGAGTCGCCAGATTTTCATTCAGGGCCTTTGGAAGAGAACAGCCCCAGAGCTATTCCCTGCCCAGATGGGACGCTCCATGGTCCCAGAGCTCTGCAGTGTCTCCAGCCCAGCACAGTGTTTGGGCCAGGCTCTGGGTTCACGGAGTTCTTTTGCTCCTTTGGTGACTGAGGGGCTCATAGCTGGGGGCTGTGGGGATTTTGCTTACTTACCACAATTTTGCTCTTAATTTTACTCAGCCTCGCCTGCGCCTCTGCCAGCTCGGCATCAGCATCAGCCACTGCCTGTCTCTTGGGCTTCACCGTGCAGTGCACTTCGTAGAAGCGCACCATGTTGAGGCACCAGGAGCACAGCCCTGCCGCGGCCGTTGACTTGGACTTGATGAACTCGGGATTAAAGCTGGGGTCGTTCCGGTAGGGCCTGGAGCGGGAGGACAGCCGTGCTGAGGAGCTGCCGGCAGCTGTCCCACTCCTCCCGGCGCTCGGGCTGCCTCTGGGTGGCAGAGCAGGGCCAGCGCCTGCATCCCGCTCCTGTCCCCAAACGCTGCTGGGCTCTGCGCCCCCCAGCGTCCCTGCCAGGGCAGCTGGTGGCAGGGGCTGTGAAGGGGCAGGAACCAGCCATGGACTCACTCAAATGCCTTGAGACACGCCTCAGGGATGTTTTCCCCATCATAGTTTTTTCAAGCTTGCAAGGAAAGTGTCTGCTTTTCCTATCTTGACTTTTCCTGCTGTCCAGCTCTTGTCCTTCGGAATCTTGCCGTTTTCGGCCGTCAGAATCAACACAGCTGCCATCACATTCACTACCTCTGGTGGTGGGGCCCCAAAGGACTTCAGCTCTGTCAGGTTGTACTGGGGAGGGACCACAGGGCCACTGAGCATCCTCCTGGCCCAGGGCTGCCGGCCCTGGCTGGGCACCCGCCTGCCCCTGAGAGCTCACCCACCTTGTTGAGCGTGTCGAGGGCCTCGCGGGCGGCCGAGAGCACCACCTCTGCTTCTGCCAGGTCACTCGCACAGGCTCGCTGCTTCTCAGCCACTATCTGGGGAGGGAGCACATGGCATGGGGTAAGTGGCTGTAACCACAGAGCTCACGCTGCCCTGTCCCACGCTGGACACCAGCTCAGCGCTTCTCACCTTGTTGATGGCCTCGACCTTCAGCTCCTCCTCATCAGCAATGGCTTTCTCCTTGCTGACCTTCTCTGTCTCAACGCCCACCACGTGGATCAGTTTGTCTGTGTCCTCATTCTTCTGCTTCAGCTCTACCTCCTGGACTGCCAGCATGGCTTTCAGGTCATCCACCTCAATGAGGGAAGAAACAGAGCAGATAAAAGGGCTGATCCTGCCAAGCTCTGCCTGGTGGAGCAGCAGTGTCTCAGTACGGGGCTTGGGGACGTTACAGACACTGTGACCATCCTGCAGGGATGTGCCTGCTCTCTCCCCCTGTGCCAGACCCCGAGCAGGTGTGATGCACAGGAGCAGCTGTGGGCAGGCACCTGTGATGCTGTGCTCCGCAGCTTCATCAGCCCCTTCTCCAGCCTGTCGATGCTGCCAGAGAGGTTGCTCCTTTTATCTGCCAGCAGGTTCTGGTAGAGCTTTATCTGCTCCAGGAAGGTCTTTGGCGTGGTGTAGTTATAGCGTCTCTCCACGGCCAGGTAGATCTTGGACATCTCCTTTGAGCTTGTGTGGACGAAGGACATGAACTGGCTGATGGAGGCCTTGACCTCTGGCTGCACAGAGAGCACAGACAGGGAGCTGCTGCAGCAGGTGGCTGTGGTGTGCAGGCTGCACTGAGCCCTCCTGCAAGGCTGGCTCTGTGTGCAGCCACAGAGGCCAGAGCAAAGTGACCCCTTTCATCAGCAGCACAACGCAGAGCTGAGATAGAGCTGGTGGTGAAGGCAGTGGTGCTGGTTCCCATGCCCAGCTCTGTCCCTGGCATCCCTGTGTGGGGAGCAGCTGCTGCCCCTGGGCTGTTACCTGTGAGGGTGTTGTTTTAAGGACAGAATGGAAAGGGAGGGTTCATCCTCACCAGCACAGCACAGGCTGCAGGCTCTGACACTGGAACCAGCTGTAAACTTATCCCAGACCTATTCCCAGCTTGCTGTTCCCAGCCCTCTGGGTCATGCCAGGCCCCCATCCCTGGGCACACTAAACACAGAGAGCAGCAGAGGAGCAGTTCACTGCCCAGTGCAGCCCGGGCTCCCAGCTCACCTCGATGTCCGGTGTCTCCTCCAGGAAGCGGCTGCTGACGGACACGAGCGCGTCCTCGGGCCACTCGTGGAACCAGTCGATGGCCGTGCAGTTGACCACAGCTGGGAACCTCCTGGCCCGCACACGCAGGGTGGAGCCCACGGGGGAGAAGCAGAGGACAACCTGGGGCAGAACAGCGGTGCCTGAGGGGGTGTCCCTGCTGCCAGGGCAGGGGCAGCATCTCTGGGGGCTCCACATGACTGCAGACCTGAGCTTTGCTGCCTTCCCATTGACTCTCACCAGGGCTGGAACAGGGTTCCCTTTGGTGCCTGCAGTCAGCAGCTGAGCTCAGTGCTCCTGTGGGTGTCCCTGGCAGTGCCCAGCATGGCCTGTGGCCATGGAAGCCACTGCTCTGCTGTGCCCCCAGGGAGGTCAATACAGGGCTGTTCTGCCCTTGTGCCTCTGGCACTGGGGGCACCTGGGGAGTCTCTGGCAACACCTTTTGCCTAAACCCACCATCCTGGGATGAAACCTCAGTGTTCTGTTGCAAAGAGGTTTTGGATGGGGCAAATCAGGGGCACAGACAAATCAACCTGGAGAGCAAACACCCACCTTCAACTGGCGCCTGACTTTTTCTATAAATAATTTCCAGCAGTTTTCCTTTGTATCCTCCAATCCAAGGGACTTCACTTGAGGCCTCATGGACCCGATGATAGTTTCCATGTCATTATCCTGAAAGAGGCCTGGCACCTCCCCAGACGCCAAGAAATCATTGATCACAACCAGGAATGATTCTTCAGCCACCTGGGAGTCTGTCATCAGGAACACGGCGGGGATGTTCTTCACAGCTGCCTTGATGTACTGGGAGGCAAGGTCCAGCTGGGAGAGAGAGAAACTGTCATCCCCCCAGTTCAACCCCCACGAGGTGTTCTCCAAAGAGACCAGTTTGGAGCAGCCCTGGGCTGCCACGGAGCCTTTGGGAAGGAGCCCTTGGGAAGGAGCTGGTGCCAGGTGCTCTGCCCAGGCACAGGTCCAGCACCAGGGCTGCCCACACCACCACCCCCAGTGTCACCAGGAGCTCCTGCCCGTGCCTGGCTGGGGAAGCACTGTGGGCCTCTGGGGCAGGACTCAGGGGTGTCACCTGTGGATTCCTCGTGTGCAAACGCAGCGTCACAAGCAGAGCAGAGCCTGGTGAGCCCCCCCAGGCGCCGTCACTGCCAGTGCAGGACCCAGCCCCAAGCAGGTGGCACTGAGCCAGGGTCCAAAGCTGCTCCTACCTTCAGGTCTGGGATGCCGTAGCCTTTCCTCAGCGTGATCTGGAACACGCTCAGGTTGCTGATGTGAGCTGCCAGCCGAGCCAGGCTCTGCTTCCCACTGCCTCCCACCCCCACCAGCAGCGCGTTGCCCCGAGGAGACTCCAAGATCCGGCTGATTCTGCAAATGTGAGACACTGCGTCTTCAAAGAGCACCTGAAGAAAACAGGAGGGGGAGGTTTGGTGTTCTGGATCAGGCCAGAAAGAGTAGTGAGTGCCCCATAATGCACCAACCCAACCAAGCAGCACAGTGCTGCAGTCCCACATTTTCAGGGCAGACCTGCCTGCCACAGGCACTCACCAGATTCATTGCTGCATTCACCGCATTGTAGTTGTCCAGGGCTTCCCCAAGGAGGTCACTCAGGGATGCCCAGCTTGTCACTGGCATGTACTTGAAATCATCCATGCCCTGGGCAAAGTGGCAGTAGATGTTGGGCTTGGCGAACATCAGCTCTTCATTGATCTCCTGGGAGAGGCAATTCCAGCTGTGGGGCTCAGCTGTGGGGCACCACTGGGCTGGAGCACCCTACTTTTCAGCACAACTCACTTGAAAGGAGGCTTTGCTGATGTCGGCCATCACCTTCTTGAAGCTGTACTGATCCTCTTCATCGACAAGCTTGTCTCCATACACCCTCTCTGCTTCGTGGAGCCAGAGACGCACCAAGTCCACGGGGGCTTTCAGGCAGTCAGGGGTGGAGAAGAGCAGCCCCTGACAAACAAAGCCCGCAGCCCTTGGGGTTATTTTAGTGCTGCTCAGAGCTGATTGCAAAGGTTTGCTCTGGGGAGAGGCCAAGGCCCTTTTCAGGGACACGGTATGCTGCAAGGATGTGGGACCAGGAAAGGGAGGAACAAGGATGGTTTAGAAGGAACAGCTCTCCCATACCTGGAATATGTTGGAGAGGTCCCGCAGGTTGAAGATGTAGTGGAACTTGATGGCTGTTGGCAGAAAGTTGGAGGCAACCTTCTGGTGCAGGGCTGTTGGCAGGACAGGGTGGTGAGCAGGCTCCAGGTCCCCAGAGACCCCCGAGCAGTGCATTCCCCAGGGGCTCGTCCCACCCCAGTGTGGCAAAGGCTCACCCAGCGCTGCTGCCACCAGCCTGGGCTGCATCTTCTGCAGAGGCGTGGGCATGTTGTGGCGGGCCAGGTGCTGCTGCAGGATGGTGCCGTACACGGTGCTCAGAGCCTCGCGGCTGGGGAAGCACACGGCCAGCACGCAGAAGTGGCGCTGCACAAAGGGCACAAATGGACGTGGGCACTTTGTCCAACAGGGGCTGACGCAGCCAGCTGGCACTGCAGGGTCCCCTGCCCCATTCCACCCTCTGGGCTTCGGTGCCTGGAGGGTGAATGTGCCAGGCAGAGCCGTGCCCCAGCCCCTGCACACCTGCAGCCGTGGGTCGATGGTGAAGGAGCCCGCGGTCGGGTTCATGCAGGCCACGTACTGGCAGTTGCGAATGTCCTTCAGGGTCAGCTTGTTCCTGTCATACCTGGGTGGGGACCAGCACTGTGACACTTTCCCGGGGATGGGGACAGGTTCCCCCCTTCGTGCCGTGCCCCTCCAGCACCCACCAGTGCCCGTGGTCCAGGTGCTGCCGAATAAGCGTGTGTGGTGCCACGGTGCCGTACTTGTCCACCTCTGGCATGTTCATGTCGTCGATGAAGTAGATCAGCCTTCTGGTGCCAGGTGGGCCAAAAACCCTCCCTGATTTCTTCTCCAGGGGTTTCTCAAGGACGGCTGCAGCGAGAGGAGCAGGTGGGTGGGGGTCAGCACTGCAGGACCCTGCTGCACAGCCCAGTGTGGGGCCAGCTGCTGGCTCTGCGAGCCTTACCCTGCAGCATGGCCGAGGTTGTGTAGAAGTTGAGGGGCACAGACTGCACCAGGTATTCATCTGTGCCGAGTGCTTCCAGCTTGTCCCACATCAGCACTGACTTTCCCGTCCCTGCGTTCCCCACCAGCATCACCGGCCGCTGCTTCTCCATCAGCAGGTCCATGAAGTAGCGGAGGCGAATGGTCTCTGTGGTGTGCACCATGGCTGCCTGGGGAGAGGCTCTGTCAGCCCCTGCATTGCCCTGGCACTGGCAGAGGCAGGATCCTCTGTCGGGGCAGCGTGCCAGAGCCCTGCACAGCGCTCCTGGCAGCTCCAACAGATGGTGCTCTCTGCAGGCAAACCTGGTCCCTCTCTAAAGCAACACCTCCGGTGTGCTCTGTCGTGCTGAAGACTTTCTGACCAAAACCAAGTTATTACACAGAACAACACAGACAGCTCCTGAAACCACCACACAGCCACAGCCTCACCCTTTTCCCTGATAGCTTAGATAACCCCTGCAAGATGCCACTGCAGGAAACACAAATGGAGTGCTAAAGGACATTTTGCACTCAGGCAATAGTCACAGATATTTTGTGAGACTCTCTGAAGCTGCAGGTTAATCTGAAGGTAAAGGAGACATGGAGCCTGAGGCTTCTGTGGGGTAAAGAGAACCACTGGAAGCCATCAGGTTTGATGGGTGCTACCAGTCTGAATCCTGATGATGCTCCACACATTACTGAGGGGAAGACTGTGGAGTGACAGTCAAACCAGATAAACACAGTGCTTGTGGGAAATACCTGTAAGGGGATGTCAGGGTCGAGCTCAAACGCTGGCACTCTTTCATCCCAGAGACTGAATGTCTTCGTTTTTGGATGAATGTAATAGTCAAAAACTGTCCCCTGATTAGGAAACTTGATGACTTTAAATTCTGACAGCCACCACTTGCTGAACTGCTGGCGGTGATCCACCAGCTGGAGGACAAAACAGAGACACTCAGACCCCTGCCACAGGATGGGATGCAGAGAAGGGTGGCAGGTGCTGGGCAGTCCCTTGGCTGTACCTGGTCCTGGAACAAGGCCCCACCAAAGGCCCAGATGCAGGCGAAGACGAAGAAGAGCTCGTATTGCTCCCGGGGTGAGTCTGGTGGGACATTCTGGGGTGTCAGAAAACATTCCAGCAGGGACAGAACTGTCTGTATGGCCGTGACGTCAGGAACAGGGGTGATTGTCTTGAACTCAGACTTGAGCTTCTCCAGGCATGGTGGCAGGTACTTGTCAAAGAGGATCATCAGAGCAGCCTTCTCAGACTTCTCTGTCCTTGTCTCAATCCAGCTGGCCACAATGCTGTGGGAGAGACAAACAGGGCTGCAGCAAGTATCCCATCCCATCCCAACCCACACTGTCCCATCCCAACACACACTGTCCTGTCCCATCCCATCCCATCCCATCCCATCCCATCCCATCCCAGCTCACGGGCTCCAGCCCAGGTCTGCAGGGTTGATGTAGAGGATCCCAGCCCGGGACACGGTGGCCGGCGTGGCCGTCCGCAGGTGGCTGATCTCGAAGATGAGCCTCATGGTGGGAGTGAGGGGGATGCGCTCGTTGCTGGCCAAGGTGAGAACCTGGGGGAAGTGGCTCGTTGTGGGGGATGTCTGGAGCTGGTCCCCCCGAGATCACAAATGAGCAAAGCCCCTGAGGTGTGATGGCACCAACCTTATTGTCATCCATGACTGTGTTCAAGGACTCGATCCACATGGGATCAATGTCTCCATCAAGGATGATCCATTTGGGCCCATCATGCGTGATGTTGGCCAGGTCACGCATGGCTGTGGAGAACAGACCTGCCCCACAGAGAGACTCGGCTTGTTCCTCTCCACACACAGCCCTTTGCTGGAGGACACGTGGGATTGGTGCTCCCATGAAACACATTCCTTCTCCCTCCCACTCCAGGAAAGAGCCCCAAGGAAAAGTCTTCCCATTGCATCTCACATCCCACAAAGTGAGCTCACAGCACTGGTGTCTCACCATCCTTCCATTCCCGTGTGGCTGGATGGATGATCCCAAACAGCTCATCACAGGTCACAGCCTTGGGGTCCAGGTCCACTGTGACCGGCCTCCTCTTCAGCATTTGGTACGTCTTGTTGAGCGACTTCAGCACCTGTGCAGAGAGGATGGTGCAGCCACAGTGCTGATCCCACCGGGGCAATCTCAGCCTTCAGCAGCCTCTGCCTGTGGCGGGGCCATGGAGCCCTGCTCCCACCTGGACTGCCGGGAAAGCCCTGAGCTCCCTGAGCAGAGCCAGCCCCGGGACAGGGCACTGTGTGAGCCCAGGCCCTGCCCCAGCCCTGTCTGCCATCCTGCCGGCTCCACAGCACGCCCAGGGTCAATCCTGAGAGCGGGCCCCTGTCTGCTCTCTGTCTTTGTCTCTGCTCTGCCCAGGGTATCCCTCTCAGTCCCTCCCTGAGCTGTGATCCCAAACCTGCTCAGCTGCAGGGCTGGCACACAGCACCTGCGGGCCTGGCACTGCTGTCCTCTGCCCAAACACTGCTCTGGCAGGGCTGGGGGCCGCACAGCCCTCACCAAGGAGCCGTGGGAGGCCACGGGATATGCTTGGCCAAGGCCAGAGGGGCCCCATGTCCTCGGGATGGTCTGGCCCTACCTGGGACTTGCCGCAGCCGGCGTTGCCGACAACGAAGACGGAGTGTCGCACTTGGAGCAGCTCCTCCAGCTGCACCACCTTCAGCACAAAGTTCTCCTCTGCCTGCAGCTTCAGCTCCACCATGGCCTCACGGATCACCTGGGAGGGAGAGCAGGCACTGACCACCAGCAGCCTTGGAGAGGCTCTGGAGATGAGCTGGCTGCTCCCAGGAGCACTGAATAGAGCATCAGCCTCTGGATCCTGCCAGGACTGGCACATCTCTGGGGATGGTGCCCTGCTCGGGCTTGCACCTTCTCAAATTCGAGGTTCCTCTTCCTGGGAACGTCCAGTGCTGGAAACAGGTCTCCAATCAGCCCCAAGAACACAGGCAAGTCATCTGTCACGATCTTGGGGATATTGAAGTCTCGTAAAGCTCTCATCAGGACCTGGTCCTCTGCAGAGCCGGGGTCCCCCCTCTTTAAGGAGCCTGCCACCACCAGCACAGACTTGATGGCCCGCAGCCCCCAGTCGTAGTGGTCCTGTGACAGGAAGCAGAGAATCACCATTTCCCTTTGGTGAGGGAGAACTGCTTCAAACAGCACTGCAGAGGAACACCCTGTCCATCAGCCAGGTCATCCACATGGCACCCACTGGGCTGGACCTAAACTGAGCTCATCTACAGGAGAAGCCTCTGGCAGTCATGGGGGTGGTTTGGAACTGGGAACCTGACTTCCTTCTTGGAGGCACGTTTATAGTGTAAATCACCTCTCCTGAGATGAATAATATCTGAATGCTCTCGCCTCAACTGGCCTAATTCTAATTCCTTGTTATTCTACTTTTGGGCTTCTTGATTCCTTCCTTAGGGCAGAAAGGTGCCATGTGATGCACCTGGTAGAAGTGGGTCTGGTCCAGCCATAGACCTGAGCTGTGCAGAACTGTCACTCTGTGTGTCACCACCAGCAATCCCACCACAGTGTGTCAGCTCTGAGGATCAAATGGACTCTTTCCTCTCCCAGCCAGCACTGTGTGATATTGTTAATTACCTGTTTTGACAGCAGCTCTTTGCAGAGCGTGTAGAGAGTGATGAACTTTCTTGCCAGGAGCCTGGCATCGAGAAACCCCTCTGCCACAAGCATGATTTCGCAGATCAGTTCAAAATCGGGGACCACCATAGCGCAGGGTCTAGAGAGGAGCAGCTGCAGTTGTCAGGGCTGCTTACCACGTCCTTACCCTCCCACAGCTCCCAGGGTTTGCCCCCAGGTTTCCCGTGTGATGAACACTCGGCTGCTGCAGTTACACCTGCTGGGGTCTCCTGCCCAGACTCCTTCTCCATGCAGGGCTCATGTCCCACCAGGCTGGGGCACGCCAGCCCTTCTGCAGTCACAGGCTGAGTTTCACCAAGGACAGGGCTCCACAGCATCCCTGTGCCTCCCCTTCCAGTGCTTCACCACCTTTTGGTCAACTCTCTGTTGGATTTTAGTTGAGGGTGGCAACCCACCTGAGTGTGCTCTCCCCTTGCTGAGCAGCCCAGCTCATCCTGCCTGGCCACCTCTGGGGAGTGACAGGACTGACCCGTGGTGCCAAGGGCTCCCTCTCACCAGGGCCACCACCCTCGGCTGAGGGTGCTACAGGTGTGGCACAGGAGTGCCAGCACAGAGGGAAGGGCTGCAGTGACACTGACCCACCTGAACAGAGCTGGCACCCACCTGAACAGAGCTGGCACCCACCTGAACAGAGCTGGCACCCACCCACCTGAACAGAGCTGGCACCCACCCACCTGAACAGAGCTTTCAGGTTCTCGGGCAGCTCTGTGCGCCCGGCGTAGCCAGGGTTCATGGTGATGAAGATCCCCACCGACGGGACCAGCGAGATGGTCTCCCCCAGGAAACTGAATCTTTTCTTCCTGGCACGGATTGCATCCTGAATACATTTTACCTGCCAGGTGAGCAGAGGTGTTGGCCCTGACTGCTCCCCAAGGTGAGCCTGAGGGTTTGGCTTTGCCAGGAATAATATTGAGGTCTTGCTGAAGCCATAGCAGCAGGAGAGCTGCCCTTAAACCAGCTCCTTCCTAATCACCCCAACTCCCTGTGCCAGGTGATGGCAGAGCTGGGGGTTACAGGTCACCAGGATGGACACAGCTGCACTGTGAGGTTTAACTGTGCCCAAATCCCCTGCACTGCTGGGATTCCACCCCCCACCCTGTGTCCAAACAGGACATAGTGGAGACAACAGCGGCAAACTGTGCTGTGAGCCAGGTTTAACTGGGGCAGCATCCAGGACGTGAGCTGGGAAGTCTCTATGGCACCCAGTGCCGCTGTGTTGTGGGGACAGCACGCACCTGCACCGCAATGACAGACAGGACCTCCACCAAAATGCGATTGAACTCGTCAAAGCAGCCCCAGGCGCCGGTCTGGGCAAGTCCTTTGTAGATGTTCCCACAGGACTGGAGAGAAACAGAGCAGAGGGGCAGGGTTCAGGCACTGCAATCCCTCACAACAGCTGCAATGGGGAATTTGGTGACCGAACTCAAGTGCTGAGAGCTGCTCGTGCCTTACGGACTGTGCTCTTCCTGAGGGCAATTCTCCACAGGGTAAAGCCTCCCTGCTGAGGCTCCCCTGGGCTCCCAAACAAAGGGTCCCTCGTCCCAGACACCCCGTGGTTCTCACCTGGGCGCCCCCATCCTGTGCCTACCTTGTAGTCCATCTGCTCGGAGCAGTTGAACACGTAGACCATCATGCCCACGGCCCGGCCCAGGTCCTTGGTGGTCTCTGTTTTCCCGGTGCCCGCAGGGCCAGCAGGGGCCCCCCCCATGTAGAGGTGCAGGGACTGGGTCAGGGTGATGTAGCACCTGTGCAGGGACTGGGTCAGGGTGATGTAGCACCTGTGCAGGGACTGGGTCAGGGTGATGTGGCACCTGTGCAGGGACTGGGTCAGGGTGATGGAGCACCTGTGCAGGGACTGGGTCAGGGTGATGTGATGCAGCACCTGTGCAGGGACTGGGTCAGGGTGATGTGGCACCTGTGCAGGGAGGGCCGGGGCTGAGCGGGCCGGGGCAGGGGCGGGGGAGCCGAGCCTCACCTGTCGGTCAGGGGGGTGATGACCAGCCGGGGCGTGTTGCCCAGGTACTCGTAGGCGTACCGCAGCTGCGCGTCGCAGATGTTGGCGAAGCAGTGCTTCTCCCCGTCGTCCCAGCGGTGCCGCAGCTGGGACTGCCACGCAAACGCCTGCGAGGTCTCCACCTGCAGAGCAGCCGGCTGTAGGGGCTGGGGGCGCTGGCACTGCCCGCCCCGGCCCGCTGGCACAGCCACACACCCTGCTCGGGGCTGCTCGCCACCTCCCAGCGCTAGGACAGGGGGCAAAGGGGTCCCAGGGCCGTGCTGGGGTGCGTGGGGACCATCCCTCCCCACGGCCCAGCCCAGCCCACACCCACCAACAGAGGTGCCCAGTCTGAATGTAATGGAATGACAGGAAACCATGCTCCAGAGTTCTGAGGGATGCTGCACCAAAAATTCCCTCTGGTACCAAATACCTTTGTTTGGATCATTTTGCTTATAACATCCCTTGCATGGACATCAATAGTACAGATTGTCATGATCTTCATTCTGTCTCCAGCACTCAGGTTCCCAAGGAGCAGGGAAATCAGGGCATTCAGCCGAGCAATCTGGGCAAGGACAGAAACATTGGGCATAGAGATGATGACCTCGTTTGCCCACCTCTCGATGACTCCTGGCCTGGCAGAGAGGCTCTGGCCGGCTCCAGGTTGGGTGCAGAAGATGCCAACCTGCTTTTTGTTATAATCCTTCAGGGCATTCTCATAACCTTTCTCCAGACTCGCAAAGGCAACTCCAACCTCTGTGGTCCAGGCGATCTGGGTGCACGTGAGAGCGATCTGCAGCAAACCATGGAGACAAGGCAGCCATGAAGAGGAACCTGCTGTGGCTCGGGGTGGGCACCTGTGCCTCCCGGGGCTCTCTGCCCCTCTCAGGGCCCATGCAGCAGCACCCACCTGGGCTGGGTAGTCAAACACCCACTCCTCCCGTGGCTTGTCCTCGTAGGTGCCCAGGGCCTGGGGCATGAGGCTGCGCAGCGTCGAGCGCATGCGCTCCAGCAGCCGGTTCAGCCACACCTCCACCTGAGGGCCACACCAGCAAAGCTGAGCGGGCTCCAGCCCTGCCAGGCTGCACAAACCTCTCCCTGCACACGGCAATGCCCACAGAGAGAGCCTGGTGCCAGTCCTGCAGGGCACATCCCACAAACCTTCCCCTGCACACGGCAGTGCCCACAGAGAGAGCCCAGTGCTGGTCCTGCAGGGCACATCCCACAAACCTCTCCCTGCACACGGCAATGCCCACAGAGAGAGCCCGGTGCCAGTCCTGCAGGGCACATCCCACAAACCTTCCCCTGCACACGGCAGTGCCCACAGAGAGAGCCCAGTGCCAGTCCTGCAGGGCACATCCCACAAACCTTCCCCTGCACACGGCAGTGCCCACAGAGAGAGCCCAGTGCTGGTCCTGCAGGGCACATCCCACAAACCTTCCCCTGCACACGGCAGTGCCCACAGAGAGAGCCCGGTGCCAGTCCTGCAGGGCACATCCCATGGGATGTGATGGGGGTGGTCTGAGGGCAAACAGCCCAGGGGTAAGCACCCTGCATCCCTTGAGGGATGGGGAGGCTGAGCAGGTTCACACCACTGTGCTGCTCTCTACCTACAATGCAGTTGCCATTTCTAGGGCTTTTGGCCAAAAATCTTTGTAATTGCATTTTTATACTCCTGCCAGGCTGTTAGAGCACAAACCAGCAAAAGGCTCAGCCCGTCCTCAGCCTGCCCCCTGCCCCAGCCTCCACGAAGCTCAGCTGACCTGGCCAGACAGGTCACAGTCTGCATCGAAGTCCATGTACTCCCCATCCCGGCTGAACATCCCGTGGGCCACCTTCAGGGGCTTTTTGTCTGCGTCCTCCTGGAACTTCAGCTTGGCCAAACTGTCAAACAGCTTCGTCAGGTGCCGGGACACCTGAGAGCAGAGCACAGCCACTGTCAGGACCCTGTCACCTGTAGAGCTACCTACACCTACCCCTGAGCACTCCCTGGGCACTGCACCCTCAGGAAGGTGGAGCAGGGATGGTGGTCTGCCCATAGGAGTGAAAAATGTTCTAAAACTGCTCAAACAAGGGAAATGGCACAGGACTCAGCCCCATGCTCACACACAGCCTGTACCTCAAGGGGCTCGGTCCCCTTGGATAAAATATCCAGTAGGTCTGCAGAGGAGACAAAATAGAACCGGGGAAAGGCCAATCTTTTGGTCTCCAGGTATTCAGCCAAGGCCTTCTCACAGACTGCCAGCCTGAAGAAAACAGGAAAACCTGCATTAACCCCCATATATCAGCTTTACCCTTTGCTCAGTCCTTGCCTTGCTGATGCTTTGGAGAACCAACCCTTCCTTTGGCCTCCCAAATGCTTCACCAGGATCACAGGATCCTTACCTGTCCTGCAGCGCTTCCAGCTTGGTGTGGAGCCCGGGCTTGTTGGTGCATTCAATCACGTTGGGAGTTTGTACTGCATCAGCCATTAGATCCTGAAGAGGAAAAACAATTCAGCCACCCCAAAGTGGCAGAGAGCTGCAGGGAAAAGAAGAGGGGGAATGGGCTTCGCACTCGGAAATCCTCGTCAATGGTGTCAAATTTCTTTGACTCCTCTGGCAGTTGACTTCGTGTGTCTTCAGATGCTATGAAGATTGTTTCCAGGTGACTCCACTTCCTCTGTACCTCAAACCAGGTGTTGATAACAGTGTCAGTGGTTGACAGCTTCTGCTGCCAGTCCTGCGCCCTCTGAAGGAAGAAGGCTCGGTACTTGGATGCCAACACGTTCTGCAGCTGCATTTGGTTGTCCTCCAGCGTCTCAATGAGCACCTCATCCATCTTGAGCAGTGGGAGCTGGGTCCTGCCGTGGGGCTCATACTCAAACACCATTGCTGCCCAAGTAGTGTCCAGGGCATTCAGCACCTGTGGTTGGGGCAGGAGGGTGAGCTGGGGGCGGTGGTGAGGGCCCAGCCCCTGTGGGGAGGCAGGGGGACGGAGGAGTGGCGGCTCCAGGCATGGCGCCATGAGCTCTGTGTGCTCCCTGTGGGCCCCAGGAACCGGAACACGGGACTGGCAGCCACGGAGTCACACTGGCACAGGGGTCTAGCAAAGCTGGGGAGGAGCTGAGCCCCCTTTACCTTCTCCATCCCAGCCTCCTTCGTCGCTTTGTCCACAATGCCGCGAACCTCCTCCTCAAACTTGTGTAGGTTGAGCTGCAGCAGATCCGCCAGGGTGGTGTTCTCGGACATGGTGAATTCCACCTGGAGCAGAACCAGCGTGGTTGGGCCGTGGGCTCCCCTCCACAGAGAGGAGTCCAGCAGCTCACCCAGACCAGCTCTTTAACACCCACGTTTAGAGACCCCACACAAATATTTGCACGTGGCCAGATTTGAACCTAATGGCCTCCTTCCCATGCTGGGTGTGGATCTGGGGAGGCTCCTGGGCCGGGGGCTGGAGGCTCCTGGGCCAGAGATGGGCAGGAGGGCTCGGGAGCACCTTGGCTGTCTGCATGAGCTCCTGCCAGTGCCGGTCCCTGATGGCTGGGTTCTGCAGCTCGCTCACGGCGCGCAGGGATGTCATCATGTTCTTCATCCTGCTGTCCAGCCCCGTGAACGCGTTCCAGCCCTTCACCTCCTTATCCAAACCCCGGATGTCTTTAGCAAATTTCTTGCACTCAATGTCCATATCTTCAACATTAAGCTCTGCCCACTTGGTTGTGTTCCAGCTGGCGATGCTCAGGTTCACCTGGACCAGGATACATGTCCACAACATGGGATTAGCAGAGGCATTCCTGCCCGGGCACAGGAGCAGCTTACCCAGTGCCTGCACGCCCTGTGTGCCCACAGGGCCCCACTCATGCACACACCACGCAGACCTGCTCTAAGAGTAACAACCTGCCCCATGTCTCATCCTCCCTCTGATGGCAATGAGCTCTCTGAAAAGCTGCAACAGCTCTGCAGCTTTGGTTGGCAATGGCAGCTGGCACCAGGTGCCTGTGCCAGGTACCTGCACTGGGTCCCTGTGCTGGGTGCCCATGCCAGCCACGAGCAGCCTGCTGTCCAGTCTGTGCCTGGAAGCAGGGTTGGGCCCTGTGCCCTGCTCCCAGGGCACAGCACATACCAGGGTGACCATGTCCCAGAGGTCCTTCAGCAGGCGCAGCTCCTTGCGACACATTTGGAGCTGTTTGTACTCTGGGACTGACACCTCAAACAGTGCAGCTGACGTGGCCAGGGCTTCCATTTCCTTCTCCAAGACCGTGATGCTCTTATGTTGCTGGGTGGAGGAAAGGAAAAGGTGTCAGCCAGGGACTGTGCATCAGGGACGTGTCTCTGTTCCTGCAGAGGTTCCATCCCTGCTGCAGGTCCAGACCCTCCCTGTCAGCCTGGGAGCTGGAGCCAGACCTGGAGCAGCTGCCCCTCCCCAGCACCCAGTGTCAGGGGTGGCCAGGCAGGGCCAGTGGGGACAGCAGTGGCCCTGGTGTCCTCCCCTTCCTTACCCTGTTCAGTGACTCGTAGGGCTCTGGTTCTGTGTATGAGAAAGGGGCATTTTCCTGGAAGCTCTCCCGGAAGGCGAGCTGCTGGACCTGTGTGGGAGCAGTGGGAGCGTGGGGCTCGTGAGGGCAGCCAGGATCCGGCAGCTGGCAGGAGCAGCAGAGTCCTCCCAGAGCTGCCCAGGAGCTGCCTCCCCGCCCCAGCTGGCACCTCAAAGTCCTGGCACTTGCTGCGGATGATGGCGGCCTCGGCCGCCTGCAGGGGCGCCGCGCTCTCCGCCACCCGCAGGCACAGCTTCTTGTTGCTGTCCCAGCTCTCGGGCAGCTTCTGCAGGGGACACCAGCTGGGGTCACCAGCCTGGCCCCAGGGAGCCCCTGCCCGGCCCCCATGCCCGAACAGCCCACCTGGAGCAGCAGGTGGATCTCCTCCGGCATCTTGTCCCCGTAAGTCTTGAGCAGCGCCACCGTCTCCTTCAAGGGCTCAAACATCATGTCGGTCGCCTCCTGCCTCTCCCTGACCTTCGCCAGGTGCGCCATCACCTCCACCAGTCCTTCATAGTCTCCCTCCTCCAGAGGTTTACTCAAGCCGGCAGTGGACTCTTTGATGAAATTCTGCAACTCCTCAAGACTGAGAGGACAGTGATGCTCACCAGGTGTCCCTGGGGCTTGGGGCTCACTCTGCAGGCCATGACCCCCAGAAACCCACCCCTGGAGGTGCCTGGAACCTTCCCCTGGAACCTGCACCTCCAGGGCTGTCCCTGGGTCAGCCCTGCCCTGGCACACAGTGGTGCCTGTGCCACAGCTTAGCCGGGCTTCACCCAGTGGGAGCACCCTGTCCCTGCGCCAGGGCTGGCCAGGCCCTACCTGCTGGTGACGTGCTGGGCGAGGTACTGCCGGAGCACCACGCTGTGGCCCTTGATGGCGCTCAGCAGCGCCTTCTTGAAGGGGCGGCAGTCGCTCTGCAGCCACCCCCCAAACACCCTGGTTTCCTCAAACTCCAGCACCTCTTCCTGCAGCCCCTCCAGCACGTCGATCTGGGGATGAGAACGGGTCACAGGCTGTGGCTGGCACCTCTCTGGGCGCCCAGTGTTCTCCAGGGCACCCAAGCACATCTCAAGGCACCCATCCCGCACCTCCTGTTGAAAGAGTGCCAGGGGCGGTATCCCAGGTGCCAAGGGCTTCTCTGGCTCTCCTTTGGGCTCTGCCTCTCCCTCTTCAGTGTCCAAGGTGAGGAAGCGCTGCAGGAACTCCTCGGGGGTCTCCTTCCACAGGTGGGAGTGCTCCTCAAAGCTGGCACTGAATTCTTCACCTTCTGCCATGGTGCTGACCACCAGCGACATCAGCTGCTCCTGCATCCTCAGGAGATCCTGCTGCTCCTCCAGCGCCGCCTGAAGGGCCAGGCAGAGCTCAGGGACGGGCTGGGACACGGCCACCCTCGCCCCCTTCCTGCTGAGCTGGGAGCTGCTGCCTGCCATGGACTCACCTTGTAACTGATCGCCCCCTCCAGCAGCCGCGGCATGGAGGCTGCCACCCCCTCCGTGTCCCCCAGCAGCCCCTCCACCAGCACCAAGAAGCTGTCGCCGGCCCCCACCTCCAGGGAGGGCTGGTACTGCACCCGGCCCTCCGACAGCTCCATGCGCACCTCGAACAGCGGCGACACCTGGGCCTGGAACGGGTCAGGGCCTGTGTGGGGCTTCTGTCCCACCGCCCCACAGCCCTGCAGGCTGCAGGGAGCGCGGGGACAGCCACGTTTGGCACTGACCAAACCGGCAGTGGGCGGTGGGACACCCCGAGCCCAGCACCACTGCCACAACAGCAGCACCTACCTCGGGGTCCATGTTGGTGAGCAGCAGCTGCAGGGACCTGTGAATGAGCCTGCAGAGCCCATCCAACACGATTTTGTCTATGTGTGCCATATAGCTGTGCCATATCCGTGAGGCTACATCAGCCTTAAACATCTCTGCGTTCTCCTGCCATGAGAAAACCAGCCAGGAGTGAACACCCAGCAAAGGCATCGGCTCCTGATGCTGCTTCAAGCCCTTCCTCATGCCCCTGTGAACCATGCAGTGCTCCGGGGCCACGTCTCACCTTCACCATGGCCTGGATCTTCTCTCCCGTGCTCTCGATGAGGGCACGGCGCTGAGTTATGGCATTTTCTTTGCCTTCGAGGTCCAGGAGCGCAGTTTCCTTGTTGTCCTTTCTTCCAAACAAGGGAGTGGCTGAACAGTCCTGCAGGGAGGAGAGAATGGGGCTGCTCTGCTGGGCCAGGGAAAGGACAGTCCCAGCTGGATGTGTCCCAGAAGGGTGCTTGTGAAGTGCCAGCAAACATTACTTCCATCAGCTGGGTGATGCTCTGCAGGTTCAGCTTCGCTGTCTGGACTCGTCTCTGCAGGTCGTGCAGGGTCTCCCTCATCTCCTGGATGTATTCCATGACACCTGGGAGGGAGATGGGCACACAAGCACATTGTGGAGACACCCCCAGGGCAGTAGGAGGTCGGTTGGTGCTGGGGACCCCCAGAATGCACAAGGAGGATTGCCAGCCTTGGATGGCCAAGGTGGGGGTTTGTACCTTCATGGCTCCAGAACAGAGTCTTCTCAGCACTGGACAGACGGACATCCAGGGCCTCCCGCTCCTTTGCCAGCAGTGGCTGCTCCACTGGCATCAGCTGCTGCTTCACCTGCGCCAACACATCCACAGGTGAGCACCGAGGAACAGGGTCCCCACAGTGTTGGAGGGCAGCAGCCATGGCCCGGCTGAGCCTCAGGAGGGGCAGGGACCCGAGGTGCCAGTGATGTGCCTGTGGTACCCAAACCCCCCAGTCCCTTTCAGCCTGGAAAAGCAGCTGCCTTGTCCCCCCTTCAGAACCTGCCTCGTTGTACCAGCCCGCGATGAGCGCCAGGTTGTCCCCTATCTTTTGGAAAGTCTCGTTTTGGGCAAAGAGGTTCTCGGCATTGGTGGGGATGTCCTGCTGCTGCTGGATGTGCAGGTACTTCACCTCGCGCAGGACGGCCGAGAGCTGCGAGAGACGCACGGCGCCCGGGAGGGCCCGTGAGCCGCGGGGCAGCCCCGGCGCTGCTGCCGCTGCTGCTGCTGGGGCTGCCCGTGCCGGCGCCCACCTCTTTGCTGAAGTTGACGCTGAGGAAGCCGGACTCGGGGTCCCTCTGCAGCAGCGGCTGCTCCAGGCTGAAGTGGCAGTCCTTGCCGGGCCCGCTCGCCCATTCCTCGTAGATCCTCTTGCTGTAGCTCTGCAGCAGCCCCATCATCTCCTCGTACTTCCCGGACACCAGCTCAGCCTCGGCACCCACCATGGCTCTGTCAGAGCCACAGGAAAGCTGCTGAAAGCAGCGGGACATGGGAGGGGACCCGCTCCGGGCCGGGTCCTGCCCCACCACTGCCCTGTGCGCCGTGGGACAGGGAGCGGCACCTACGGGTGCTTCATGGCCAGCAGGTCCCTGCGCGGCCCCTCCAGGCGCTGCTGCAGCTCCAGAGCCCACTTCAGCTGCCCGGCCACCGGCGGCATGTTCTTGTGGATGGCCGGGCCGCCCCCGGGCGGCGGCGGGGACACGAACCGGGTGTCGTACAGCATCTTCACGCTCTCCAGCTCCGCCTCGAACATCCCCAGCAGGGCCAGGTAGCAGGGGGAAGCCTCGGCCTTGATCAGGGGCCGCTCCAGCACGGTGGCAAACATGTGCACCAGCTGCAGGAGAGAGAGGCAGGCACAGGTTCCTGCACCTGGAGCAGTCCCAGGACGGGAGAGACCCCCGGGTCCCGTGGGAGCTGCGTGCCCGTGCTGGGCTGGGGCACAGGTACCTTCACAGCAGCTGTCAGGCGGTTACAGTCATCAAAGCCCTGGCAGAAGATGGCAGCCAGCTGCTTGTTTGCATCCTCAACCTTCTTCTGGAACTCTGCAAAGTCTGTGTTCCATTCCTGCCATTGAGAGCAAAATGGTTTAAAGTGGCACAGCCCCTGTGCCTCCTTCTCAAATCCTTCAGGAAGGGTTTGCTGAAGCCAGAGAGTCCAGAGCCCCATGACGTGCTCCAGAGCCAGCCCTGTGCTGCTGTGGGGCAGTCCCATGTGTAACTGCAGCACATTCTCACAAGAGATTTTTCTCTTTTCACTAAGCAATGTTAACACGTCCATTCCAGCATCCATTACATTTCCACTCCAGCACCTGCTCACCTCTTCATCGGGATCCAAGGGATCGTATTTGCAGTCAGCAAAAGCCTTGGTGGCTTCACAGATCTCCTCAGAGATCCTCAACACCCAGGTCCCAAGGAAGTTTCCTCGCACCCCTCCCAGCCCTGTCTTCTCCAGCCTCTGGAAGTCGATGGCTACCTGGAACAGCTCCTGGCAAGCACAAACCCCTTTTACCTGGCTCCCCCTGTCCCAGCCTGCAGGAGCAGCAGCACCAGCACAGCTCAGCAGTGCTGAGGAGCGGCCCCACAGGGGTGGCCTGGCTGGGGTGTGCCCATCCTGCCGCGGGGGCTCGGGGCTGGGGAACCTGCCCTGGCCATGGTGGCACTGGGCTCCCAGTGATGTCCCGCTGTGCCAGCGGCCCCAGCCCGCCCCAGGCTGCACCCGAGCCCCCCCTGTGGCACTGCCTCCCCAGGATCCATCCCCAGGGCAGGGGAGGCCTGACTGAGGCTGGCACTGTGCCCTGAAGTGCCGTGCTCTCACCTTGATGTCCTTGAGCCTGTGCAGGAAGGCATCCATCCTCCCAAAGATCTGGGGCGGGGGAAACTCCCAGAGCTCTTCCCGCTCCTGGGAGGGGAGAGGGGCTGTCAGCCTGGAGCTGGTGTGCAGGGGGTCAGGGGCTCCTGCACCATCCCTGCACTCACCGGGAAGAATGTGGTCGTTAGCTCAGAGCAGTAAGTGCTGTAGGACTGGAAGAACTTCTCTGTGATGGAGATGGCGTGTTTGAGTCCCTCCAGGGTCTCCTGGGGCTCTCCCTGCAGCCCCTTCAGCATGTCCTCCGGGTTCAGGAATTTATAGGTCTGGGACAGACACAGGCAGGGTGTCAGGAGGACGTGGAGCCTCCTCCTGCCCCTTGCACCCCCACAGACTTTGCTGGTGGTTGCCTGCAGTCTGTGCCTGCCCCAGACTCCCCCCAGCCCTAGGGAGGCTCTGCTGTTCCCTTGTTTGGGGTGTCTCCACATGCCCATGACTGGACTGTCCCCATCTGCCCCAGAGAGGCGGCTGGAGGGGACAGGGGTGGGGCAGTGCTGGCTGTGGCTGTACCAGGCTGATGAAGAAGTTGCAGGTCTCCTGCAGGATCCGGGCTATGTGGGCAGGCGAGTGGTAGTGCACGCAGTGAGCCCGCAGCAGGCAGATGGTGCAGAGCACCTTGGGCACCAAGGGCCGCAGCTGCGGGAGCAGAGCCTCGTCAGTGTTGGGGATGTGTCCCCCCACAGCCTCTGGGGCTCTGCTGCTGCCCAGATGAGGCCACCAGGCTGTGCCTGGTTATTTTGGCATACCTCAGTGTATTCCATTTGCTCCATCTCCTCCAGCAGCCCCTGCAGCGGCTGCAGGTGCAGGTTGACATCATTGGCTTCCTCCAGACCTAGGACACGGAGAAAGCCCGTGTTGGGACGAGGACACCTTGCTGGGGGCAGCCACCACCCTGTCATGGGACCTCACCCCCGTTGACGGCCCTGAACATGTTCTGCAGCGATGGCCAGTAGCAGCTGTCAGCCTTCTCCAGGGCCTGGACCAGCACTGTCACCTGGGGTGTGACCAGCTGGGGGAAGAGGCACCAGGATCAGCACGGGCGGCTCAGCACGAGGACACGTGGCCACCGTGGGTGAGGCAGTACCTGCTCACTGATGCACCCCAGGCTGGTCACCCTGGTCTGCCAGAAATCAAACTCCACCCTGGGCAGGGGGTGCAGCCCCTCCTGCAGCTGCTGCGCTGGGTCCTGGCCGAAGATCTCTTCAACCTGCTGGAACCACTCGATGACCACGGTCTCGATGGAGTGCAGCACTGTGCCATCTATGGGCCCCACCAGGCTGGAAGGCAGATGGGTTATGCCCCTTGGGAGGCCTGAACTGCCCCAGGGGAACCCCAAACAGCCCTAGGGAAGCCCTCACTCCTGCTTGTGTCTGCTGGGGCAGATGCCTGCCCTCAAACACTGTCTGCTGCAGGGATGGCTGTGCCCAGGGCTGTGCAGGGACCCAGCCAGTGACCCAGCTCCCATCCCTCCCCGAGTGATTTATGCTGCTCTGGGCCCCTGCCAGGCTTTTCTGGCACCAAGTGGTGCCACCCACCAGTCCAGGGCGGCGCCTGAGTCCTCCCAGCTGACCAGGTGCTCGGGCAGTGGGAGCAGTGGCTTTCCCTGGATCTTCCCAGTCATCATGAACATCTTGTTCTGCAGCTGCTGAGTGTGGCGCACGACGTCCTCCACCACAATCCTGGGCCAGTTCAGCCCCTCATCCTGGCTCAGGAGCAGAGGGGTCACAACCTGTGAGACAGGGCTGGGTCAGGCGCTGCGTTGTGACCTCCTGTACACAGGGCACTGGGCATTTCCCTCTCGCTGCACACTGAAGCAGCCTCAGTGCAGTCATGGCTCTGTTGGCCACAGATGGGTTTGCTGGTGTTTATCAGTGTGACCAGAAGGCCCTTTGCTCTGGTTTCCAGCTCTCATGGCACGGGAAGGGCTGGAAGTGGCACAGCGAATGCATCTGGCAGAGTCAGGGGCTGGCACATGAACAAAAGCCCCCAGCAATGAGGGGGAATAGTGGGGGCTCCTGGAGCTGATGCAGCTTTTGGGTGCTCTGGACTGGCAGCAGGAATATTCATGGGAAGTTTGAGGGAAATCCACTTAGACATTTCCCAGCTGCAGGGTAAAGGTAAGTGGGCATTATTATGAGTTTCTAAAATTGCAGGGAGGAAGTGATCCAGTAGGGGCCAGAAGCAAACCAGCTTAGTGACCTTCACCCAGCTCCTGTCCTTGTGGGGCTTGTTCAACACAGGATGGGAGCCACCACAAGGTCAGGGTGAGGACCTGGCACAAGTTTTCTTCTGTGAATTTTAGTTTATTTTGGAGCCCACCAGGAAATTTGGCTAGAGCAGCCCACGGCGGGGGTCCCAGGGCAGCAGGGTACCCAGGGAGCTGCACTCACCCTGCTCAGCCCAAGCCTGCTCCTGCACAGGTAACCCACCTCCAGCAGCACGGTGATGAGCTGCTCCACGGGCGAGGCACCCATGTCTCCCACCAGCAGCGCGCTCCGACAGTTCTCCCCGGTGATGTTCTCCTCCTTCCTCTTCACGCAGTAGAATCCCTTGCCCTTTAGGGCACGTGGGAAGCTGGTAGTGGGCTGGAGCTGCCCGGCAGGGGTCAGCGCCAGCACCAGCTCCTGCAGCTCTGGTTGCTTGAAGAACTTGTCCAGCATGACTGAAGTCTCCTCGGTGGCCGCAAACTTGGCCCACTTGTCCGGCCGCACACGCAGCAGCGCCGCGGCCAGGCTCTCGAGGAGGAGCAGCCTCTCGTCCTCCTCTGGGGCTGACATCCTGCCAGCACCGGGCTCCCCAGCACCTGGGGTGGTCCAGAGAGGAACCCCGCTCAGGCAGGGGCTGTGCTGACCCCACAGCCTGACCTGACACTGCCGTCATCCCACCCCTGCCCTGCCCTCAGCCTTCCCTCTGCACATGCACAGGGGAAGCTGCCAGTCCCAGCCCTGCCTGGCCCAGTGGCCCCAAGCCTACGCCATCACTGCCTGTCCCATCCCTGCCTGGCCCTATTGCCCTCTGACCTGCCCCATCCCTGACCTGCTCCATCCTCACCCGGCCCTATTGCCCCCTGACCTGCCCCATCACTGCCTGCCCCTATTGCCCCTGACCTGCTCCATCCCTGACCTGCCCCATCCCTGCCTGCCCCTATTGCCCCCTGACCTGCCCCATCCCTGCCTGCCCCTATTGCCCCCTGACCTTCCCCATCCCTGCCTGGCCCTATTGCCCCCTGACCTGCTCCATCCCTGACCTTCCCCATCCCTGCCTGGCCCTATTGCCCTCTGACCTGCCCCATCCCTGACCTGCTCCATCCTCACCCGGCCCTATTGCCTCCTGACCTGCCCCATCCCTGCCTGCCCCTATTGCCCCTGACCTGCCCCATCCCTGCCTGCCCCTATTGCCCTCTGACCTGCCCCATCCCTGACCTGCTCCATCCTCACCCGGCCCTATTGCCCCCTGACCTGCCCCATCACTGCCTGCCCCTATTGCCCCCTGACCTTCCCCATCCCTGCCTTGCCCCTATTGCCCCTGACCTGCTCCATCCCTGCCTGCCCCTATTGCCCCCTGACCTGCCCCATCCCTGCCTGGCCCTGTTGCTGCACTGGCTCACCCCAGTCTTACCTGGCTCTGCTGCTTCCCTGTCGCACTCCTCAAGGCTCCAACAGCCTGCAGGCACTGGCTGCACTCCACCTGACACTGCCAGCAGTTCAACTGACAGAGTGCCCCAAACGACCCTGGCACCAGCCCAACAGGCACCAGCCCAACTGCAGCGCTGCCCTTCCCCCTGCACACCCCACCGCCCCATCCCTCAGCAAGGGCTCTTTGCCCACCCTGGCCAGACTCAGGCTGCAGTGCCAAAAGCTGCCCCATCCGAGGCACAGGATGGGCAGGGACTGCAGCAGGGAATGATCTGGCAGATGCCCCCCTATGGCACAAGGGTGTCTGACTGGACAACCCCTCCAGTCTGATGGTACCAACAGAGCTGGCGCAGGCTTGGCACTCCCAGCTCGCCCTCAGCCCCAGCTTGGCTTTGATCCCACTCACACCTGGCACCAGCTGGCTATGAATGCCCTCAGCCTGGTGCAGAACATGGTACCCAAGGGTAGCCCCTGTCCCCACTGTCCCAGGTCCTCCACTGGGCCCTGAATGCCTCTGCCCAGCCAAGCTTGGTGCCCGCAGCAGGGAGCAGGACCAAGAGCTGTCCCAGCCTGGAACAGAACGGAGCACACTGCCCTGTGTTGTGCAGTGAGGCACCCCAGGCACTGCCCTGCTGCCCAGGGGCCACTGGTGAAGGCACAAAGCTCTCAAACACCCCCAGCACATCACGACCTCGGGCTGGGAGGAGCATGAGCCCAGTCCAGGGCTGGGCACAGGGCAAGGGCTGACAGTGGCAGGGGACTCCTGCCCACCCCAAGCTGCACAGAGTACAGGAGGCCAAGGGAAGCGTGGTGCAAGTATTTATTTGTTGCTGATGTTCAGCACTAGTTGGCATGGCAAATTAAAAAAAAGAAAAAAAAAGGTTAGAATAAAAAATCCTGCCCACCCGCCCCACTCCTGTGAGGCCTCTGCACTGAACCACCCACATACAAAATAATCTACAAGGAGAAAACTATACAGGAGTATTTACACCTCTGATAAATAGACTAATACTGATCCAGGCGCCTCCAGACCGTGCGTGGGGATGGGGACAGGACAAGACACAGGCGATTGTGAGGCAGAGAGAGAGCTGGGGCCACAGCCCCTGCCCGGCCAGACCCCCCATCCCGAGGGCAGTGCCACCATGGCACCACGCCCCCCTGGCACGAGCCATGGCACAAGGATGTGCTGGGGCAACGCCACCGAGTGCTGCCACATCTGAGCCACGGCTCCCATGGCTGGGTGAGGGCACATCCCTGCCCTGCGTGGCACCACTGCTCGTCAGCCGTCCCTGCCCTTCGTCCCTCCTGTGTCTGGGGTCCACTCCAGTGCAGGGGTGGCTGGGAGGGCCCAAGGCAGCAGCGTGGGGACGCCCAGGACAGACCCAGGCCCGCTACAACGAGGGCCAGGAGCTGTATCTCTGCAGGGCCCCCCTGGGCCGACACCCCGCACCCCAGCACCTGTGGCACCCCAAAACCGCCAGCTGCTCACCAACAGCTGCTCACCCTCCTGCCCAACACCCCAAGAGCGTCTGAGCACGGGTGCCTGGGGACCCAGTGTCACGGGGCCACAGGCGTGCTGGGGGTCAGAGGCTGGGAGGGTGCCCGTGGTGCTGAGGCCAGGGCTCCCAGGGGGGCTGTGTTCCAACCTGAGCCTGTGAGGACGCTGTCAGGTGATGAGGCAGTGATGGGGGCCAGAGTCACTGAGATGCCCGTGCCCCTTCCCTCCCCCCACAGTTAAGAGATGGCGAAGCTGAAGCTGGGCCCTGGGCCTCAAGGGCCAGCGTGCAGCGTGGCCCCCACCCCACATGCCCCCAGGACAGGGGAACACTTGGGCTGGCCTTGCAGGGCCAGTCTGGCTGCTAGTGCCTCTTGGTGGAGGAGACCTTCTTCTTCCTGGCAGCCAGCATCTCATAGAAGGGGTCCCGGCTGATGGCTGCCCTGGCAGGGGAACAAGGGCTGGGTCAGGCCAAGCTGCTGCAGTGATCGGTGCCACCTGCCTGGCCTGGCCCTGGGCAGGTCCCTTTATTTCCCTGGGGAAGCTTTCTTCCCCCATGCTTGCAGGATGCCCTGGGAAGCACTGTCCCCTTTAGGACAGCAGGCAGCTCCCTGCTGTGCCCAGTGCTGTGCCCCCACACACCCCTCCAAGCACTCACTTGATGCACTTGATCCACTCCTCCTTCTCCTCGGGCGTGGGGGCAGAGATGCGGTACACGGTGTGGTTCCCCTCCACCACACGCCCATCTGCCTCTGTCTTGCAGGCCTTGATCACCTGGTCCTTGTTGTCAGGGATGTAGAGCTCAAAGCAGTTCTGGGAGGGAGAGAGCGCTCAGACACAGCCCCCATTTCCAACGGGGAGCCCAGACTGGGAGGGACAAAGCAGAGCCACACACCCTGGCACAGCCACCCCAGCATGGCACAGAGGGACAGACACACCGTGATTGTCACGCCCTGGCCCTGCATGTGCCCCTGTGGTGACCAGCCCCACTTTGATGAAGGCACTGACCACTCTGGAGCCCCCTGCCCCTCCTGGGGACATCTCAGGATGTGTCCCCTCCTGGGGACATCCCAGCTTCTCCTGCCCAAGCCAAAGCTGCCCCCAAACCCCAGAGGACACTGGCACAGCACTCACGGGCTTCTTTGAGTCCTCCACCTCACGGATGCTCAGGTTCTCCAGGGGGATGATGCCACGGGGCTCCTTATCCTGGTGCAGCCAAGCAGATGTTTAGCTGTGGGGTGGGACACCCCCCGTGCAGCCCCTTCCCTGCCCCAGCCCAGCTCACCCTGCAGGAGCCCACTCACCGTTGTGTACTCGAAGTAGTAAAGGCAGTTGTCCGTCAGGATGAACCAGCGCCGCTTCCACGTCTTCACCCTGCCTCCTGGGAGCAGAGAGGGCCAGTCGGGCACAGCCCTGCCGAGGGGGCCGGGCACACGGCAGCTCGGGCACACGGCACCGGGCTGGGCACACGGCAGCTCGGGCACACGGCACCAGGCCGGGCACACGGCACCGGGCCGGGCACACGGCAGCTCGGGCACACGGCACCGGGCCGGGCACACGGCAGCTCGGCAGTGCAGAGCCAGCCGGGCACACGGCAGCTCGGGCACACGGCACCGGGCCGGGCACACGGCAGCTCGGCAGTGCAGAGCCAGCCGGGCACACGGCAGCTCGGGCTCACGGCAGCTCGGCAGTGCAGAGCCAGCCGGGCACACGGGCCCCAGCAGCAGCGCAGCCCCGGCGGACACACAGAGCCAAGCAGAGGCAGGCAGCGGCGGGCAGCAGCAGCAGGCAGCGCACACCGCACCCACCCGAGCAGGAAGCGCACGGATGAGGATGGAGGCGAGGGCGGCAGCGCTCCCACCCAAACACAGATCAGCACAGCTCGAGGAAACTGCGAGGGGCCAGGCAGCTCCCTGCGAGGACACGGGGGCTTTCTGTCCGCACTGACCATGGTCCCGCTCGTCCTGGACCCCGGGCAAGGCAGACCCAAGGCCACAGGGTCCACAGCTGCCAGCACAGCGGGAGAAGCTGCTCTGCTCTCCCCACCCGGGCCCAGCTCCCCTCCAGTGCAGCCATTGCAGCAGTGCCGAATGCAGGACGAGCACCCACCCTTGCAGGATCCAGCATGGACACCAGGAGCCACAGTGTACACTGGGGGTCCTGCTCATCTCCTTCCCTGCCAGGAAGGCCCTGTGGCCCCTGCTGCCCTGTGCCAGCTGGGAGCCCACCCCCGGCACTGCCCCAGAGCAGTTCTGAGGGCCAGCACCAATGCTCCCCAGCACCTTGGGGTGCAGGCATTGGAGCAGTGCTGGTGCCTCGTGGGGACTGCTCTGAGCCCTTAGCACAGGGCACCACGCAGATGGATCCCATCCAGCTCCAGCCACTTGGCATGCCCTAACCACCCGTGCACAGGCTGGGGCCTCTCCTGAGGACACACCAAACCTGTCCCCATCCCTTGTGTCACCGGAGGCAAGGACCCACTGGCCAGGCTGAGCTGTCTGCAGACATGGGGGTGCACAGCTGGGTGGGTGGCAAGGTGCCACCGCGGCCCCGTCCTCCCCTGGGTGGCAGAGGAGGCCACAGGCCTTGGGGAATGCATGGCATGGGCAGGGCTGGCACCCCACGTCCCTGCCTGGAGGTGGAGAGGGGCTGTCCTGCAGCAGGCGAGGTCCCCGGGTGTGCGGGGTTAGCAGCAACAGCAGCAGCAATGAGACTCATCACCAGCAATTAAAAACGCAAAGGAAACGAAGCCCCAGCAGTGTGAGCAGAGCAGGGAAGAGGGGTACGTACCTCCTGGAGTTGGGGGCAAGGAAAGGAAGAGCCAAAATCATGGAAACATATAAATGAGGGAGAAAAGAAAATTAAAAAAAAAAAGGAAAAAAAATAAAAAGAGGAACCCCAAAGCCCCCCCCTTGCCCTGCGGGTCAGTGGGGCCGGGCTGCAGCAGGGAAGCTGTGAGGGGTTGGGCCAGCGGCAGGGCTGTGGGGGCTTGACTGCCCTGGCTCACTGTGGCTCTGTGGGATGGGGCTCCTTGGCTGCTGGGGTCAGGGCCTGGCTCCCTCCACCCCCTGGCTGACCAGCAGGGTCCTTCCCTGCCCCCCAAGACACTTGGGGTCCACAGCCACTCTGCTGCCTCTCCGCCACCCCATCGGTGGTGCCAACCTGAGCCTGGGTGTGCAGGGCCCCTCCAGGCAGGGACAGGAGAGCCTGGGGCTGTCCTGTGTCCCCCCACCCCAGGGCAGGGAGCAGGCAGCTCTCGCTTTCCCCTTCCAAGAGCTGGCCATGTATCAGGAGCTCTGACCCCAGGCAGAACCCTGGGGAAACGCCCCACTGGACCCCGATCCTGCCAACACCCACTCCCCCTGCTAAACCCGGGCAGAGGATCCCCCAGAGGTGCCAAGAAGAGAAGCCACAGGAGCCAGGGCGCGGAGGCTCCGGCTGCGGAGCAGGGTGCAGCAGGGATGCCATGCATGCTGCCTGCATGTGGAGCCGGGATGCGAGGTGGTGATGCTGTGGGAAGGTGAGGCAGGGGCTTGTCTGTGCTATGGAGGGGGACGCACGCAGCCTGGGGCAGCTCGCCGCTTGCTCCCGGGGGCCCGCTCCACATCCTGCTGTGACTCAGTGACCTGAAGGGCCTCGAGGTCTCTGTGCTCTGACACCAGACCCTGGTACCAGCTCTGTGCCCCGGGGGCTTGCCCAGCCTAGAGGCAGAATCCCCCAGGACACCCACCCGGCCACTCTGCAGGGCCTCATCACTCTGAGTCCGCTCCTGCTGCCCAGCCAAGGGAAGATGGAGGGCTGGATGTACAGCTGCCTTTCCCATGAAGGCTGTGCCTGTCTCTGTAGCCTCCTCATGTTCTGAAGACCCAAGCCAGCAGGAGAAGTGTGGGAAGCCCAGGGGCATGGCACCCTGGTGACAGCCTGCCCTCCCTTGCTGCTGGCACTCACCGAGCTTCAGGAGCCAGCCCTCCCGGTCGGGGTTGAAGAAGGTGTGGGTGAGGTCATTGCCATCATCCTCAGGAATTTTGAAGGGCTCATTCTTGATGCTCTCGTACAGATTCTGGTACAATGACATGGAATCAGCTCTGCTTTGCCCTACAGGCCCGTGCTGGGCCCTGCTCTGGGCCAGCTTTGCAGCCTGGCCTGGCCCTCACCTGGAGCAGCTCCTCAGGCAGGTCCCCCCCGTCATTGATGCCGCGGTTCATGGCGATGAACCGCTCTGCCGTGGGCTTGTCCTTCACGTTGGGATTGTGCAGGCTCGTGTTCAGCATGATGATGGCAAAGGACAGCACGTAGCAGGTGTCTGCAGGGGCAGAGGGGAAAGTCAGCTGTGGGGCAGGATGATACCAGGCACACCATCTGGGACAGGCACTCACCTGTGGACTGGAACACACCGGGGTTGCACTGGCAGTACCGCTGGGCAAAGGCCTCCATCATCCGGTCAATCTTCTGTGCCTCCCCTGGCAGCCGGAAGCTCCACAGGAACTGCCTGTGGAGAGCCAGCTGTGCTGCTGGTCTGGGGGCTCCATGGTCCCCAGCACCCTCCGTGGGCCACGCTCAGCTCCCAGCCCCTTACTCACCGCAGGGCCTGCACAAGGTTGAGGTCAGTGAATTCATGCAGCTCCACAAAGGCATGCAGGACTTGGATGTTGAACTCATCCCTGTGGGAACAAAGCCAGAGCACGAGGGATGCATGATCAGCAATCCTGTGACTGCTGAGTGGCTCCACTGTCCCTGCCCTTCTCCAGAGTCTACTCACGCATGGGGGAAAGCTGCACATACCCCTGGCCTGGTCTGCACAAATCACCCACTTGCAAGAGCCAGCCATGAACTGAATACCCCCAGCACCCCGGGTACCCCCAGTCAGCTGCCCCGTGAGCTCAGAGCTGCAGGGTCCCATCTCTCAGGTGGCAGGAGCCCAGAGCCCCCCCCAGGAAACCCAAGCCCAGTGCACCTCTCGCCCAGGTAGTCGCCGATGGCTGTCTTGTTGAGGCCCTCTCCCTTGTACAGGAACTGCGCAATGTCCTCGCACGTGTTCTTCAGCAGGTCGTTCTCAATCAGGAACTGGATGCCCTGGAGGGGTGCAAGAGAGGTGCTTGGGGGTCTGTGGCTGCCCCTGCCAGCCCCTGCCCTGGCTGCTGGCTCTGCCCCAGCCCCACAACCTGGACTGGGAGGTGGTAGAGCCCTGCACACCCCCAGAGGCAGGTAACCAGCCCTGCTCCCCATCCCACAGTACCTTCTTGGGATCCATGTTGAACTTCTTCCTGCCCATGGCCACCTGCTTGTTCCTCTGCATGTTTTTCCTGCAAGGCATGAAGCAGCTCTGAGCACCTGGCAGAGCCCCACTGGGGCAGTGCACTGTGGGGAGGGTCAGCCTGGGCTGAGGGGACCCAGGCCCCCATGCTGGACCCACAGAGGACAAAGCCAACACACTGCTCCGTGTCTGCCCCACACCGTGGCCTGGGGCTGCTCTCAGCCTGCCAGGCCCCAGAACAGAGCAGAGCTGCCACCCCGTGTCCTTGGGGTCACCCTGAGCAGAGGGGTGGCAGGCACAGCACCTGTCAGGTCACCCAGACATGGGCAGGCTTGGGCGAGCTGGCTGTGGCAGGGCTCTGGGGAGAGCAGTGGGGCTGGCAGAAGGGAACAGTCTTTATTCTTCATGCCCCAGTGGGTAACTGGGAATGAAGCTGGGAGTCAGCTCCCACTGGGCCCCCTGATCCCGACTGGCACCAGCTCAGAATAACAAAGCTTGCCAGTGGCTGCGGCCAGACAGAGGGGCTGGGGCTTGGAAAAATAGACCTGGGAGCAGCAGATCATCCTGGAATCCTGCTCCCAGGAGCTCAGAGCGCCTGGGAAAGCTGCTCACAGCAGCACTCGTGGGCCAGGGCTCAGCTGCCCTCGGCTCCTGCACAGCCCTCGGGGGCTCCACGGCGCTGGGACTCACCTCTCCTCCGTGGAGCCCAGGTTCTCGATCTCATTCGTCACTTCTGCTATCTCATCCTTCAGGCGCTGTGGGGAGAGGGGGCACTGAGACAAGGAGGTGCCTCCCCCACAAACCCTCCAGCCCCCAGCCCTGGAGACAGCCCCACTCCCCCACAGCCCCTCCTTCCTTCCCTCCCTTCTCCCCCCACCCTCAAGTGCTGCCCAGGGGCTGAACCAGCTCAGAGGGCACCAGCAGTGGGGCTGCCTGCCCCCCACTGCTAATCCCTGCAGCACTGCCAGGCTCCCAGCATGCAGGAAGGAAGAGATTCAGAGGTTAACAAAATTACCCCTAATCCCTTCAGATCATGCCCAGCATATGGCAGTAATTAGCCTCTGCTGCCTTAATCAGGGACACGACTGACAGTGTCCCAGATGAGCCCCGACCTCACAGGCACTTGCCAGGGCAGTGGCCTGGCCCAGATACGTGGTCCCTGCCCGTGCCAGGCAGGGGCTGGCACAGACTGGCACAACTGCACAGCCTGGAGCTCCGCAGGGTACAGGAAAAGGCACGGCTGCTTTGGCAGGGCAGGGATGGCTGGCTGCCACCCGGGGCCACATCCCAGCTGGGACCCCGTCCCCAGAGCCCCTCGGAGGAAGAGCTGTGGGGCAGCAGCACGAGGGATCCTGGACGGGGCTCCAGGGACCCTGCCAGCCAGGCTGCTGTCTCTGGGCCAGGGGGAGTGTGTGGGTCCCTGGGCATCGTACCTGTATGTCAGCCAGCAGCTCCTGCTTTCGGCGGCGGATGTTCTCCAGCTCCTGGCACTCCTCTGGGGTCAGGTCACTGGGCACTGGGGAGAGACATGACCAGGTCAGCACGTGTGCTCCTGGCTATCAGACCTGCTAGGCTCCTGGCACAGCCTCTGCTCGCAGCCAGCAGCTGTGGGCCTGGCTGGAGGCAGGACGTGGAGGTGCTGGGTGGCAGGAGGAGCTGGGCTGGCGAGCAGTGTCCCCAGCCCCACACAGAGGCCAAGTGGCACCAATGGCATGAAAGGAATTTGAGGGCAGGGGCATCTGCTCCTTCAGACTGTGGCAGCTGCAGAGTGAGAACCAACACAGGCCCCCGCATCACCTCCAGCACTGCTTCTGCCAGCCCTGCTCCCCCTCCAGTCCCATTTCCCTCTGCTCTGCCCCACCCGGGCTGGTGTGGGTGCCCATTCTGCTCCCCACGGCTGGGCAGCTCTGCTGTGCCCTGCAGCACAGCTCCACACCGACCGGCAGCCCTGCAGGCTGTTCTGCTGCACCAGGTCAGCCCCAAACATCAACCAGCTCCTTGCAGCTCCCTCTACAGTGGATTCATTATTCTGGGGCAGAGCCTGGAGCTGGTGCACCCTCCAGACAGACCTCACCTGCACACCACAACATCTACACCTTCCTGTCACACCCTGAGGAGCCAGATACCCCCTCTCCAACACCATCGCCCAGGGCCAACACATGGTCTCCTTGCTACAGGAACATTCCTAGTGCTCCTTGGCATGTGACCTCCTTGCTTCACGCTGACAAGGTATCCCATTCCTGTTCCCTCCAGTCCCCAAGGTCACTGGCTCCTTCAAGAGTGCTCCCAGCCCTCCTGCTATGCTCCTGTCTCCCAGCTGGTTCTGTGTGTTGCACCAAGGTCACCTGCAAGGACACCAAAACACCTTCCCCCTCCAGAGTTGTCCCCAAGGGAGTGACAGCAGGATCTGCCAGCTCAGCTCTTGTGTCCTCCCCACCTCCCGCCCTGGGGTGCTGGGAACAGGCGTCTGTAGGGCTGTCCCTATCCTCCCTGCCCCAAGCATGACCCCCTGACCCGTGAGGTCCGGTGTGCCACCACATACAGCCACCACTGCCACCAGCCCAGACTCACCAGTGTCCCCAGCGCAGTCACTGCCCCGCACCAGGGCCCAAAGACACCGTGTGCCTTTGGACCAGCACTGTCCTCAACTGCGCATCGATTCCCCCAGCACTGCCTCAGTGGGAGCTTCCTGGGTGACCCTGCACCCTGAATCTCTGAGCTCAGCACTTCCCGGCTCTGCCCTGGGTCTCATCAGCTTCCTCCTTCACAGCCCCTTGTTGCCAAGGCAGAGGCGCCTCAGCTTGCGACACTGTCCCTCAGACATGCCAACACTTCCCAATACTTTCAGTCTCCCATGTGGAGCCAGACAGGTCGGCTGGTGGCACCAGGTTAAAAGTTACTTACGGTACCAGAGCTGTGCCGATGCATCCCAGCACCTCCCGCACGCCCCATTCTCAGCATTCCCACCGGCACCAGCCCCCGCTGCCAGGCCCCCAGGGCGCCCTGCAAGCCCAGGCTCGCAGGGGGAGGGATGAGCTGTGTCACACCCGCTCATCAGAAACCCCCAAACCCCTGGGCTGCTGCCTGTGCCACAGGACCCTCCTGCCCAGCTGCAGGACCCTCTTGTCCAGCCGCCAGACCCCCGGCCCGGCCGCAGGAAAAGCCAAATTCATGCCAGGCCTCAGGCAAGCCCTCAGCTCTGCCTCTTCCTGCCCACCTGGGAGAGGACAGGGGCTCCAGCCGGGGTCCCAGCGGCCCCGAGACAGGCGTGGGGCAGATGAGACGCTGCAGGGCAGCAGGACAGGACGGCAGGGCTGCTCCAGAGCCCCAGAAGGTCCCTCCCTGGTGGAGGCTGAGCACTCGTGACAAGCAGCCCAGCCATGTCAGCAGCAGCCAGAGGAAGAGAAACCCCAGACGCAGGAGCTTTTCTGGGGAAGGAAGGCGGCATTAACCCTTCCCTGGCTCTGCACAGCAACTGCCCGGGAGAGCCCCAGCGAGCCTGGCGGCAGGCAGAGCAGCGCTGGGGGACGGGAGGGTGGAACAGACACTGGCACAGGGGTCACACAGGGACCCACCACACTGCAGGATCCCAGCACGGCCGGGCCTCCCCGCCAGCACAGGACAGCACAGGACCCTGCCCCGGAGCAGCAGGATGCGCCCATGGGGCTCAGGGCTCACCCCAGAGCAGCAGATCTGTCCATGGGGCTCACCCCAGAGCAGCAGGATGTGCCCATGGGGCTCACCCCAGAGCAGCAGGATGTGCCCATGGGGCTCACCCCAGAGCAGCAGGATGTGCCCATGGGGCTCACCCCAGAGCAGCAGGATGTGCCCATGGGGCTCACCCCAGAGCAGCAGATCTGTCCATGGGGCTCACCCCAGAGCAGCAGGATGTGCCCATGGGGCTCACCCCAGAGCAGCGGGATGTGCCCATGGGGCTCACCCCAGAGCAGCAGGATGTGCCCATGGGGCTCACCCCAGAGCAGCAGATCTGTCCATGGGGCTCGGCGCTCACCCCAGAGCAGCAGATCTGTCCATGGGGCTCACCCCAGAGCAGCAGGATGTGCCCATGGGGCTCGGGGCTCCCCCCAGAGCAGCACCCGCAGCCCCTCCGCACCTTTCCCAGAGCACAGCCCCGCCGCACAGGGCCCCGCCGGCCTCGCCCTCCGTCCCAGCGCCGCCCGAGGGCAGCGGGGCACACACGGAGCCGCCCCCGCCCGGCCCCCCGCGCCCCGGCCCGGCTCACCGTGGCCCTGTGCCCTCAGCACCATGGTGCCGGGGCTGTCCCCGGCCCCGCCGGCCGTGCCCGAGCTGCCGCGCCGGGTGCGGACACCTGCAGCCGCGGTGCTTCCGCGGTGACTCAGGGCCCCCGTACCAATGAGCTCCGCGGCCTCCCGGGCGTCATCCCGGCCTCGCCAGGAGCCAGCACCAGCACCACCCTGTTCCTGCCGCCATGAGCCGGAGCCGCCAGCACCTTAACTCCTGTGCTCCCGGCTGGGTGGGAATGGGCGCCGGGGCTGCTCCCCCTCCCTGGCTCAGGGCCCTGTGCTGGGGTCCCAGCCAGGCAGGCCCCGGCCCAGCCCAGCCCTTCCTTCCTCGGAGCCTGCCAGGACACCCGGCCCGGCACATCTTGAGCTCGCTGCGCAGCGCCGGGCTCCCCTCCCTTCCCCTCCAGCAGACCCCCAGCCCCGCAGCTCCCCCGTCTCTGCCAGAGCTCTCCACTGCAGGTCCAGGCCCTGTGCTGGCCATGCGGGGACCGCTGGTGCCCGCTGCCCTCCGCAGGCTCCATGGCATCGCCCACAGCTGGCTGGGACAGGAACTGGAACCAGGAGAAGGACCAGGAACCATGCCAGCCCCCACGGGATGTTGTTCCCCACTGTCTTGCCCCCTTGCTATGGGGTGCCTGTAGGGACCCCACTGCTCTGGGCAGGACCCCTGTGTGGCGAGTCCGGGTGTTGTGGGGCTGTGCCTGCAGTGGGAGCGACCCCAGCACGTCCCTGTCCCCATCCCTGCCCCTGTCAGTTCCCTGAGAGGCTGCATCAACTTCAGCTGCCTTGACTCAGCTAAATCCTGCTCAGCAGCAGGAGATGGAGACACGGCACCCAGAATGCCAGCTATGGAGTAAGGGGAGGGTGGGCTTCAGAAGCCTCGGGGTGTCCTTTGGCCCCCTGAGCTACCGCAGCAGCCAGCCCTGCTGCTGGCCCACGCTGTACCACACCAGAGGACATCAGCCCCGGGGTCAGGCAGGCCATGGGGACGAGCCCAGGGTCTCTGTGTGCTGCTGCGGGTGCCGCCGCCCCCACCCCTTGGTGGGGTCCCGTGGGGCCCCCAGTAACATCCTGCTTGTCTCCTCACACCACATCCTGTTTCCACCATGTGCACACCCTGGGTTGCGTCAGCCCCATCCTTCCCCACGACAGCTGAGGTGCATAAGGAGGAGGGTTGGGGACAGGCCCTCCTAGGCTGCTGGACCCTGTGCTCAAGACACTCTCCTGCTTTTGTGCAGCCCTGCCCAACACCCCATTAACCCTGCTTCCCCGACCCAGAGCCCACCAAGGAACCCTGTCCACAGCCACTACCTTGCTCCCAGTGGCTCAAGGCTCCAACATTCCCGTGCACAGACCCCCAGCCTCCAGCATGGCTGGGTGAGCTCCAGCTCAGCCATGCCTACAGACACTGTGCCTGTGCAAGGAATGCAGCCAGGCAGGCACCTCACCTGCTCGAGAGGAGCAGAGCCCAGCTCAGCCACAGGGCTGGCCGAGGGGGTCCCACAACCCCCTGCCCCACTGCACAGCTCCCCAGTCCCACAGCTGGGCACGAGCCAGCAGGTCACAGAGGTGGCTGACCTTCAGCACACCCACAGCGTGGCAGGAGCTGGGCTTTCCCACACAGAATTCCCTTTGGAGAGTGCCACCCTGCCCTCTGTAGCCACCAGCATTTCTGATGAGGGCACCGAGCACTCACACACCCTCTGGGGCAGGGTGGAGGGGCTGGGGTAGGACCTGCCACGGCCATCCTGTGCTGCCTGTGACCTCCCAGCCGCCACTGCTGGCTCCCCAACACCCCTGTCCCACCATGGCACCAGCTCCAGGGCAATGCCAGGCGAGGGGCCCGGCGCTTGCAGAGGCCCGAACTTGGGAAGGCCGGCAGAGGAAGGAGGCAGTGAGACGGTGAGGACACTCTGTGCTGCTTTCAGCAGGAGCCATATGGAGCCAGAGCCATATGGAGCTGAAGCCATGGGCCCTGCCGTGTCTGCTGGGGGATGGGAGCCCCGCGGCACAGAGGGGAGGGGGGCACGCAGTGCCTACCTGCCTTGGCAGCCACCGAGGGGCAGAGGAACGCCTGGAAACTGGAGGCGCAGAGCTCGCTGACCGTCCCCATGCTGCGGGGGTCCCACGCAGGATGCCACCAGCTCCGGGAGGGCAAGGCAGGGACGGGCAGAGGTCAGGCAGGTGCACACAGAGGCCAGACAGGCGCGCGTGGCCGAGCAGTGGGCTCCCCGGTACTAGGCAGGCAGCCAGTACCGAGGGCAGCTCCCCGTGCCTGGGGCAGGGCGCGAGCAGGGCAGCCGGAGCAGTCCCGGCTGTGTCTGGAGCTGGCTCTGGCTCTGCGAGGGGAGCTCCAGCCGCAGGAGCCCACGCGCCAGCCCCAGCCAATCCCCGCCGCACCGGCACGCCAGCCCGTGCCACCGCCGGAGCCACAGCGGGCGCCTCAAAGCCACTTGGAGGACGAGGAGTTTGGGAAGTTCCCAGCAGCCCCCCTGCCCGGGCTGCCTGCCCCCGGCAGCCCCCTTGCCCCCGCAGGGGGCCGGCAGCGGGGTATTTTTAGAGAGGTTTTATCCCTCCGTATTAGAGCATTAAGCATCAGGAGCCGGCGGTCGCATAGCAACGAGCGCCGCATGAAGGAAGGAAGGTGCACCCAGAGAAGCACGGCGGTGCGAGCGTGGGGGTGCCAGCACAGCCCCCGCTCCTGGGGTGCAGGGCCTGAGCCCCAGCTCTGACCCAGCCCCACAGGCTCAGCCGGCCCTGCGTGCCAGCACCTCTGGTCATGGCCCAGGAGTACTGCCCACTCTGCTGAGGCCCTGAGTGTGGGGGCTCCTGCAGCAGGAACCGGGGGTCATGCCCTGGGATCCCAGGCTGGGGACAGCTGTGGAGCTGGGGAAATGCACAACCCTCCCAGCCTCCCACCCCACAGGCACTGAGCAAACCCAAACCGGACTGACAGCTCCTTTCCTCAAAGCAGGAGCGATCTTGAGCACAGGGCACGGCCATGAGTAACAAACCCCAGGGCCTGTCAGGGCAGGAGCAGCTCGACAGCTCGCTCACCCGCCCCTGCATCCACTGGGATCGCTGAGCCAGGAGTAACTTGAGCAGGGCAGGCAGAAGCCCAGACAGGGCAGGCAGCGGGGAAGGGCACCCTGGCAGGCAGGAGCAGTCCCTGATCCCTGACTGCAGAGGGAGGAGAGAGTGGAGAAGGGCAGCTGACAGGGCTCCGAGGGCAGCCAGGCCCTCACTGCTGATGTGACTGACCTTCTGTTTCAACACCACTTCCCCTTTCCCAGGGGCCAGAGCAGAGGTTGCCACATCACCAGGAGGCAAAAGGGCAAGCGAAGGGAGCCGGGGGCACAGGGGAGGCCGAGCTGGGCACGTGCTGTACAAGCGCCTGCCTGGGCCTGGACTGGCATCTGGAGAAACCCCAGTGTGCCACAGGCATGTGGGTGCTGTGGCTGGGATGAGCAGGGCCAGGTGGCATCTCCCACACAGAGTGACCTGGATGCCTGGCTGGGTCCTTGCAGCCTGTCCAGGCAAGGTGGGGCATTTACAAACCACAGCTACAGCCCTGACATGACTACAAGTGTCAGCAGCAGGGCTCATTGTTCTCTGCTCCAAACACCTCAGGAGAGGAACTGCCTCTGCCCAAGTCCCTGGCTCTGCTCCCCAAGCCTGGTGCTACCCCAGCACTGCCTCTCTGCCTCTGACCTGGGAGTCCATCCCTGAGCTCTGTGGAAGAGTGGCTCCCCAAGCTGAGCACAGGAACTTGCCCAGGCTGACCCCACACTGTGCAAGGAAGGGCTGGGGCATCAGCAGCAGCTCCCCCAGCAGCGCTTCCTGGTGCCCAGGGACATGCCATGGTCCCAGCATGGGACATGCCATGGTCCCAGCATGGGACAGCCAAGCCTGTGCCAAAGGGCTGCCAGCACCCACTGGCCAAACAGGACTTGGCAGGCTGGTGGCGAGGAGGGCAGGGACTACCTGGGTGAGGAGCCCCTCAGGCAGCCTGCTGCAGAGCTGGCAGCCCACCCTCCTTTGGGGATCCCCCACACCTTGCACAGCCCACCCTGCCACCACACACCCATCCTGCCCCAGACAGCGAGGCCCCCTGGCACAAGCTGCTTTGCTGGAGGCTGCATCAACCCTGCTTAGAGAAATCCCTTAATCCCCAGGCCAGAGTGAGCAGTAATCCCTTGGGTGAAGCAGGATTACCAGCACTGCCCAATCCCCCTCTCCCTGGGGCCAGCCTGAGCCGTGATGGGGCCCAGCTCAGGACACGGTGCCAGGACAGGACTGCACTCCCCACATCCTCTCACCGGTGCTGCAGCTCGGCCAGGCAGGAGCAGCCAGGATGGTTCCCCGCGGTCCAGAGGCGTCTGAGCCACACCACTGCTCTGGTCAGTTCTGCTCTGGGGTGGGTTCAGCCTCGCTGCTGTCCCCACGGGGAGATGCTGGGAAGGGGGTGGGAGTGCAGCCCCACGCCCCGGCAGGAGCAGGGGGAGCGAGCACACATCTGTGCCGCCAGCTGCTCGCCCTGGGATTTGCTCTCTGCCGAGGCAGACGGCTGAAGAGAGGCCGTGAGCCGTGGGGCAGACACTGGCGTCAGCACAATCCCACCAGAAAGGGACTGCCCGTCGGCTCCCACCGCACTACAGCCTCGCAGAATGTCCTTGGCTAAACCAACTCAGCTTAAGGGCTTTGGGGCAGTGGGTTGTGCTGCCCCCAGCGCAGGAACAGTGGGTTGGAGGCGGCTGTGCACTCCCTGCGTCCCCCGCGGCAGGATGAGCAGGACATTTCTAACGCTGAGAGATGACCCGGGATGTCTTCCAGGTGATTCCGGGAAGCACCGAGAGGCTGCTGGCAGAACCACTCCCCACAGCGCTCTCCCGCTAATGGGCTGTGTCTGACAACACCCGAGCCAGGCCGCAGCCGCCGGCACCTTCCTTATCTCACACAGTGAAGTCCTCGCAGCCCAGCACTGTCACTTCTGGGGTGGAACAGCAGCTCCTAATCGGCCGTGTCGCACAGCCGGGCAGGAAGCCGGCCGTGAACCAGTACTGCCGGCAGCGGCACTTGGCCGGCACCAGCTGCTCCCAGGAGGAATGGTCACCAGCACGGCTCCAGCACCGGGGCCATGGCCCCAGACCTCACCCAGACTCCAGTCTCCCCTCAGCAAAGGCCCTGTCCAAGGAAAACCACCTGCCGACACACGGGCACCTGCCTGGGAGAGACCGGGCACGGGCAGGGCGTCCCTGCCAGTCCCGGTCCTCGGCACCGGCAGGAAGGAACGCTCTGCGGGCACGGAGGGCAGAATGCACGGGCATGAGAGGGGAGACCCTGCAACCGCCGAGCACCCGGGCCCGCCCGGGAGCGGCTCCGGGCACACCGGGAGCTCCCGAACCGGGGGCTCTGACATTCAGCAGGCACCATCGCGGCCACCCTGCCCCGAGCTCTGCGGGGCCGGGCTCGGCAGTGCCGGGGGAGCACCGGACGGAAGGCGTGCGGGCAGCGGGCAGTACCGGAGCTCCGCGGCCCCGGGAGGGCGGCCCGGCGGCGCGCCCGCCCCCCGCGCTGCCGGCGGGCACCAGGTGCCAGTTCCGCCCGGCGCTTCCTCTGCCGCCACCCGCACGATGCCGCCAAGGCCGCTCTGGCACTTGCGGGCGCAGGTCCTGCCGCCGAATCCCCGCCCGTCCCGGAGCCACCGCCCCCGGTCCTGCACCTGGGAGCGGCCCGGCCCAAGCGCGCCCCGCCCGGGAGAGGCGCCACCGCCCAGCGGGGACTACGGACTACCCCGGCGGCTCGCCCCGGGCCAGGTGGGTGTCCCAGAGCCCCCCGCCCGCCCCCGGCCCGCACTGACCGCAGCCGCCGCCCTCCTCCTCCTCCATCCCGCCGCCGCTGCTCCGGCCCCGCCCGCGTGACGAGCGCGCCGCAGCCGCCACGGCCGGCACCACGTGACCCGGGAGGGGCGGAGCCTGGCAGGCCCCGCCCCTCTGCCGCCCGTCCCGGTGACCCCCACCCGGTCCCGGTAATTCCCCCCATCCCGGTGACCCCTCCCCGTCCCGGTGACCCCTCCCGGTCCCGGTGATTCCCCCCATCCCGGTGACCCCTCCCCGTCCCGGTGACCCCTCCCGGTCCCGGTGATTCCCCCCATCCTGGTGACCCCTCCCCGTCCCTGTGATTCCCCCCCCATCTCGGTGACCCTCACCCGGTCCCGGTGATTCCCCCCCATCCCGGTGCCCCCTCCCGCCGCTCGCCCCTTGCGACCGCAGCCGACCATGGCCGAGTGACAAAGACCGGGATTTATTCAGTTCCATCCTTCAAGTCCCGCAGCCCCGGCGGCAGCGCTCCGGCCCCGCAGGGATCCATGCCCCCGGTGCCCCTGCGCCAGCGCGGGGCCGGGCCGACACGGGGCCGGGGGAGGCTCTCCATGCAGCTCGTGCAGGGATGGGGCCTCACGGAGCGAGGGCCGGTAACGGTGACAGAGGGGACGCACAGCAGCACGGAGCAACAGGGACCAGCTTGAGGCACTTGCCAGGAGCCCCCGCAGGTGCGGGCTGGGGCAGGAGGGGAACAGGCACGGAGAAGATGATGAGGAGCCCGGCCGAGGCAGGCTGGAGGCAAGGCAGCGTGGGCAGGCTCCTCTGCAGCTGGAAAGCAGCTCCCCGAAGGAAAAGGCACAAGCCCAGGGCTGCGGCTGTATTCCCTCCCCTCTCAGCTCCACCGACAGCTCCCAGGACAGTGCTGCCCTCGGTCCCTGGCCCGGGACTGCTCCCTGAGCAGTTGGGGATGCAGATCTCAACCTGCGAGGCAAAGAGCAGAGTCAGCCCCCAGCAGGCTGCCCCCCCCCAGCCCCCGGCTCGCTGTGCCCCCAGCTCACTCACCTGAGAGCCGGTGGCCCAGGCTGGCCATCTTGGCAGGATGGGACATCAACCAGAAGTTGCGCTTGTTCTGCAACTTCTGGAACGGATTTGAGTCTCTCCTCCGCTCCTGCTTCATCTTCCTCATTTTCTTTACCTGTGCAGAGGTAGGAGAGCGCTCAGGTCAGCGTGCAGAGGCCCCAGCCTCCTCCCACCTGCCCCAGCCCAGCACCCACCTTTCCTTTGTCGAACTCCTGGTCCCACTCATCAATGACGGTCTTGCTTTGGGCCAGTGCTGTGTCCCGAATGGCATCCTGGCTCACGGCCGAAATCTCACCCTGCCAGGTCAACACTGCAGAGCAGTGAAGTCAGCAGAAGGACCAGGCTGTGCCCTGCTGCCCCAGGCCCTGCCCTTGCTGCCCACCCTGTGCCAGCCCCATGCCCGGCTGCACCTGCCTGCTTCCAGGAGCAGCCCCTGCCTGCACTGGCTGGGGGAGCTCAGGCCCTGCAGAGCTGGGGGGCTCTGCCCCCACCCAGGGCTTCGGGCAGGGGGGCTGCACGGCTGTTTGCCCGCCAGGTGAGCCAGGATTACCTTGCTTGCCGTAAGCCTTGTCCAAGGAGTTCTGGAGCAGCTTGTCCACCACGCTGGACTCATGGCCCTCAGGGGCTGTGCCAGCCCAGCTGCTGGCCACGGGGCTCAGGGCAGCCAGGGAGGGTCTCTCGTCCCCAGTCTGGCTGTCACTGGGACGTGCTGCCACTGCAGAAGAGGCAGGGTGAGGGTGAGCCAGGGGGAGCAAGGGCAGCTGCCACGTCCCTCCCTCTCCAAAGTGATCTCAGCCCAGGAAACACCATTTGGACAAGGTCCTGATGGCTGAGGGTGTCTGGGCACACAAGTGCCTGTCCTGGGGGCCAACCATGGCCTGTCCCCACTTCCTCCTCCAGGGCACAGGACACGGGCACTGCCAGGCAGCTGTGGGACCAGCAACGCTGGGGATGGCACAGCAGTGCTCCAAGGGGGCTCCTGGGCAGACACCAGACAGGGCACAGGGTCACACCTGGGGTGGTGGCAGTGGTGGCAGGGACAGTGCTGGCAGCCAGGCTGCTGAGGCTTTCCATCCTCTTGCGTTTGCGGTGCTTGAGCTCTCCAGCCTCCACGCTCTGATGCGTCCCACAGGGCTCTGGCTCAGCTGTCCTGGAGCTGGGGAAGGCAGCAGGGTCAGCTCACACCAGCCAGACCAGGGCAGGAGAGTCTGAGCTTCCCACAGAGCACAGAGACACCTGAGGTGAACCCACCCACAGGGATCAGGTGGTCAGCTGGATGCACGCTGAGGTGCATCCCACCTGCACAGAGATGAGAAACTCCTGGCTCAGGGAGCCTGACCTCAGGCTCTCCCACACCGCTCGGCCCTTTACCTGTCTGAAGACAGCATCCCAGAGCTGCACTCTTCTGTCTTCTTCAAAGGGCTGTCTTTGCTCCTATTCTTCTTTTTCTTCTTCTTCCTCCTGAGGGGTGAAGCTGGCTCCATGCCCAGGCCAGTACTGGGCTCTGGCACATGTTGCTTGGGCCCACTCTTCATGTCCTGACAGGCCAGACCATGGCTGAGACCCTTGTGTGCCCCCTCCTTCCCCATGACAGATACAAAGTCCCCTGGAGAGACAATTTTCTTCTTGGGGGGCCTGGAGTCTTTCTCAATGAAGTCCTTCTGAGGAGCAATGCCCTCCTTCCTGGGGAGCCCGGACTCTTTGTCCTTGCAGCCCTCTGGAGAAACAATCCTCTCCTTCTTGGGAGGGCTGGAGACTTCATCCCCGTCCCTCACAGCCACAGCACAAGGGCTCCTGTCTGTGCTACGATGTTTCCTCTTCCTTCGCTTCTTTTTGAAGGAAACCTCCGGCTCCTCCTGGCCAGACCCCGTCTGCCTGCTGCCAGAAAGAAGGTGAAGTGTGGGCAGTGGGACCAGGGGTCAGCAGGGAGGCTGGGTGCTGAGCAGGCAAGGTGAGCACAGAGCTGAGACTTTTCAGGAATGGGAAAAAGACTAGATGAGGACAGGCTGAAGGACAGGAAAAGAGGCTGATCTGAAAGCCTGGGAGCCCCTCTCTTCCTCCCTCCCCTGAGGTGCAGGAGCACAACACCCAACTGCTGCCACCTTGTCCAGAAAAGGGGAATCAGATGCTGCTCTGCAAGCACTCACAGGTCCCACAGCAGACCAGGAAAGAGTGGGTGCTGCTGCTGCACATGCTGGTGCTGAAGGCTACAAGGGACACCCAGAGCAAGATCGAGAGCGGGCTGGTGCCTCCTGATCCCGTGGGACATTAGTACAGGGTCAGGGCCTTGCAAAGCTCCCTCCCACTGTGTGCTGAAGTCAGCTCTTCTCAGACCTGGAGCAAGCCCTGCCAGCCTTGGAGAACAGAAAAGCTGCTGCAAGGCCACACAAATACCCCGTGGGTCACCCACGGCCTTCCTGCCATGTGGGAGCTGGGAGCAATGGCACTGCTTACCTGGACTTGCCCAGAGGCCCAGGAGTGGAGTCAGGATGGGTGCTGGCTGAGGGCTGGGGCTGTGCTGGGTGGTCCCTCATGCTCATCTTCTGAGAGGCTTTGCCCTGCAGTTATGGACATAAATAAAAACTGCGTCTAACACCAGGGTTTCCATGAGCCAAGAGAAAAAGGGGACCCAGAGAAAGGGGAGGGGAACAGACACAGACAGGGGCAGGGAAGTGGGGGGTGGGAGAATCAGAAGAGTGTTTAGTTAGGAGAACAAAGGAAAAAAGAAAGGAGAGAAATGTAAAGACCTGGAACCCCAGTGCACCCTCCAGAGCCCACTCACTGCCTGTGGAGGAGGCACCCCCACACCCTCCTGCTGTGCCATCACCCCCTGCCTCTGGCCCCGGGGACAGGTGACACCAAGAGGGTGCCAAGGCCCCCTGCTCTGCAGGGACTGGCACAGTCACCCCTCTGAACCAGGCAAGGGGGCAGGAGCCATCCCCCGCATCACTCAGGGATGTGGACAACAGCAAGGCCTGATCCAGAGAGGGGGGAGCAGCCACCACAGCCTGGGTTTAGAGCTGGGGGGCTCTCCCCACCCACCCCTGTCAGCAGGAGCCCTACACAACCCGCTCAGAAGGCACAAGGCTTTGGCTGGAGTCTCGGGGCAGAAGCTCAGGCTCACCTTTTTGGCTGAGAGCTCTGATTTCCTGGCCAGCAGCGCTGCTGTGGTGCTGCCCCACTCCAGGGCAGTGCTGCCCAGCAGGGAGGGCTTCCCAGGGGCTGTCCCAGAGCTGCTGGGGGCAGCCAGGTCAGAGTCTTTAGGGACAGCCAGCGTGGTGCCAGGGCCAGCAGGGAGGTGGGTGCCAGAGTCCCTTCCCTGAGAGGTGCAGAAGCTGCTGGAACTGCTCTTGGCCCCGTGGGTCTCCTTGGCCAGCTGCCCTACAGTGCTGCCCCAGGAATTCTTCATCGCCCCGCAGCCACTGGGCTCCTGGCTGGACTTCAGCAGCTTGGATGAGGTAGGTGGCTTCTCACTGTCTGAGCCCTGTGGGGACAGCCCTGCTCTGGCCCCGCACATGGTGCTGGTGGCATGGAAGCCTGCTCTGGGCATGCCAGGTGTCTGTGGCTTCTTGGGCCTCTGGCCTGTGTCACAGCCCAGCAGAGTGGCCTCGTGGGTGGCTTTGTGGGGCAGTTTGGATGATGGGGTCTGAAAGGGAAGCTTTGACAGAGCAACTCCGTTTGTCAGCTTTGACCCCATCCCAGGAGAGCTGCGGGCAACAGGGACTCCAACATCACCTGGGCCTGGCAGCCCCTTCCCCAGCAGCTTGTCTTGTTTCTAGACACAGAGAAAGAGAGAAGTTCAGTGAGGAGAGCCACAGACACAGTGATACCACCCTCCCCATGCCCAGCCAGGATCCCTGGGTTCAGCAGGATCAGCATCTCCCCTGCACAACACCCTCCCACTCCTCCAGCCCCAGCCTGGCTGCAGTCCCAGGGCCCATGGAGCAGCAGCTCCTGGGAGCACCAACCTTCAGGACTCACCAGGCCCATGGGTGGCACACACAGGGTCCCATTACTGGCAGGTTTCTTCACTGGTTTGGAGTCACTGGCAGTGCAGCTGGGTGGGCTGAAGGCAGCCGTGGCTACGGGCCCTGCTGAGCTCTTCCTGGGGCTGCCCAGCCTGGGGAAGGCAAAGCACATCAGCCCTGGGGACGTGGGTGAGCAGCACACACCAGGACGGGGAGCAGGAGGCTGGAGGAGGTGAGGAGCTACAGCAAACCATGACAAGGGGCTGGACCCCTCCCTGGCACCCTCCACCCTGGGCCAGCACACACACAGGGGCCTTGGGGCTGCTGGTGGGGTAGGGGGCCATGAGGCACAGGTGCTCTCTCACCTCAGGTAGAACAGCACATAGGCCTGCTGGTTGAGAACCACCTTGATGTTGCTGGGGTGGACCTCGTGGTCGTTCATTCGATACCACTGCCCGTTGCTGGCCTGTGGAACAGAACATGGAGCTTGGTCAGGCTGTGTCTGAGGAGAACGGGGTCAGGCTCTGCCCAGGGACCCATCCTGGCCTGCAGAGCAGCAGGAACAGCACCCATCACCACAGCTCCTCTCCCCAAAACCCACAGATGGCCCAGGGGCGGGCCAGGGAGCTCTGTCAGGGCAGACCTTCATGTTTCCTGCAGGGGAGCACAGTCTGTGCCCCATGTGCAGTGCTCCACACCACCCACCCTGCCAAGCACCCTCCTTTCTGCACCCTAAATGGACCCACAAGCACCTCCCAGGCCCCAGCCCAGACAGGGTCCCAGGGGAGCATCCCGGGCTCACCTTCACGTAGCAGAAGTAGTGCCCAGCGTTGCAGCTGTACCCAGAGTGCACCAGCACTGCATAGAGTCCATACGTGATGGGATCGCCCTTGGGCTCGGACATGTAAGGCCGGACGTCCAAGATCTCGGGGTATCCCACGTCCTGTGGAAAGAAGATGTCTCAGGACATGTCTCTGCTGTGCTATGAGCCCCATCTCTTGAGGGAGGGGACCTGCTCTCCCCAGACAGAGACTGTGGCAAGGAAGGATGAACCCAACTTTCCTCACTGGCAGCAGTGGGGAAACGGCCCCAAGGCTGCACCAGGACCCCCGCCATGCTCAGGGCCAGGACCTTGGGCCAGGACACAGCCCTGGCTGTGGATCACTGAGCTCTCACCTTGGTGATTTTCCTTCCCCCTGAAGGGCCGCAGCTGCCGAAGCGTTTCAGTGAGATGGTGAGAACGTTGGAGGCTCGGTGGATGGTGAAACGTTTGCTGGCTGACACTTTCTCCTGCACCTGCCCAGGAAAGCTCAGGCTATTCAAGCTGTTCCAACATCCACATGGCTGCCTGCCCTGGCCACACAGCAATGGCTGTGTGGGAACGGTGCTGCTGGCACCAGGCAGTGCTCCAGACACCTCCCCACGGCCATGCCTTTGAAGACAAGGCAGCTGAGGAGCAGCAGGCTTCGTCACAGGCCCTGCACCTCATGGTTTAGCCACGCAGCAGGCAAAGAAGCCCTCCCACATTGTGGCAGCCTTCCCACAGCTCACCCATGGACCCGTTATGCCCCAGCAGCCCACACTCACATGCTGCACCTGTAGGCGTTGTCCCCACCCAGCTGCTCTGGCTTCACAAACAGCTCCAAGGCCCGCACGATGTTTGCGGCTCGCTGCAAGGACAGGGTGGGGGTCAGGGCACCTGGGGCCTGCCCACAGCACGGCCCCACTCCCTGCAGAGGCGCTGGCCCCAGGAGAGAGCACACAGCACCGGGCTGCAGGCTGCCCCAGAGCCCTGAGCCTGGCCCTGGCCTGTGGCTGCTCTGCCCAGGAGCACGGCTCACGTTCAACAGGCACTGCCCCATGAGACAGGGAAGGAGGAGCAACAGCAGGAGCTGCTTCCCTCCTGCCAGCACCTGTCTGCAGGTCAAGGAGCCTCAGAGCAGGAACATCCCCCACGAGAGCAGAGAGCCCCATCCCCAACCCTGCAGCAGTACCTCGACCTCCAGGGTCACGTCCAGGTAAGGGTCGTAGGTATCCGAGACAGTCTTGCACTCCAAGCATTTCACTGCAAAAGGAAGAGCCATGGGCACACCCTGGCACACCCCAGCACGGCACACACAGCTGCAGTGTCCCCCCAGCCCAGGCCTGGGCTCTGGGATGTCAGCACCAGGACTGACAGCCCTGCAGGAAGGAGGGCTGGCACATCCACTCTGTGCTGGGGAAGCAGGGGCTGCCAGACTGCTGGGAACAGCTCCTTGGGCTGAGGGCAGTGAGCTGGGGACCCACAGCTTGGGCCCCACAGGCAGTGGCTTCTCCCATTGCCACAGCAGGGAGAGTGACCCACAAGTGCTGCAGGACTGACTGATTGCAGCTCTGGGTAAGTTAAACATGTGAGCCGTGTTCCCAAAGGGTTTTACTGCCCAGGCCCAGCCCAGCCTGCTGGTACTCACCACGGGACCGCAGGTAACCACCGAAGATCTGGTGAACCAGAGTTGTGGCCTGGGTCTGGCGATCCAACCTACAGAGAGACAGCAGCACAGATCCCACACTGCAGCAGCCAGCCCTGCTGGACCCTCAGGACAGCCCCCTCTGTGTTGTGGCCAGTGGCTGGGCTGGGGAGCCCCAGGGGCTGTGGGAAGTCACAGCCTCTGCCACACTGCTCTCCCTGTGTCCCACCTGAGGGGTGACACCAGGCTCCAACACACACCTTCCTCTCGAGGAAGCAGAAGCTCCTGGCTGGAGCTCAGAGCAGAGGCAGTGCCTCCAAGGACAAAGGGCCTGGGGGAAGCTGCCCTTCCCCAGTCACAGAGCTGGGGCTGAGCTAGCAAGTATCCCTCAGCAAGTGGGATGTGATCCCAGCCTGTAGCAGCCTCAGGATCTGGGGGCAGGACTGCAGCTATGCTAAGGTGGAGGAGCCAGCAGAAGGTGAACAACAGCCCAGAGCCCTGTCCCTGAGGGGCAGAGCTGGACCCCACACCCGAGGTCCCTGGAGTCAGAACCTCCCCACAATAAGGCTGACCTGGGGCACATGTTCACTCCACAGTCCACTCCCGTGAGTGCAGGGGACCAGCAAGGGAACAGCAAAGAGCAGTGATGGGCCATCAGGCCCCACATACTTGGTGTAGCCATTCAGGCAGGCCTTCTGCATGGCATCGATGGTGTAGCGCAGGAACTCGTGTGCATCCTCCTGCCTGCCGAAGCGCAGGTTATGGGAAATCTCTGCAAGAGAGAGAGGACTCAGCACGTGCTGCAAGAGATGCCATCCCTCCCTGCCTTCCCTGGGGCAAGGACTCTGGGGTCTGAGTCCCCTCAACCCAAACCGCACACCAGACTCATGTCACACAGGAAGCCCCTGGCAGCCCAAGGAGTCTCCAGGCACTCCGAGGCTCCAAGAGCCATCTCAGCGGAGCTGTTTGCCAAAACACGCCCCAGTCCCACCAGTTCTGCTCCCACATTAGTCATGGGGGGGGGCAGCCCTCCTTACTCTTCAGGTCTCGGATGATGGAGAGTGGCTTTATTGCATTGCCGCTGTTGGCAAAAGCCTGAATCGTGTGGTTCTGCATAGTGCACATCATGCAGAAGCTTCCATGGGCACCTGGAGCAGGAGAGACGACACGATGTTGGGGACAAACCCAGGAGAGACGGAGGCAGGACAGGGATCTCTGGTCCAGTACAGCTCAGGAACCCTCAGCTTTCCCCATGAGCTCAATGCCACAGGAGATGGGGACCAGCCCGTGCCATCCCAGCTGGCACAGCCCATCCCAGGAGATGGGGACCAGCCCGTGCCATCCCAGCTGGTGCAGCCCATCTCAGGAGATGGGGACCAGCCCGTGCCATCCCAGCTGGCACAGCCCATCCCAGGAGCAGCCAGGGCAGCTCCCCAGATGAGACAATGTTCACATTGAGAGAAAACAGGTCCCAGGTATGCACTGGACCAGCCCACAGCTTGGCCCTGAGGGGCACATCCTGCAGGCAGTCCTAGGGATGGGGCTGCAAGGCCTGTGTGTTCCTGTGGTGACAGCTCACAGCAGCGCCTGGCACGCTGCTCTTCTGCACTCCCCACAGTCAGGGGCTACTCAGGACCCCCCAGCTGAGCCCCCAAGAAGCCAGCAGGCTCCATTGGGCCCATCTTAGTCCTGGCTACACCCAGCAGAGACAAAGATGCCAAGCTTGGGAACGCTGCTATGGCCAGGAAAAGTGAATAGGACCCAGGAACAGGCTCTTGACAGAGGAACAGGCAGAAAGGAGCAGGGCAGGGAAGGTGTGTCCTCTGCACTCCCTCACAGAGCCAGGCACAGAGGCGCTGAGTGCAGCACTGTGAGCAGAACAGGCAGACGCTGCTCGTCCCTCCCGGGCCCTGAACCGGGTCCCCACTCACAGGTGCGCCCGTGCTCCCGGGACAGCAGGTAGTTGGTGAGAGGCGGCGTGTAGGTCAGGCACTGCAGCGCCGAGTTCAGGAAGCAGGTGTTCCCCAGGTTACTCAGCCCGGCGCCCACTCGGTGAACCCGCTCCCACTTCATGGAGAGGCTGTGTGCTGGGAAGAGCACCTTCTGCGGCGGGGGGATCCCGTCCCCCCCGGCCCGCGGCGGGGCATGGCCGTGTCCTGCGGGGAGCAGACACAGTGAGCCAGCGCAGGAGCGCGGGGGGGTCCCCTCGGCCTCTCCACTCACCCGAGGGGTTCTGCGGCCGCTCCGCAAGGCTGCCGGTGACGCCGAGGGGGCGGCCGATGGCCTCGGCCCCGATGCGCTCGTACTTGTCCCGCAGGTGCCCCAGCTGCCCGGCCAGGCCGCGCCGGGCGGGCACGAACTCGATGCGCTGCTGCAGCACGGAGCGGGCGGCGGCGGCCAGCGGCCGGCCCAGCTCCGCCGCCGCCTCCCGCCGCCCCGGCTCCAGCACCTCCCGCAGCTTCTCCGCGATCATCGCCGAGGGCGGCCGGCTCGGCGGGCCCGGCGGCCGCGCCTGCAGAGAGGGCGGAAAGCGGCGGCTGAGCGGGGGGCACCGGCCCGGCTAGGCCGCTGCCGCTGCGCTCCGGCTCTCAGAGCGGCCGGCCGCCGCCACGGCCCCCTCGGCGGCTCCCTCGGCCGCCGCCAAGCCCCCGCCGCCACCCGCGGCCCCGAGCGCCGCCGCCGCCGCGCGGTCTCGGCCCGGCCGCCGCCATATGCGGCCCGGGCGGTGCCGGCGCTCCGCTCCCCACGGGCGGCCCCGCCGGCAGGGCCGAGGAGCGCGGCGGGACGGGGGCGCAGGCCCCGCGTCCCCGGGCCCGTCCCGCCCGGCCCCGGCAGCGCTCACCATCCGGGTCCCGCCGCACGCACGTGTCGCCACACGGCCAGCAGCTCCTTCCGCCCGGCCCCGCGGGGCGGCCCCGCTCCGCCCGGCCCGGCGCAGCCCGGAGCCGCGGGCGCTCCGCCCCTTGTTCGGGAGAGCCAACGGGGACACCAGCTCCGCCCGCTGCGGGCCCGGCGCGGACCGAGGCAGGAGGCGGCAGCGCCGCGCCCACAGCGGACGGTCCCGCCAGGGGACGTTTCCACGCGGACCGGCCACCACGCGGTACCCGGGCCCGCCCTCGCCCCTGAGTCACGGCCCCGCCCGGTCCCGCGCCCGGTCCCGCTCCCGGTCCCGTCGGATCCCGCCCCCGGCGCTGCCGCCCGCGTCCGAGGGGGGGCCCGCAGCAGCTCTTCCCCTCCCCGTCCCGGTCCCTTCCCTCCGGCGGCCCCGCGGGCATCGCTTCCCTCCGCTGCCGAGAAGGGGCGGGGGAGGCCGGGGGATCCGGAGGGGTCTGGGAGGGTCGGGGGGGTCCCGGCCGAACCGGAGCAGCGTCCCCGCCCCGCTTCCCCCTTGCCCCTGAGCTCCCGGCACGGACCCTCCGCGGGTACCGGGGCGGCTCCAGCGCCGGACGAGGAGACGGAAATCACGGCACAGGGACGACAGAGCCGGCGGCAAAACAAGTGGCGATATTGAAGTCAAAGACAGAGGAGCAGCAGCGACAGGAGCACAACGGGTACAGCCATACAGAGCGCCCGGGATGCGCGGTCGGGACTGAGTAAAGGTTGGGGTTTTTTTTTTCTTTTTCTTTCTTTTTAATTTTTCTCTTTAATATGTTGAAATTGCCCAGACTGGTCCAGTACGACATCTCAAACCTTACAGGGACGCACAGCATGAAAACCCCACGGGCACAGGGCTGCAGGGAGCATTCCCGGCACGCTCCCAAAGCCATGGGTGCACGTGCCAGTGCCACAGCAGCTCCGCGGCACACGCCAGCATCGCTGTGGCATGGGGATGGCTCAGAGAACTCAGGGCCGAGGGGTGTGAGGGGTCACAGGTTTTCCTGCAGTGCCCGGCTGCCAGTTCCAGGCTCCACTCCCACACCGCAGAGAAGGGAGCTTGCCTGGCTGCAGTGGTGCTGACGGCCACGGCATGGCCCCGATCTGCACGAGGCGATGATGGACTCCCTGTGCCCATGCAGCCAGAGCTGCGGCCCCTGGGGCCCTGCCAAGGGTTCCAGGTCGAGCCTGTCCAATGGTGGCATCTGCAGAAGGATCTGTAGGAGGTTGCAGGGGAACAGAGATCCCTGGAGAGAGGACCATGTGGAGAGAGAGGCAACAGTGCAGGGGTGCATGTCAGGGGTCACCCCAGATATGCTAACATGGCCCTCCAGCTTGCTGGGACAAGGCACCTGTGCAGGAGTCATCTGGCCCTGTGGAGGGCCCGGAGCCCCTTGCTGGGGGTTTGCCCCATGGTAAAGCCCCCCAGAGCCCCTGCCCAGAGGGGTACCCTTCTGGCACCCCAAAGGGAGAGGTAGGTGCTGGGGGGAGTGGTCAGCAGGGTTGCCAGGTGCTGTGGTGGGGAGGGCTGTGTGTCTGGAGCTGCGGGGGAGGCTCCCGCAGCGGGGCACTGGTAGACCTGCTACGCAGCCAGGGCAGCTCCCACCACTCACAAGGGCTTGATTCCTTCACAGCTGCCAGAGCCAAGCATGGCTGGGGGATCGTGACCCTGGCAGGGAGCTCCCCACGCCCTGCTCAACCCTGCCACGAGCGAAGGATGCCCAGTGCAGCTGCGAGCTGCCAGGAGCCTGCGCCAGAGCGGGTCCCTGGCCCTGGCCCCCACACACGGGTGGCAGCCACCGGGGCCCCCTGCGGCCAAGAGGATTTTCATGCTGTCTCCAGGATTTGATATCAGCGTGGACCAGTCTAACATCTCGCAGGTTTTTTCTACTGGCTACTGGAATGCGCTCGTTTGGCTTAGGGGTCCTCGATGTCGAGAAACTCTTGCTTGGGGGGGGCCATGCCGCGGTACCAGGCGCATGAGCCGTCGCTCCTCTTGATGCAGGCGTAGTGCTTCGCCTGCCGCCCATCCACGTTGTTCTTCTCCATCGCCCAGTCTGTCCACAGACACTCATCCGAGGAGGAGACGAAGCAGGGGATGGAGAGGCAGCGCGAGATCTGTGCATAACAGAGACGGTCACCCAGCAACCCGAGGGCGCACGGGGCCAGGGGGAAGCAGCTGTGCTCTGCTTCATCCATGCCCCGGCTCTGGACAGGGATGCCAGGCTGACCCTGCCCTGTGGAGCACGGTGGGGATGCAACCCCAGTGCAGGGAACTGGGGAACCCCTGGTTGCCAGTGCCAGGGCGGGCCTTTGTTCCCTGCTGGAGGAAGCCAGAGGCAGGGCTGCCCTTCCTGTCTGCCCAGCCCTTCCTGTCTGCCCAGCCACGTGCTGTGTCCCTGCACAATGTCACCCATGAAGGACAGGGAAAAGCATCTCACTGCGGAGCCCACCCCTGCCTGGGGGCTGCAGACCCTCCCTGGTAGGGGCATGGGGCATGTGGGGGGCAGCCTGGTGGCTCACCTTGCACTCGCAGCCCATCTGGTACCGCTGGTTTAGGCTCTTCTTCTGGGTTGGGGTCAGTGAGTCCCAGGTGGACACCAAGTCACAGAGCGTGATGTGCATCTTGCCATTGCCCTCTGACTTGCCTGGGGAGAGGCCAAACAGACCATTCAAGGGGGTTGCCAAGGGCCTCAAGAGCCTGTGCTGACTCATGGTGCTGCGGCCCTCACTGTGCCCTGTCCCTGGTGACTCTGGCAAGCAGAGGTTTGTCCCCAGCTGCCCCCACCGTGGCTCGTGGCTGCCGAGCACAGCCAGGACACAGCCAGGGTGTTCCCCGAAGGCTGGTGGCAGGAGCAGGAGGGGCAAGGGGAGAAATGTGCCCAGGGAGCAGGCACACATCAGGCACCTTGCAGGGCACATGGGGCATCCTGGCCAGCAGTGTCCCTCGCCCCCCGAGTGTCCCGGCTCCCCGCAGTGCTCACCTGCGATGAGATACTCCTTCTTCCCGCCGGTGTCCAGCAGCCGGCCGCACACGGCAGTGGATGGAGCCGTGTAGATGAACTCTATGTCCTGGTCGGGGCCCTTGAACATCTGGGGAGCAGAGGGGGGCATGAGTGGCTGGTGAAGGGGCCACCCCAGGGCCCCAGCCTCCTGACCCGATGATGTGCCCCCTTACCTTGATCTGCTTGATTTCATACTGGATGCGTTTGATGGGATTCCCGTATATGTCATTCCCCGAATCCACCTCCTTCGCAGAGACGGCCTTGGCTCGGATCACTGGAAGGGAGAGGTGAGGTGAGGTGAGGTGAGGTGAGGTGAGGTGAGGTGAGGTGAGGTGAGGTGAGGTGAGGTAAGGGGGTGGTGACCAGTCCCACTCAGCCCCTGCATCTCACTGGGTCTCCCACGTTCACAGGGGACCACTGCCCGCAGCAGACCCCACTGCCTGCCTGGCTGCCCCCAGAGCTGGCTGTCACCCGCTGTCCCCAAAGGGATGGGGCTCTGGCACGTGCAGGACAGTGACCAGCAGCATTGCAGCAGCAGCCTCAAGGTGGGTGATAAGGAAAGTTCACAACAGGATCACCTGGCCCCGGGGCTGGTGAGGCCGTGGCACGGTGAGCCAGGGACACTGTGCTGTGGCAGGGTCCCTGCGGTCATGCTGCTCCACAGCCCAGGATGTGTGCACTGGCATGTGAGGGCTGGGCACGTGGCAGTGACCTGCAGGGGCAGGGCGGGCAGCCAGCTCACCCTTACTCACCGATGGGCTGGGGCATGGGGCTGGCTCATGCTGGGCACAGTGCCTGGGTCCCTGCACTGGGAGCTGCAGCCCCCGTTGTGCCCAGCTCCCTCCACCAGTGCAGGGACTGAAGCTCCCAGGCAGCACCAGGGACGCTGATGGTGAAGGGGACAGTGGCAGTGCCAAAGCTACAGCTCCTGCTCAGCACTCAGAGGATGCAGGGGGCCTGGCTGCAGGGCAGTGGCTGGCAGGGCTCCCTGCTCTGCCAGGGGCACCCCTGTCCAAGGGAAGGGCAGCTCCCCACCCTGCAGGGCTCCCCCCTGCCCTGCCAGCCCCCCGAGCACTGTGGGGCAGGGAACAGGGAGCAGGGCACTCTCACAGAGTTCATCCTGGTTCATGTCCCCACTGAAGGGTGCTGGGCTGGGAGCAGCCAGGGACATGCAGAGGTCACCCACTGCCTGGCACAGAGGAGCTTCTCCCACCTGGCATGGGCAGGAGGGGCAATCTGACCGCACTCTATAAATACACGGGCTGTAGGGGCATGCAGGCAGGCTATTTAAGCTGAAGGTCAGGGGGGCACGGCTCCACGTGGGCACCAGCAAATGCCAACAGCGTTTACTCTGGAAAGGTGACAGTGGCACCAACACGAGCAGGGACCAGAGCAGAGGTCTCCCAAAATGGCCATCCCCAGTCACTGGCAGCACTCATTCTGCACAGGGCTGGGAGAAGCAATGGCTGCACTGGGGGCTTTCCCGACTGCTCCCATCCCTTGGGAAGGGCTGGGCCATCCAGCCAGAGTGGCAGCACCTCAGCCGTGCCTGGGACAGCGCCCACTCCTGTGTCAGCTGTGCTGGGATCGCCGCAGGCACAGCCACCGCGGCCCCGCAGCCACCGCATCTCCCAGAGCCCAGCCCCGCACACCGCCCGTGTAACCCGGGTGCAGCCAGTGCCGGCTCCCGTGCGGGGATGGCTGCTGCTTCAGTGGGCTCCAGCCTTTTCCATTCACGTGCTGATGAATCACTTGACAAAAATGCAGCCCGATTCTGGGTGGATTTGTTCTGAACAGTGCGGCTTTGTGGAGGGGACGACTGCGCTGTGCTTTCCCCGCCAAGACCCCGCAGCGCAGCCAAGCTGCTCCACGCCCGCCAGGAGCCAGGGCAGCGGAGGGAGCCCTGAGGAGAGCCTGGGATGGGGATGGAGGAAACCCCCAGGTGCCCAAGAACCAGTAGTGAGACCTCCCCAAATGCCAATGCCCAAACTGGCCTTGTCACCCACCACTCCTGATGCCAACATGGGCAGCCACCAGCCAGGGTTGGAGCCCAGACCCTCTGTGAAATGAGCCAAGGCTCCCTGGCTCCTGGGGTGCATGGCAGGCACAGCACACAGTTGGCACTGCCCTGCCAACTTGGGCCAGGGAAATGCTGGAAACACTCCTTCCCCAGGCAGGCCAAGCAAGAAGGTGCTCCGTGGGAGCAGAGGGTCCCGTGGCAGAGCGGGACCCCACTGGTGACATCTCCTGGGTGGGTCCCCAGGGCTGCCACTGTGGCCTCCCCGTAGTGAGGACTCTGGACCCTCCAGGGACAGAGACCCTGCAAGGTAAGCAGGTATCCCTGCTGCCCTCTGCCACCAGCATCCCTTGGGCACAGAGAGAGCAATCCAGTGCCACAAAACCACCAGGCTGTCTCTCTGGGCTTGCCAGGGTTGGGGTTTTTCCTCCCTGGCCCCATGTGGGGCTACCCCACCTCAGGGCACCACTGTGCTTGCCTGTGCTCCATGGGAAGAAGGGCAGCACAAGGACCCTTGGCCCCTTCTGGCCCAAGACTTGCAGAATGGCTGCCCCTTCCTCTGCTGTGCCGCCCCATACCCACGGAGCCACCCTGCCCACACGCGCCCACAGCTGCCCGGGAAGCGCCAGTGCCCACAGACAGCAGGGGCCACTGCTGGGCTGGAAGCCCGGAGAACAAAGCTCCCTTCTCCAGGGCTGCTGGCAGCAGAGGGGCCGGCTGCCAGTGCCAGCACTGCCCGCTGCCTGCCTGGCACTGCCGGCCCGGGCACCTGACCCCCCGAGGGCAGCCCCGCGGTCACTCCAGCCCTGCTGGAGGCTGGCGGAGCTGGGGAGATAACCAACAACCCTGGGAGGATTCCTGCACCCAGCCCTGCCCGGCGCAAGGGCAACAGCCCAGGGGCTCGCTGGCATCCCGGTGCCCGCCCCGGCAGAGCGGGGTGAGGATGCTGAGGCTGCTGAGGCTGCAGGCACGCAGGGCTGAGCAGGGCAGCGGGGGGAAGCGGAGGCCATGCAGACCCCCAGGTGCCCGCAGTGCCCGCGGGGCGGCGGGCGGCAGCGCGGGCGGCAGAGTGTCTGTCCGTCCGGCAGTGTGCCTGTCTGTCCGGCAGAGCGCCTGTCCGTCTGTCCGGCAGAGCGCCTGTCTGTCCGTCCGGCAGAGCGCCTGTCCGTCTGTCCGGCAGAGCGCCTGTCTGTCCGTCCGGCAGGATGCCTGTCCGTCCGGTAGAGCGCCTGTCCGTCCGGCAGGATGCCGGTCCCGTTCGCCCGCCGGGCTGCGCGGGAGCACGGGCTGAGCGCTGCCGTGGCCGCGTGCGTCATTCCGGCCGCTGACGGGAGCGGGATGGAGCCCAATCAGCGGCAGCCCCCGCGTCAGCCCACGGCCCCTCTGCGCCAGCCGCACGGGAGGGCTCGGCTGCCGCGCTCGGCAGGGCGGCACCGGGCGGCGGCACCGGGCGGCGGCACCGGGCGGCGGCACCGCCAGGCTCGGCGGGGTTTGCGGGCAGCTGCACCCCCGCGGGGACAGCTCCCACCACGCCCCCGCAAATCCCCTCCTCTGCCCGGTCCCTGCTGGCTGCTGGCAGCCCCCCCCACGCTCATCACCGTGCCCGTCCCGGGGAACCGAGCCCTGGGATCAGTCCAATCCAGCTGCCCGGCCCAGCTGCACCGAGCCCTGCTCCCTCCTGCCCCAGCCACCGCCTGCTGCCTGGCAGGGGCAAAGCCACGGCTCTGCCTGGAAGGGCTCAGCATCACCCCCACGCTGCTCCAGCGGAGATGGAGTAGGAGCCGGTGGTCCTGCTGTGGCACCACTGGGCAGCTGAGCATCTCCTGCAGCAGAGCAGCCCTGCAGAGCCCAACAGGGCACAGTCCCAGTGAGGGGTGGTGGATGGGGCAGCCCCAAGCCCTTGGGCCCTGCAGAAAAGCCCTGCTCATCTCATGAGCCAGGACATGCAAGCACAGGCTGGCAGGTTCGAAGCCACCAGCCCCAGTGACACAACCGCAGCCCCTCTATGACCCCCAGCCCCTCAGGCTCCCCCCACCCAATGCAGAGCTGCATCTGCCTCCCCTTGCACCACCTGGAAGTGCAGCCCCGGGCTGTGGCTGCCCCAGTCCCTGCACAGCAGAGCGAGTGCAGGGGCAGGTGCAAGGCCAGAGGGGCCATGGGGATGTGGCAGGCAGTGCCCACGCCAGGGAGAGCAGATCCCAGGCCCCAGGGCCAGGACCCCACACTGTGCTCAGCCTGATACCCCATAGTGAGGGTTGAGCATGAGCCTTGGGGTCCCTGCACCTCAGGTGCACCCACCCAGCACTGCAGGACATCAGCCATGCCCAGACCACCACATTTCTGTCAGGGGCCCAGCCTGGACTCAGCTCCCTCAGCCACAGCAGCTGGGAAAGGTCCCAGCAGCACCGGGGGCCCAGGTTCTCCCTGGGCTCCACAAACCTGCTGGGATGGAACTGGCTGGGCAACATCCCAACTCCAGAGAGCATCCCAGGGAAGATAAGAGGCAGCACAAGGCCAGGGCACACTGGATCGTTCCAGGCTGTGCCCCACTCTGTCCCCAAGCCCAGCACTGTTTTCACTTAGGCCCACACGAAGCACATTTGATACAAACGAGCTACACAAGCGACTCGGGCTGGGAGCCAGAAGGTGCCAGCGCTGCCGGCAGCGTGGCTGGGAGCGCGCTGCCTCGGCAGGACGGGCACCTGCTGAGGGCCGGGGAGCGCAGCTCAGCTCAGCGGGGCCCTGCCACAGACGGTGCAGACAGCCAGGGCCGCCAAGACAGACAGTGACTCAGCAGCTGAGTCAGGGCTGAGCCGGCACCCCACGACGGGCAGTGAGTCACGAGTGCCCCGAAAGCTGATCCTGACAGCAGCGTGATGGGAAGCCACAGCCGCACCGCCCGAGCGGGCACAGGGCATCCTGTGGGCCAGGGACACCGGCCCCAGCAGCAGCTACAAAAACCCAGTGCTCCATTTTGTCTCAAAAACCTCCCTGTCCCCAACACGCCTCGTGGTGAGCTGGGCACCCGAGGCAGCAGCCAAGCGCTGTGGGAGTTGCCCTCACGGAGGAAAGACGCTGGGAGCGGTGTCTGGAAGGGACGCCAGCGAGGAACATCCTGGATGTGGAGCAGGGGACAGGGCAGGGCCATCCAGAGGTTGGGGCTGCCTCAGTCTTTGGGAATGTTACCTCTCCAGCTGAGCCTGGGAACGGGCCCGCGAAGGAAAGCGCCGGGAACTGGGGCCGGCCTGTTGGGTTCATATGTTAAAATTTAATAAGGGCATTATTCATAGAAAGAGGAATCCAGATCCCGGCGCTGCCAAGCCCTCCCTTTCAGCAGCATCCAAGCCGAACAAAGTGGGACGGGGGAAAGGAAATGCCTGGAAATAAGGCGCAGACAGGGGTGACCGAGCCGCGGCGGCAGCTGCCGGGGACAGGGGCTCCTCCGGGCTGCGGGCCGGTGCCGTGGCCGCACTTGGAGGGTCCCGGTGGCCGCCGGGCCCCAGCCCCGCGCTGCCACGTACCTCGCGGTGTGACCAGAGTCGGGGGAGGCCGGGCCCACCCGTGTCATTCACGGGGGGCGGCCAGCGGGGACCCGGCCCCGGCGTAGCCGCGCTCCGGTCGCCCCTCGCGGCGGCGGCGGCGCCCCCGGGAGCGCGGCCGGGCGCGGGAGCCCCCCCGGGACGGCGGGAGGAGGCGCGGGGCGGGACGGGCACAGCCCGCACGGACGGACCGCGCCCGGCCGCGCATCCGCGCCCGCCGACACACCCCCGGGCCGGGCGGGCAGGTGCCGGGGCTCGGGGGGCTCTGCCCGCGCCCCGCCCGCCCCGCGACAACTTTCCGGTGCTTCCCCCGCCGCCAAGTTGCGGCGGGCGGGGCCGGGCGGGGGCTCGGGGGGCTCGGGGCGGGGATCCCCGCGGCGCTCACCTACGTCGGCGTTGCAGAAGGCCTGCTGCGGGTGGATGGGCGAGCAGCTGCAGGCGTCGGCCGGGCGGGCCCTGCCGAGCAGCAGCACCGCCAGCCAGGCCAGCAGGCTGGGCAGCGCGGCGGGCATGGTGCGGAGCTGCGGGCGCGGCCACCCGGCCCCGATCCCGCACCCTCCGCCGGGCCCGGCCGAGCCGCCGCCGGGAACTTGGGTCCGGCCGGGGCGGGCGCTCTGCGGCCGCCGCTCCGTTGCCTTCGCGGAGCCGTTCGCTTCCTCCCCGCCGCGCTCGGCCTCGCTCTTTAACGTGCTCCGGGGATCTGCTGCTCCTCCTCCGCGTGGCGCGGGGCCAGCCCGGCTGCGCCCGCCCTCCGCGGGATGCGGCTCCTCCGCGACCGCTGCCCCCGCCCCGGCACGGCCCCCGCCGCGGGCACCGCCGGCCGCCCCCGCCCCGCGCATCCCGCCCGCCCCCGGCCCCAGCGCCGCCGCCCACGGAGCCCAAACCCCTGGCCCAGCAGGGCGGCGGATGGCCGGACAGGCGGCGGTTCTGGCGTGCCCGAGGATCCCTCCCCACCTTCGGCCCCTCCGCCCGGCTTGTCCCACACCCCAGCTCCCCTGCCTGCTTCCTGCTCCCGCTGCAGGTCCTGTGCCCCGGGCCTCGGGCCTCTCCCCATGGCCCCAGCTCCTGCCCTGGAGCACAGCTCCAAACCCACCTTGTCTCTCTCTATCCTGGATGCACGATGGGGTTTAACCCCAGCAGGCAGCTCAGCCCCCAGCTGCTTTTGGTTCATTCTTCCCAGCGGGGTGGGGAGAGAATTGGGAAGGGGAAAGTCTGAAAACTGCTGGCTGAGATAAATCTGAAGCAAAAGCCACACATAAGCAAAGCAAAGCAGGGAATTCTTTCACCCGTCCCCACGGCAGGCAGGTGCTGAGCCATCCCCAGGGCAGCTGGGCTCCAGCAGGTGATGGTGACTGGGGACAACAAACACCATCACTCCAAATGTGCCCCCTTCCTCCTTCTTCCCCCAGCCCTATACACCGAGTGTGATTCCATACAGTGTGGGATATCCCTTGGGTCAGCTTTCTGTGTCCTCTCCCGACTCCCTGTGCCCCCTGGCCCCTCACTGGTGGGATGAAGAGCAGAACAGGCCTCAAGCTGTGCAAATTCTGCTCAGCAGTAATGAAATCATCCCTGTTATCAACACTGTTCCCAGCACAAATCCAAAACACTGCCCTACACCATCTAGTATGGGAAAAACAGACTCTGTCCCCGTCCAAACCCACTTGCTGTGTCAGCATGGGGGTGTCAGGGTGCTGCTGCTGTCACTGTACCTGTACTCTGTGCCTGGCTGGCTGCTGAGAGTGCTCCATGTCCCCAGCAGTGCCACAGCTTTCCAGCACAGCTGGGCCAGGTGTCATGGGCATGTGCTGGCAGGACAGCCACCACCACGGCCACCACACATGCTCCTGAGCCAGCCTCCTGCACAGCACTGCCATGGATACACGCAGTAGAGGGAGGTAGCAGAGATGCTCAGCCTCCAGGATGAGAACAAACAGCAGAACTGGGCAGCTGGACCTGGCCCAACCCTGCCTGAGCCTGCAGGGAACACGTGGGAGGTGACAGCACTGACAGTGCTGGGTGCTGGATGACACCTGGGGATGGGGCCCACGGTCTGCAGGGGCTCCAGCAGCAGCAGGACTCCTGCTGGCCCAGCTGCCTGAGGCCCTGGTGCTGCTGCTCAGGGCAGGGCCCCAGGGGTGCTCCGGCCCAGGGGACAGGAAGGGACCGGGCATCAGGGACAGCCACTGGCACAGCCCTGGGGCCACAACAGGTGCTGGGAGCTGCCAGTGCTGGGCTGGGAGGGTGACTGAGGCCAGGAGAGGTTGCCAGGTGCCAGTGACGGTTGAGTGGCCATCATGGACTGTGGCCAGCTGGCACCCAGTGTGGGCTGCAAATGCATCCTGGGTGCCCTGGCCAGGTGCTGCACGATCCCCGGGCCACGTGCAGGGGCCAAAGCCAGGCCTGTCTGCAGCACTGGGGACAGGTCCAGTCTAGAGAGGAGCGCAGCCCAGCACTGGCCGAGTCATTGTCTGGGCTAAATGAAAACACATGTCTGGCCTGTAGCTGTGCATGGCTCACAGAGGTGCTGACACTGTAAACAGGGTGGGGGGAGCAGCCTGGCTGGGTTCTTGGGAGGGCCCCAACCCCTCTGCAGATCCTTCCACCCAACCACAGCCTGACTGCTGCCCCAACAGGCCCCCTCCCTCCCTGTGCACGGCTGGACCCTCCAGCAGAGCACTGCCAGGGCATGGCAGAGGGATACAGGGGGCACCAGGGCCCCCCAAACCACAGGGGCCAGGCCCAGCTCTCTGAAGCCGTAGCTGCTGGCAGACCTGCCCCAGGGGCAGTGTTCAAGGGGACCAAAGTGGGGACAGCACAGAGCCAAACACCAGTCCTGGTGTGAGGAGATGCTGCCCTGTGACCTGGGCAGGCCTGAGCCAGGTCAGCGTGGGCAGGCCAGGAGCCACAGCCCCCTTGGTCAGGGGGTTCAGGAGGGCCCCGGGGCCAGCAAACACCCCTTTGACACTTGTGGCTTCTGAAACCACCCAAGTTCCTCCTGGGGGCCACAGGCTGCGGCAGCAATTTCACAACGCGCTGGCGAGCGTGGGGAGGGCTCCCTGGCCAAAGCCCTGGGCTGCTGCAAACGTTTCTCAGCTGCTCCTGGCTCTGGGAAGCAGAGCTGCAGCTCCTGGCTCTGCTCCTGCACCGAGCACAGCAGCCCTTGCACAGCATGGCTGCACTGTCACCAGCTCCCCGCAGCTCCTTCCCAGGGCTCAGCTCTTCCCAGGGCTGACAGTTCTGGGGCTGGAAGCATTTCTGGGGTCAGAGCCATGTGCAGCCAGGCTTGGAGAAGGCAGACGGCCAGCACACACACACCCCTCTGAGGGTGTGCCTGGGAATGGCACCAGGATAGGCCCACTTTACATCTGGCCACAGCTGTGGCCCCACCACCCACACCCCCTGCCCCATAGGCACAGCCACAGTGGTGAGGGAACTGCTGCACCCCCTGTGGGCACAGGAGCAGAGGGAACAGACACTGTCCCCTCCCATGTGAGACCTCTCTCTGAAACATGTCACCCGTCAGCCCAGCCACCACCTCACCCAGCTTATGGGAAAAGGGAAGGAAATCCAGCTTCTGAAGAAAAAGCCTAATGAAATCCCCCCCGGTCTGACCCTCTCTGGATGCACACCCCACTCCACCCGGCGAGCCCCATGGCACAAAGTGCACAGCTGTAGAGCTGGGGCTCTGCTGCAACCCCAGAGCGTGGACGTCACCAGAGCCACCGCAGATGGTTCTGTCGCAATCCAGGGCTGGGCACTAAGGGCTGCACTGGGGCCTGCCCAGGACCTGGATGCTGTCCCGGGGCCGGGAGCACCCTGTGGTGGCGGTCCCTTGCCACCAGGTGCCACTGCCGAAACACTCGCACCACACCTGCTCAGCTCAGTCAACACTTTACAGGAGAGCCCGGGGCCAAGGACAGAGCTGGGAGCGCTGCCTGACATCCCTCAGGGACCCCGGGCTGGCAGCAGGCCAGCAGGGCCTGCCCACACGCCTCCACTCGCTCCAGATGTCTGTTAAATAAACTCAATGCCCTCGTACTTGACGCTCCCAATCCTGGTCTCGGGCAGCAGGAAGCGCCCGTCCAGCGTGAAGGCCATGATGTAGCTGGAGATCTTCCCGTTGTCCTCCTCCGATTTCAGCGCCACGATGATCTGGTCGTCAGTGTCTGGGATGAACTTGAAGGAGGAGAAGCCGTGGGTGGGAACCACGTCGCCCACGCGGCCCACGGTGACGTGGCCGAAGTCCTGGGTGGAGCTGAGCAGCAGGTTGGTGCCGCGCCGCTCGTCCGCGCGCTCGCTGTAGCGCTCGTGGCTGGCGCGGCGCGGCAGGAAGAACCAGCGCTGCAGCGTGTCGCTCCACGAGGCCGACTCGTGGATCAGGTACCCTGGGCAGGAAGGGCAGCGTGACCACCCGGGCCCCAGGGCACAGCCACGCTGGGGCGGGACCTTCCCCCTCCCCCCTGCCCTCCAAAACACCCCTCAGCCCCGCACAGGCGTCCCCCATGAACTCTTCTGCCTGCTCCTGTCCCACTGCCGGGCAGCAGCCCCCCAGTTCCTCCCAGAGCCGGGCAGGGGCAGCCAGCACACCCCACTCTGCCCAAGGGCACAGCTGCCAGGCCCAGTGCCAGCTGAGCCACCCTTCAGCTGCTCCTGGCACAGGCAGCAGAGGAAAAGGACCAGGACAAGGGAGATCTCTGGCCTCCGGCAGCCTTTAAATCCCCCCCAGTGCCAGTATCCCCAGGGAGGGTGACTGTATGGCTCTGGAGCCATCAAGAGTGTGGGATATGGGGTGCAGGAGGCTGCCCTGCTCCATACCTGGGGGCCGGATCCCTGCTGCAGCCCTCAGAGCGTTGTAATTTGTCACCCAGTTCTCGTGGCTGACGTCACCCTTGTAGCCAATGACCTTCACCCACTGGGGGTTCTCATTCACCACTTCCCCTGTTGTGGTGGTCCACTCCTTGCCCAGTCCTCCCACGTACAGGTGCTCATCCTTCACTGCCAGCCACTCCGCCTTGAAGCCTGTGGTGGAAAGAATGGCATGAGGGGGGCTCGGTCAGCACGTGGCCATCGGACTGTCCCACATGCCCCACACCCTACATCCCTGAGCTCGGTGCTGGGCACAGTGTCCCCCATGCAGCCAGCTGGTCTCTCAGCAGGACTTGCCCTCTCTTGGACAGGCCCAGAGGTCACAGGAAAGGTGAAAAGAGCCAAGGGCTTCACAAGGGGAGCTCACCTTTGCCCACAGTGCCGTCCCCATCTGGGAGGATCACCCACGGCACCACCTTGTTGCCCTCGATCTGGTAGACCACACCTGTCCTGTCGTCCACCGCGTACAGCTTCCCGTTGAAAACCACCAGCTCCGAGAGCTCCATGCCCCGGCCCTTCTCAGCCAGGTGGGACTGCAGCGTGCTCTCATCCTTGTCCCACTCCACCGTCACTCTGTCCCCACTGTCCGACAGTACCAGGTAGCCCTTCTTCAGGTAACTGAACCAGGTGTGCTCCTGGGGGCCGTGGGACTGCGTGTCCAGGTCGGCGATGAGGCCGATGCGGTAGCGCACGCCCTCGGGGTTCCTCTGCGGCGGGGACAGCGGGTAGGTGTCGTTGTAGGGCTGCCCTGCGTGCAGGCCAAGCTGCCAGGTGCGAGGGCTGGGGGGGCCATGCCGCGCTGGGGAGGAGCGGTGCAGGCAGAGCAGCAGCAGCAGGAGCCCCACGCAGGCCGAGGACAGCACGATGGCCTTCCAGCGCAGTCGGAAGCGGGGGTCAGCACCCTTGGTCATGGACGCGAGCACGGGCAGGCCACCCACGCTGATCCGGAGCGGGCTCATAGACTCATGGCAGGGCGGCACTGGCATCAGACAGGGGGCGAGCAGAACCTGCTGCGAAGAGGGGAGGGAGAAGGTCAAAGAGCTGGATTTGGTGCCGACTGAGCTCAGGGGACAGCAGAACACAGCCACGAGGGCCCCGTCCCCTGTCCTGCAGCAGAAGGTGCTCCCAGCTCATGCAGGTAAGAGCCACCGTGCCCAGGGGCTGTTTGCTGCTGGAACCACCCTCAGCCCCTCTCACCTGGCTCCCTCTGTGACCCCTGACCAGGGGCCCCAGCGTGCTGGCAGGATTGCCCGACCTGCCTGGCAGCTCTATCTGTGCCATGGTCACTGCAGCTCAGGCAGCGAGCTGAGGCACCTGGCTCAAGGTGAGCCCTGTGTCACAGTGTCCTGGCGCACGTCCCCACAGGGTCCTGTGAGGATGTGGGTTCCTCTCGGGTGGCAAGGATGACCCTTGCTGCCTCCAGAGTGGCTGGGCAGCCGGGCCCAGCTCCCACGGCCCTAAGAACCCACCCCAATGATGAGCCGTGAGCTTGTCCCCAAGCCACACAGGGACACTGGGACACGTGGCAGCTCCGCCCAAGCAGGATGCCAGCACCTGAGCAGGAAGCGCAGTGCCCAGGGGACGCACACCCTCACAGACACGGGACCCCCTCATCCCTGCCCAGGCTCACAGCGTGTCCTCCACGTGTGAGCATCGTGAGCCCACCCCGGGCAGTGCCCACCCGCGGGCCCGGGGTGCCAGCAGTGCCCCTCGGTGCCACCTCCCTCCCTGCAGCACAGGGGACGTGGCAGCGCCCCGGGCTCCCGCAGATGGGCACTCCGGGCTGCCCGGGCGGCCAGCAGCCACCACTGGAGCCGTGCTCAGCCCGTGCCGTGCAGCCCGGGGCAGAGACCCCCATCCCGCGGCAGAGATCCCCAGCCGCCATCGCAGGGCCCATGCCGCAGGGTCTCAATGTGCCTTTCAGCAGCCGGGGTGGCGAACAGAGGCGGCATTGAGCGTGGGGGGCCGGCCCGGGCAGGGGAGCTGCGGCACAGGCACGGAGCCCGCGGCCGGGGGCACGGGAGCGCCTCTGGTCCCGCCGGGATCCCGGAACGAGGGCCCCGGGGACCCTCTCGGTGCACTGAGCCCACCGCGCCTGCAGCCCGCTCTGAGCACGGCCACGGGGAACCCTCAGAACGCCGGGCCACGGTCACGGGGAGCCCCGGGCAGGGACACGGGGACCCCCCGGCACCCCCGGGCAGGGACACGGGACGCCCCTCTAAGGACACGGGCGCTGCCCGCCTGCGCCCCTGGGGACCCCCGTGCCCCCTCCCCCGCCGAGCTGCCGGGGCACCGCCCGGTCTGAGCGGGCCCTGAGGTCCCCCGCGCCCCCGGGACCCCCGCGCGGGGCGCAGTCGCGAGGAGCCCGCCGCTGCCACCCGGGCAGGCTGCTTGAGGTGCGCGGTGCCCCCGCACGGCGCGGAACCCCCGCCGGCCGGCCCGGCCCGGCCCCGCGCCCCCTGCCCGTGTCCCCGCTCACCGCGGCGCCGCCTCCCCGCGCGCAGCCGCCGCCGCCGCCGCCGCCTACAGCTCCCGGCGGCCCCGTGCGCCGCCGCCGCGCCTGGCAGCGGCCCGACCGCCCCGTCTGGCATGGAAACTACAACTCCCAGGAGCCCTCGCGCGCCCCCGCGCCCCCGCCGCCCCTCCCGCTGCGCCGCGGGGCCTGCCGGGAGCTGTGGTTCTTGCTGAGCAGGGCCCGCCGGGGCCGGGCGCCGCGCACGGGCAGCCGGAGCCCAGCGGCGGGGACAGTGCGGGGACCGACCCGGCTGTATAGAGTGGGCACAGCCCGGCTGCTCGGCGGGCATGACCCCCGCGCTGCCCTGCTCCAGCCCGCAACACATTCCGTCCTGGTCCCGGTTGCCCCCTGTGTCCCGCCGCCACTCGGGGTGGGGAGCGGGGCAGACCCAGCCCCGCGCCTCGGGACCCGTGTGCGTGTCCGGCTGTCAAGGGCTGCAGCCCGGTGCGGCTGTGCTGGCCGCGGTGCCCTCGGCGCTGGGAACGGCCTCGGCGCCACCGGCACGGGGCAGGGGTCCAGGGCCGGGGCCAGCCGCACCCTGCGGGATCCCGGGCCCCGCGGCAGCTCCGGGGAGCCGCTGGCACGTGCCGCCTCCGCTCCCGGTGCGGCGGCCCCGGAGCACGAACGGCTGGGGCGGCCGGTCCCGGGAGTACGCATGGTTAAGGCAGCCGCGGGCGCACATCTGGCGGGGGAGGGCTGCGAGCCTCGTCCCGTGCCTCTCTGCCTCCTGCGCTTCCCAAAAGTGCATTTCCGCCCGGGCCGGGCGAGCAGAGGCGGCTCCGGAGCGGGAGGCAGCGGTCGGCCGCGGGCAGGCTCTGCGCTGGCCCGGGCCATGCCCTAGGGCGGCAAAGGCAGCGCCGCGAGGGAGAAGCCGTGCCCCGGAGGTAGGTGGGGGGCAGCTTTGGGAGCCTGACGATCGCCCCGCAGCTGCAGGGGCCGTGCTCCCATCGCGGGCGGTGCCGCGGCACCGGGGGCGGCTCCGCCTCGCCGAGCGCTCGGGTGCCCGGGCACACGCCCAGCCAGGGGGGCCGGTCCCGGAGCCCCCCCAGCCGAGCCAGGCCCTTGCCCTGCCTGAGAAGGAGCAGTGGGGACCGCACGGCTGAGCCTCACATCAGTCTGGGGGCACAGCCCGACCCACCGCGGCTCTGGAGGGCACAGATCCCCCCCAGCCCCGCCCCGGCTGCGTTCCCAAAAAACCCATGGCTGCAAACACATCAAACCCCCACTGGGCCACTTTCGGCATCTCTTTGGGGGTCACAGTGGCTGTTGGGGTCCCCAGCACAGCATCTTGTTGGTGCTACAGAAGCTGGAGGGCTGCAGCTACCCCGTGCTCCTTCCCCCATGGAGCCCCTACCCATGCAGCCCCTACTCCGCCGCCTGCTGGGTCTGCCCTGCTCCAGGGAAAAAAGGGCTCTGCAACTGTTCCAGAGTCTGCAGCAGCACAGGGGGGACCTGGCCCACCAGCACGACCCCAGAGGCACAGTGGTTCTGGCTGCTGTGAAGGGAAGTTTGTATCCACCACCCTAAATAGAGACGAGGGCAGGTGCTGCTGCCTCCACACTGCCCTGAGCCCTCCCTCCCCTAGAGTTCGCTCTGTTCCATCCTAGTCTTCATCTCCATCTGGAAAGTATTTTGGGATGTTTTGACTTGCAGTCCCAAGGCTTCTGCAGCCACTGAGTTTAAATCTCTGACTGCTCCTGGAGAGCAGCCAACCCCGAGGGAAAGCGCGTGTCCCTGGCAGGGCTGTGTGTGCCCGAGCGCAGGTGGGCACACAATGCCCAGCACACCTGCAGGGAGCAGGGGGCACGCTGGCAGCGCCCTGTGAGCACCATACACTCCCTCTGCTCCCGGCAGCCTGGGAAGCGCTGCCTTCCACCATGGGAACTTCCTGCTGAAGGGTTTCTCCTGGTGCAGCAGCTCCCTGTGACGCTGTGCTCCCCCCAGGGCCGAGCCTGCTCCAGGTGCCAGAGGAATGCCTGGTGTGACGGTCCCAGAGCTGAGGGAAGGCCACGGGCTGCTTCCCAAACCCTGGCACGCTCCGTGCCGCGCTCAGCGCTGCACATCTGGCACAGCTGGAGGCCAGGCAGGCTGGCCAGAGCCAGGGCAAGGCTGCCCTGGTGACAGCTGCTCACCTGGCCCTGGCTGCTCTATCCGTGGGTCCGCTTCTCCCCTGCCTCTCTCCACACCTGGCAAGACAGCGGGGTGAGGGACGGAGGCACCGGGAAGTGTGTGCCAGGCCCTTGGCAGAGGGTTCGAGCAGCAGGAAAAGCCCTTTGGAGCCTTTCCCAATCCCTCCGCCCCTTCCCAGCTCCAGTGACTCACAATGCAGGCATCCGCCCCCGGCCTCGGACGCCCTCCGCACCCGCTGCGGGAGCACGCTGCTCCCTCGGACCCGCACCTGGGGACAATGGCGACAGCCACCGGCCACCGACGGAGAGCAGGCGCTCACCAAAACCACGGGATCCTGCCCCAAAATCCCTCACGGCCTGGCTGAGCCGCGGAACACGGGGCCGAGAGGGCGCTTCGGGGCCGGCGCTCCGGGATCCCGGCGGAGCGCGGCCGGGCGGGCTTGGGGAGGGGAGCAGCGGCCGAGGCCACACCCATGTCCCCACCCAGGGAGGCACCTGGCTGAGATAGCGGCCTGGGCACGGCCATCCCCGGCCCGGCCCGCAGCCCGCTGCCGCGGGATGCCCACCCCTGTTTGGCCAAGGCTGTCCTGGTGCCGCCGGGCCGAAGGGCGCCGTGCTGCGTGCCCGGCCCCACGTCTCCAGCAGATACGCTTCTGATAATAGAGGGAGGGGTCTCGAAGCGCCCGGGCTGGGCCACGGTGCCACCACCACTGCAAATATTAGTTTTGGCCCCAGACAGGGTGTGGGCTCTCAGAAGGGTTTCAGCCAGCTCCCAGATAGGGCTGCCAGCCCACATCCCCCTTTCTGGAGGAGTGGGTGTTGTCCCCTTGCAAACCCTTGGGCTGGCAGCCCCCAGGGCACAGGAGCCCCTCGCAGGAGTGGGGTGCAGATGCTCTCTCTGGGCCCGGCTGGGGTCCCACACACAGGCAGGGCTGTGCCCTGACATTTGCCCCATGGAGCTCGCTGTAATTTTTCAGGTGCTGACATCCCAAATTGCTGCTCTTGGGCGCCCATGGGAGGCAGCTGAAGCCAGGCTGAGCAGGAGCAGCAGCACTTGGTCCAGGACTTGGCCCACTCAGAGGCTGCTGCGCTGCTCTGCTCCACTCTCAGCTCCTGAGGTAATCCCATCTGCGGTATGTGCCAGGGCTCAGGGGGGCTGCACAGAGCCCACAGCCCCCTGACTGCCCCAGTGTGGGTCTCCACAGGTGCTCACGGGGCTGACACTGTCCCATAGCCCAGCCAGAGCCCAAGGGCTGTGCAGTGCACAGGCCCTGTCCCAGGACAGCTCGGGCCATGGCTGGGCTGGGAGTCTCCTCATTCCTGTCCCCCTCAGCTGTCCCTGGCACCTCACAGGGCACTGCCAAGGCATGGAGGGGCTGTGGGTGCACGGTGTCCTGCTGATCTTCCTGCTGCCCTGCCCTGTGGGGAGCCAGACCAGCTCCATCCCTGACCAGCGATGGTGGACAGGCCCCAATGAGGCCCCATCCCAGCACCAAGCTGCCAGGTGAGGGGACCCCAGAGCCAGGGCGCTCTGCAGCGGGGCCAGGGCAGCCCTGGCACTGCAGAGGGCCCCCGCTGTCCCGTAGCTTCTGTTGTGCTTTGCTTTCTGCCTCGCCAGGGCCACGCAGGAGCAGAAGGCTGATGGTGCCCAGGAGGGGCTGCCCCCACAGTCCCGCTGTGTCCGCTGCTGTCCCCCCCCTGAAAAGCGCTTCTACCCCCAGTACCAGCCCGTGCCTCAGATCAACATGACCATCCTGAAAGGTGAGGGCTGGCAGGACCCCAGGCTGTGCTGCCAGCATTGCCCCAGGTCCAGTGCTGAGCTGGGCTCACAGTGCCAGCTCCTGCACAGATTGGGAATGAGAAACTGGGGGGGTGCCAGTGGTCCTGTGCCCTGCACAGACAGAGGGCAGGAGCCACACTGGGGTGTGAGCAGCCCCTGTGCTGGTGGCTTCTGGGCAGCAGCATCAGAGCCTGGGCAGGGGCAGGGGCAGGGCTGGTGGGTCCCTGCTCCCTCCATCCGCCTCTGGGGAAGGTGCTGGGTCCAGCTCTGGCCTCTGCCTGACAGCCCAACTGTCCCTGCTGCTCTGCTCAGGAGAGAAGGGGGACCGTGGCGAGCGTGGCATGCAGGGCAAGTTCGGCAAGACGGGGGTGGCCGGCAGCAGGGGCCACGCAGGGCCCAAGGGACAGAAGGGCAGCATGGGCGCCCCCGGGGAGCGCTGCAAGAGCCACTACGCCGCCTTCTCCGTGGGCCGCAAGAAACCCCTGCACAGCAACGACTACTACCAGACCCTCATTTTCGACACCGAGTTTGTCAACCTCTACGAACACTTCAACATGTTCACGGGCAAGTTCTACTGCTACATCCCCGGGATCTACTACTTCAGCCTCAACGTGCACACCTGGAACCAGAAGGAGACGTACCTGCACATCATGCACAACGGGGCGGAGGTGGTGATCCTCTACGCCCAGGTGAGCGACCGCAGCATCATGCAGAGCCAGAGCGTCATGCTGGAGCTGAAGGAGCAGGACGAGGTCTGGGTGCGGCTCTACAAGGGTGAGCGTGAGAACGCCATCTTCAGCGACGAGTACGACACCTACATCACCTTCAGCGGCCACCTCATCAAGTACAGTGGGGACCCCTGAGCACGCCCCTCCTGCTGTGCCAGGCCAGGCGGCCGAGGAGCCCCTGTCCCTCTCACCCCAGGAGTGCCACCCCCATGATGCTGTTAGTAACCTAGTGCCACTACCCCCAGCAGCTGCACCAGTGCGTGAATTCCCTCACTCCAGCACCTCAAGGCTAACCAGACACACCTGGGAGAGTTGGAGCAGTTGTCAGCCCCTGCCATGTTGGTGACCAGGAAGCAGCTGCTCACCTGGGGTGGGCAGGGAGCTCGCCCCCTCTCCCTGCTCCAGAGCTGGGTGTGCCAGGCTCAGCCTGTGGCACCGCTGGCTGAGCTGGCACGGTGGGACAGTGTGACTGCTGGTGCCCTGGTGTGAGGCAGCACAGACACCTGCACTGTGCCATGCTCACCTCCTGGCACAGCCCGCTCCCCGGCCAGAGTGGGCAGAAGGTGCTCAGCACCATCCAGAAAGGCAATGAACCACTAAGGGCCCTCCCTCCCTCCTTCCCCGGTGCAGGTGTTGCAGGGGGGGCTGGGTCCCCCTGCGGGGAGTGAATTGTGTCAGTTCCTCTGCAGATTCTGTTGCTGCTCGCCACAGCCTCTGCTCAGGAAGGGCTCTCTCCCCACCGGCAGCCCTGGGCGTGGGGCCTTGGCCTCAGCCACTTCCTCTTCCCTTGGGTTATCTCTGGCCAGGCCTCATGTTTGTGTAGATGCAGCAGCAGCATGGGCCAGCATGCTGAGCCCCCATTCTGCTCATGCCACATTAAACACATTTCCAGCCTTGCTCACACCCTCCGTGTCCTCTGGCTTTGTGTGTGGGGAGGCTCCGAGGGACTCGGGGAAAGGTTCAGGGGCTCTCCGAGAGCTGAGCTGGGGGTGGAGAGGGGAGAGCAAACTGTCCCTGGAGAGCCGGGGACCTGTGCCAGGCACTGCACGGGCCAGCTGTGCCCCAAGGGCCAGGAGCTGCGTGCAGTGACGGAACTGTCAGCCCGGGAACGGGACAGGCTGGGAAGGGTGGCAGGGCTGTCAGGAGTGCAGGTTATCTGGCACATCCATGGAGAGGAGGTAGGTCTGAGGTGCAGCTGGGTGTCAGGGTCTGGGTTGGCAGGTCCATGGCTGGGCTGAGCAGGGCTGCAGCTGGAAACCAGCACCCCAAGCAAGGGAGGGAGGGAACCAGGCTGGGGGGACTCAGGATGACCCTAAAGAGAGCCCTGGCCAAACATATGGGGAGTGGGTGGATGGTGGGGGCCAGGTGAGGACCGTCAGGCCGCTCACTGCTGTGCCTGTGGCATGGGCAGAGCTCCTTGGGCGCCCTGACCCCTGGGGACCAGGCACCATCTCCATCCCCGCCTGCACAGCAGGGCCCGGTACGGGCACAGGGGCATCCCAGCACACGGATTGCATCTTGGCACAGTGCGCTCCCCCAGGACACGCCACCCGTTCAGAGGCGTGCGGTTTATTCCCAGCACACGCCGCCCGTCCCGGGGCACGCTCCCCACCGCAGCACACGCGGTCCGTGCCGGAACAGCCCTGCCCGGGTCCCGGGGGCGGGCGGTGCCCGGGGCGGTGCCCGGGGCGGTGCGGGCCGGGCGGGCGGAGCTCCGGGGCCGCGCCCCCGGGAGAGCCGAGCCCGGCGGCGGCGGCGGCGGCGCCGTCAGTGCAGCGGCAGCGGCGGCGGCGGCGGAATGGCGGAGGCGGCGGAGGGGCCGGCGCGGCGCGGGAAGCGGACGGGAGCGGAGGCCGGGGCCGCGGCGGAGGAGCCGGCGGAGGCCGAGCGGGCCGCGCGGCGGCGGCGGAGGTGGATGGCGGGGCCGGGGCCGAGGCCGCGGCCGGGAGCAGGATGGGGACGGGGACGGTGATGGGGACCGGTGGCGGGGCTGGCAGCGCCCGGTGGGCGCTGGCCGCGGTGCTGGCCCGGCCCGGCCCTCACTCACCTCCCGGGGCAGCTTGCAGCCGGCGGCGGACATCCAGGGAACCACTGTCCTGCACGACACCATCAGCGACCGCCCGCAGCCCCTGCCCGGTGAGTACCGGGAGAGGAGCCGGCCCAGCCCCGGGCCCCGCCGGGATGGGACGGTGCCGGTCCCGGTGCTGGACCGAGCTGCACAGGCAGTGCTCGCTGCTGACCCTGTCCCGCCTCCCCATCGTTCCCAGCAAGGTACTTTGACACGAAGACCACGGAGCCCATCAGTTTCTTCTTGACCGGCCTGGAGGAGCTGCTGGCCTGGCAGCCCAACAGCAACGATGAGTTCAATGTGTCAGCCGTGCCCCTGGCCAAGCGCCAGCCCCCACTCCACAGCGGCAGGCCCCGGACCCTGGTGTGCCACGACATGCGTGGCGGGTACTTGGAGGACAGGTACGTGCTAGGTGGAAGGTAAAAGGGAGGTGTGACAGTGGAGCTCAACGTCTCCAAGCCCAAGGCAGTTCTGTTTCTGCCTGACATGTCTCCTGCCGGCTCAGCCGCAGGTGAGCAGGGATGGGGTGTTTGGCTCAGTGCTTGGGGAGCCTTGCTCAGGCTGGGATGTTCAGAGGTGGCTCAGTGCCACAGCTCTGCCCAGCTCCCGGCTGTGAGTCAGGCTCCTACCCAGCTCCACAGCGTCTGTCAGCGTCCTTCCTGCACTGCCCAACCCTTTTCCTTCTGCAGGTTCATCCAGGGCTCGGCCACGCGCAACCCCTATGTCTTCTACCACTGGCGCTACATCGACATCTTTGTCTACTTCAGCCACCACACTGTCACCATCCCGCCCGTGGTCTGGACCAACGCGGCGCACCGGAACAGCGTCCCCGTGCTGGGTAGGGGCAGGGCTGGGCCTAGGGCAGCCCCAGCAGCGAGGTGGATTCACCAGGACGTGTGGCTGACGCTGCCCTGGCCTCCGCAGGCACATTCATCACGGAGTGGACGGACGGGGAGAAGCTGTGCGAGGCGTTCCTGGCCGGCGGGGAGGAGGCGTACGGCGCCGTGGCCGAGCAGCTGGCGCGCATCGCCCAGCACTACCGCTTCGATGGCTGGCTGGTCAACATTGAGAACAAGCTGAGCGTGAGTCCTGCCGGCCCTGCTCGCTGCCCTGCCTCTGTGCTGCTCCGCTGCCCCGTGCCCTCACCCACATGTGTCTCTCTCTCTCTCCTGGCAGGCGGCGGCCGTGGGGAACCTGCCCCTCTTCCTGCAGGACCTGACAGCACGGGTGCACAGTGCTGTGCCAGGGGGGCTGGTGATCTGGTATGACAGCGTCCTGAAGGATGGCACGCTGAGGTGGCAGAACGAGCTGAACGATCAGAATAGGTGAGGATGGCAAAACTGTCCCTGGGCGGGGGGTGTGAGCCCACCCCAAACCCAGCATGGTGGTGGTCAGGCACAACCTGCACGGCCCTTGGTGAGGCCACGTGTGAGCACAGCGTCTGCCACTGTGCCCCTTGTCCCCAGGATATTCTTTGATGCCTGTGACGGGCTGTTCACCAACTACAACTGGAAGGAGGAGCAGCTGGAGCGCACGCAGAGGCTGGCTGGTCCGCGCCTAAACGACGTCTATGTTGGTGTTGATGTCTTTGCCCGTGGGGATGTCATTGGTGGTGGCTTCGACACTGACAAGGTGGGTGTGACAGGGCTGGGCCAGAGTGTGACCCTGACCTCCCCCAGTGCAGGGCTCTGCGCTCCCACTGAGGGCCCTGCTGGGCTGGGCTGTGCTGGGCTGCTAACCTGGGGATAAACTGGTGAGGAGTGAGGGATCCCAGAGTGCTGGCCATGCATGAAAATATCCCAGTGCTGCCATCCCTGCAGGGGGAGATGCTGCAGCACATCCCTCTGGTGTCCTGCCCCACCATGGGGCCAGTGGAACCTGGGGGGAGTGGGGACAGAATGGGACAAGGTTACCTGGCCTGGCCCCTGCTGCTCACTGCCTGTTCCTGCAGTCCCTGCGCCTGATCCGCCAGTTTGGCCTCTCTGCAGCCATCTTTGCTCCTGGCTGGGTCTATGAGCACCTGGGCAAGGAAAACTTCCTGCAGAACTGAGAACAGGTGAGGGCAGCTCAGCAGGGTGGGTGTTGGGGGAGGAACGGGGCCAGGACTGCCCTGGCTCAGGAAGGCTGTGGGGCAGTGGGACACAGCTACAGGGACACTGTGGCTGTCAGAACACCATGGCTGCTGACCAGGAGCAGCTGCCCCTTTCTGCCCCAGCTGAGGTGATACATGAGGCTGTGCAGGGCCGTGACCGTAACAGGGGTCTCTGGCCTGACACCCACCTTTGTCTCCAGGTTCTGGGGCTCGCTGGCAGAGTACCTGCCCACGCACAGCATTTGCACACTGCCCCTCACCACCTCCTTCAGCCTGGGCATGGGCACCAGCACATTCCTGGATGGGAAGGTGGGTGCAGAGTGACAGCCCTGCTCTGGTCAGACTGGGCTGGGCTCAGCAGGGAGGTCCCTGCTTTTGGCTCCCCCAGCTCAGCTCTCCCTGTGCTGTAGGATGAAGACTCTGGGCCCTGGTACGACCTGAGCGCGCAGGACATCCAGCCTCTGTACCCAGAGCAGCCGGGCATGCTGAGCACCAGCTGCTGCCTGCAGGATGCCTGGTGTGGGGGCAGCTCCCTGCAGCTGCAGGGGACCATTCCCCCCGGCGAGGAGCGCGTGGCTGTCCGGTGAGTTGGGGCAAAGCCCTTTACCCCTCCTCAGCGCTGGGCTGGCACCATGTCAGCCTGACATGGCCTGCATGGCCCGAGCTATGTGGTCCTGGGCCTTGTGGCGAGTGTGCCCAGGCTCTGCCCACACTGCCCAGCACACCTAACATGATGCACTTTCTCTTTGTCTCTTTCTCTCTGTCTCTGTCTCTCTCTGGGTGGATTTGGGGTCATCAGCCTCTTCTCTTTGCAGATGCCAGCCCCTCCCAAGCTCTTCCTGACCCTGCTCTACAAGCTGGAGGGGCCACAGCCCGATGACTTCACAGTGGCACTGGAGGTCACCACCTGGGACTCAGGGATCTGCTTTGAGGGCAACCCCACCTCCCTGCCCGGTAAGAACCCTGTCCCCCCGTGCTCTGTGCAGTGAGCACCTGCTGCAGTCCCTCAGCCCTGACCTGGCTCCCTCTGGCAGAGCCCAATGGCCGGTACCACCCCCGGTTCCTGCCGGCACCGCCGCCCGGCCTCGCCAAGCTGCTCGCCGCCTGCCACCGTGGCTCCCATGGCTGGACCAGCCGGTGAGTGCCCTGCCTGCAGCCTGCGTCCACAGGCAGCCATGGGACACCAGGGCTCCCTGGTGCCATTCCTGCTCTGCCTCTTCCCTCTCAGGTGCTACGAGCTGGAGCTGCAGGACTGCAGCCTACGGGACCTCTCCCTGATTGTGTCCCACCAGCAGCCCAGCCTGCAGGAGACACCGTTCACCTGCCTGCTCGGGGAGATCCGGGTGAGTGCCTGCTGCTGCCTGGTGGGGACACCTGCCCCGTGCCCCCCTTGTTCTGGGAAGGTGGGGCGTGCCTGCCCTCACCCTGACCCTGACCGTGCTGTGGTTCCCTCGCAGGTGCTGGACACGGCCAGCGTGGCGGCCTCCCCGCCGCAGGTGCAGGGCGTGACGGCCTCGCAGCTCTGGTGGCAGGAGGGCCCCGAGCCCGGGCAGCTCTCGCTCAGCCTCACCCTGCGCTGGTCCTTCCCGCCCGGCCGGGCCCGGTGGTTCCGTGTGCTGAGCCAGGGTGCCCGGTGCCGCCTGGGCCAGACGGCGCCGCAGGTGCTGGGGCTGGCGCAGGGCTGCCTGTTCCGGGCCGTGGGGCTGCTGGTGCCGCGGCCGGCGCCCGCGCAGTCCTGCCGGCTGGAGCTGCTGGTGGAGCCCGTGCTGCGGGACGAGCTGCCCGTGGACCCCGAGCGCTGGGGCCGCCTCGTGCTGGTCTATTCCGCACCAGGCAGTGGCACCAGCTCAGATGGGCATTAAAGCAGCTGTGGTGCAGCCCGTGCCGTGTCTCCTCCATGTGGCGGGCGGGCTGTTGGCAGGGGATGCAGAGGGAGGCTGCATTTCATCACCTGGGGCTGCTGCATCCCTTTCCTCCCACCTCTGTGGTTGCGCTCAGCCCTCACTTGGGGGCCCACTGGGTGCTGACCAGCCACTGGCAGGGACCCCAGCACGTGTGACCCCAGACTGGGACACCTGCCATGAGAACCCCACCAGCTCCTGCAGCCCTCACTGCCTCAGGCTGGGGATACTGGCCCTAAGACCCCATGGCACACAGCCCCCTCAGGGCTCAGCCTGGTGGGGAGCTGCCAGCACGGGCTCTGCAGCAGCCCAGCCTGGGTGACCGCTGTGCTCATTAACGTGGACCCAGCCCAGTGCCACCAGCCTACGCTGCCTCCCCTGAGCATCTTGTGAGGAGGAGAGAAAATTTATAGCAGCAATTATTTTCTCACAGTCTGGTGAGCAAGCAATTAGCAGGCAGGAACAGCCGAGCGCTCCTGCAGTGGGGTCCCAAGCCCTGTCCCCAAACAATGCAGGCTGTGCCAGGGACACCAATGCCAGCAGTGGAGCTGCTGCTCCTGAGGCTCAGGAATGTATTACCTGATGGCTTGAAGAACGAAGGGCTAGGCCCAGCCAGGAGAGGGCTCCTCATGCAGCACCCTGCTCCCTCGCCATGATGAGGCCTGGGGGCCCCGAGGGCTCCCCACTTGCCCAAAGGCTGTGGCCCCCTGCACAACCAGATCCGCTGTAGCAGCCACGGCCCCGCGCAAGCAGTCAAAACCTGAGTCGCCCTGGTTGAAGAAAGAAATCTTTATTAATAATTTCAATAATAATAATAATAATAATAATAATAATAATAATAATAATAATCCTTGTAATAATAATAATAATAATAATAATACTGTTTATTAGAATGGTCACACTTTGAAGCATACAGGATGGGCCGGCGCCAGCCCGCACGCCGGGGCGGCGCAGGGGTGCTGTAAGGGAGAAGCCAGTACAGCGATGGACGGAGCTTTGTACAGGGAGCGGGGCCGGGGCTATGTACACGGGGAATAGAAAAGGGGGAGCTCATCGCTGGGGCGTCGGGGGCGTCTGCAGACTATAAAGTGAGGTTTGAGGAGTGGCAGAGCCAGAAGGGCGCGGGACGGCGCTGCACCCCGGGATGGGCCCCGCAGTGCCCCGTGCCGCTGTGCACCGTGTGCCGGTGCTGCGGCCCAGCCTCGCGGCTCGGGTGGGTCTCCCGTGGGGGATGCAGCGGCCGAGACCCCGCACCCAGGGCTGGGGGTTCCCGCTGCCTCGGGCAGGGACGGGTGGCCGTGAGCGTGTCCCGCGCCGCAGAGCAAGCGGGAGTGGGGCTGGGGCAGGCCTGGCCCAGCTTTGGTCAGGGCTGGTCCAGGCAGGGCGGGAGCGCGGGTGTCAGGGAAGGAGGAAGGAAGAAGGGGAAGGGGTCACAAGCGAGTTGCAAGCTCCTCTTAACAAAAATTCCCTTTAAAAGGCAGAGGGTCGTCCCCTGCAATACCTCAGCACCGCATCCGCGCCGCCGCCCCAGTTCCGCGCTGGAGCTGAGGCCTCGCACACCTGACACGCCGATGGCCGCCAGCGCCGGGTGGCACCAAGCCAGGTCCCCACCCTGTCACCCGGTCCCACGAGCCGGGCAGGGCGCAGCGCTCTGCCGGCACCCCCAGCGCTGCTGCACCGGGGAAAGGAAGACGTGGCGCCCAGGCCCTGCACCCGGGCGGGGAGGGCCCCCGGACCCCGCGGACCCTCACGCCTGCCTGCGCCGGCTCCCTCCCTGCGGGGCTGTGGGGCCGGGGGTCCCTCCGGCGCATCCGACCGCCGGTGCTCGCCGCGGCTCCTCTGGGACTCGCTCACTCCGTGTGTGTGGACAGTTGGGGCTCACTTGGCTGCTGCTGCTTGCCTTGCTTTCTCTTTTTTTTGTTTGGTTTTTCTTTCTTTTTTTAATTTTTTTTTTGTTGCTTCGCTTTTAATTTTTATATTTTGGGGTTCTTTTTGTTATTTTGTAAGTGTGTGGATATTTTTGCCCTTCCTGGTCCCAGAAGGAAACGGCCACGGGTTCACTACAACAGAAACAAGAGAGGCAGGTCTTTCGCTGGAGCACTCAGGCCGAGCAGGTGGCCGGGGGCACACAGGCACCGTCCCAGCCCAGCCCATCACACCCAGCTCTGCAGCCAGCCCAGCCCATCACACCTTCCCGGCAGCTGCCCCTGGATCCCAAACCCACCCAGCCTCGCCAGGCCCCACAGCTGGCAGCAACCCCAGCTGGCTCCTCTCTCTCCTACGGGGGCAGAGGGGCTGCTCGGGGCGCTGCTGTCAGCCCGAGCCCCAGCGCCTGTGGAGCGAGCATCCCTGCAGGCCAAGCACCCCCTGCCCGCGGGGGATGAGCCCAGGGCAGCGGGGGGACCCCGCACCCCGGCTGCGGGAACGGGCGCTGCTGGGGCTCAGGGCTGGCCCCCGGGGCGGGCGGATGCTGCAGCAGAGGCGGGCGGGCGGCAGGACGGAGCGGCTGAGGTAACCCTCAGGGTGTGGGGTGCTGCGGCCCCACAGAGCCCGGTGCCAGCCCCGGGCAGCACCCGCGGCTCCTGCGCAGGCTCGGCCTCGGCTCTGTCTGCCTGGTTTGGTTTGGTGCTAGTGAGCATCGGGGACAGTGGTGGGGGGGCTGGGTCTGTCTTGCTAGTAGGGAGTGAAGCGGCTGTACCCTCCTCGGTATAGACTAGCCTGCAACATCAAAGATGAAAAAAAAGCCAATCAGTATTCAGAGATAGCCAAAGCCTAGATCTTCCCTTTTTTCTCTTTTTTTTTTTCTTTTTTTTTTTTTTTTTCTCCTCTTTCAAATGACACCAAATCGCTGCTGTCCTTGGGATGTGAGGGGCAGGCAGGGCCAGGGTGCCCAGTGCTGCCCAGGCTCTCTGGTGGCCACGGGCACTGCCCTGTGGGCAGGGGCTGCCCTGTGCCTCCAGTGTGGCACTGCTGTGCCACGCCTGCCAAGGAGCTGCCCCATCCCTGCTGTGGCACTGAGCTGAAAACCCCTGGGATGCCATGCCCGTGGCCCCTCACTAGCAGCTTGCCCAGGGAGTCAAAAGGCAGAAAAAGGCAGGTTGGCTTTGCGATCCCAGCCGTGAGTGCAATTTTTCATCTTTGATGCTGTCAGAGCTGTGGCGTGTGCGGGGCTGCGGTGCCCCCCGTGTGTGGCTGCACACGGGGCCCTGGGGACACTGTCCTGCACTGGGATGACAGAGGGGTCCTGGAGCCTGCCCAGGGGACAGCCAGGCCCCTGGAAGTGGCACGTGTGGGCAGGACTGTGCGGGGTGTGAGGGGAAGGTGGGGCAGGGTGTGGGGTGGGGCTTTCCTCTCCTGCAGACAGAGCCAGGCAGGGGCTGTGCCATTCCCACTGCCCTCCCACAGCCCCTGCCCTGTGCCACACAGGCCCCAGGCTGTGCCAGACCCCTCCCTGGGCTGCCTGCAGCCCCCCGGGAAGCAGAGGAAGGCCGAGGGGCTGCTCTTACCATGGTGCCAATGCTGTACGTGGCGGCGGGGCCGATGGTGTGGTGGTAGGGGTCTGCTGCTGCGTACACTCTGCCGTAGCTAGGAGCAAACAGGCGTGGGGTTAGTGACAGCAGCTGGGGTCCTGTGTCCCCTCTGAGCCCTCCCTCCCAGCTGCACCTGGGAGCCCCCTGGCATCTCCCTGCTGCCCCTGCAGTGGTGCCAACCCTGTCCAGCCGAGCCCTGCAGGGAGCCAGGGGTCCCTGTTTGCCCTCCCCATGCCTGACTCTGTCCTGTCCCAAGCACTCAGCAGCTGGGGTGTCAGGGTGGGCCGTGCAGGGTGGCATGGGCTCCCCAGGTGCACGGGGCTCCCCCAGGGGCCATGCCCGGTGCTCACCTGTCGCTGTAGGCGGCCGCTGCTGCTGCGGGCTGGGCGTACCTGTAGGCAGCATAGCCCCCCTGCAGGGAGAGACACTGGTCAGGGGGCTGCACCCACTGGGGACTGGGGCTGGGGGCAGCTGGGTGCCCCATGGCACTGCACGGAGAGGTGTGGGGCTCACAGGGGGTTGGTGCCAGTGCCACTGGGCATGCAACAGCCTCATTCCCATTCCCCAGGGGCTTTCACAAACATTAACCTTAAAAAATTAAATTTCCAGAGAAGAGACTGTCACCTCCCCGCTCGCTTTAATGAGGTGTCACGTTAGATAAATCCTTCAGTGCCCGCCTGAAATATCGCCGCTGGCTGCTCAGACACGGAGGCTAAACGCGGGTGCAAGGAACTGAGGCCGTAAATCCTGTGTGGCACCAGCCCTGCAAGGGCTGGCAGGGGCACAGGACTGGGCACAGGATCCTGTGTGGTGTGTGCCACCCAGGCTGCTCTGGAGAAGCTGTGCTGTGCTCATGCTCTTGCTGCCACCCAGGGGAAGGGGTTGGGAGCGGGGCAGAGCCCACCAGGGACCCGTGTGACACCGCCTGCCCTCTGCGCTGGTATGAGGTCCCCATCACAGCCCAGCCCTGGGCACAGAGTCACTTACGTAGATCTCAGCTCCGTAGAACCCATCCTGGTAGACAACCCTGGAAATGAGGCAGAGGCATCAGAGCCTGGCAAGAGCCCCTGGGCAAGGGCAGTGGGGTGAGGGCACTGAATGGGGCAAGGAGTGGCTGTCCAGGCCCCAAAGGCACCTCTGGGCTGGGATTCTGGGCAAGGACTTGGGCACATGCAGAGGGCAGGGCAGGGCAGGGCAGGGCAGGAGGATCCCAGGGCAGGATCTCTGCTGCGAGCAGCCAAGCAGCCACAGATGGCCATGGCTGTGTCTGTGACCAGCGCCATCCCAGCTGAATTTCCACTGAACCACCCCTCCTGGCTGGAATAACGCCCTGTGCCTTGGCGGGCAGGAGGCTGCTGAGCGTGCAGCTCACCCGAGGGCAGCAGAGCGGGGCTGGGGCAGAGCCTGTGGCCAGGCAGGAGCTGCAGGAGCTGCAGGGGCAGAGCCTGTGGCCAGGCAGGAGCTGCAGCCCGTTCCTGAGGAGCCTGGCAGTGCCAGCACAGCCCCGGGGTGGTGTGGCAGCCCTCTCCCCCCAGCAGCCCCCGGGTACTCACGCGCCGTAGGTGGGGATGGGCGGCGGCGGCGGCGCGGCACGGAAGGTGTTGTACACAGCACGGCCCCGGCCCCGCAGGTGAGCCCCTCGGTAGGCCATGGCCGTCCCCGTGGCGGGGTACGGGAACCCCGTTACTGCAGGAGGCAGGGCACACCTGTGGGCTGTGCACAGCGGGACCACACGGCCCCCACGGGGCACCCGTGGCACAGCCCAGCCCTGTTCCCTCAGCCTGGCAGGGACATGGCCCCGGGGGGACGCTGGGCATGGGATGGGATGGGATGGATGGGATGGGATGGGATGGGATGGGATGGGATGGGATGGGATGGGATGGGATGGGATGGGATGGGGTGGGATGGGGTGGGATGGGGTGGGATGGGGTGGGATGGGATGGGATGGCATGGGATGGGATGGGATGGGATGGGATGGGATGGGATGGGATGGGATGGGATGGGATGGGATGGGATGGGATGGGATGGGATGGGATGGGATGGCATGGGGTGGGATGGGATGGGGTGGGATGGGGTGGGATGGGGTGGGATGGGGTGGGATGGGGTGGGATGGGGTGGGATGGGGTGGGATGGGGTGGGATGGGGTGGGGTGGGGTGGGGTGGGATGGGAGGAACTGTCCAGGCAGGTGTGAAGGACAGGGAGAGGGGCCAGGGGCTGCTCACTGCACAGAGCAGTGGCAGACAGGGCAGAGCTGAGGTTTGGGGGGCACCCACAGCAGGTACTGCTGCAGCCCGACCTTACCTGCGTAGAATTCGGGGCCGTAGACTGCTCCCACCACCGGGTTCAGCTTCCAGCCTGTGGGCAGGGAGAGCTGGTGAGGACAGGGCACTCCCCATGGTGCTCTGAGGGGCAACAGCCCCATCCCAGGCATGGGGGCTGCACTCCTGCACTGGGCAGGAGCAGCTGCTCTCCCATTTGGCTGCAGTGTGGAGGGCACGCACTGCCAGAGCTCCACGGCAGCCAGACAGTGCTGGTGCCCCTGCCCGCTGCAGCTCTGCTCCCTGGACACTGGCCCTTACCGTTGGTGTAGGGGTTGGCCACCTTCTTGTTGGTCATGACACGGGCCGTGGCGTTGTTCACCTGCAGAGAGAGGGACGGGCTCAGTGCCTGAGGACGTGGAGCTGGCCAGGCTGGGGTCCAGGGCCCGCTGGGCTGCAGCCAGCTCCCCTTGCTGCTGCTGCTGCTGCTGCTTTGGGTGCCGGGGCAGAGGATGCAGCTGCACCAGAGACAGGACACAAGGCTCTGCCTGCAGCACCTGCTGCACACAGCCCTGCCATGCCTCCAGCCAGCCCAGACCTCCATGCTCCAGCTGTGAGCGTGGCTCAGGCTGCTGGCTGGTGCCCTGAGAGCTGCGGTGCCATGCTCGGGCTGAGCCCAACATGCTGCCCCTGAGCTCCTGCCCGGTTTTGTTGGATGATGTTTTCCTTGTCCGTGGGGCATTGCTGTGCCCTGCCAGGCTCCCTCTCTGCCGTCAGCACTGCTGGGGACATTTTGTCCCGCTCCCTCTGCCATGTGCCACCCTGTTCCCCACCACTCGCCAGCCACCAGCGGGGAGCTGCTGGCAAATGGGCAGAGCCTGATCCCTGTGCTAAGCCTGGAGAAATCAAAGCCTGCGGGGCTGGGCAGCTGCTGGCACTGCAGGTGTGGAGCTGCGGGTGGATCCTCCCTCCCAGCACAGAGCAGGGGGGTGGCATGCGGGGCAGAGCCCCAGAGCTCCCTGCAGAGCCTGGGGTGGCTGCTGTGGGCACGGGGCTCTGCCAGCCTGGTCTGTACCAGCAGAACGCAGCCCCAGCTGGCACCCAGCTCTCCGTGCAGCCGGGAGGTTCCTCTGGGCCGGACGCTCCTTGTGCCAAGCGCCGACCTTCCCGCAGACATGCTCCCACCGTGCCACATTCAGGGACACATGCACAGCCCCCTGGGCGCCCCCCAGCCCGGGCAGGGGACACGCACACGCAGGCATGGCACGGCACTAGCACACTTATCTGAGCACCTCAATCTTCCGGCCCTCTACGATGGTGCCATTCAGCTTCTCCCGTGCCCGGTCGGCATCTGTGCTAGTTTCAAAAGTTACAAACCCAAAACCCTGTGAGCAGAGGAGAAAAGGAGAAAGAAAGAGACAGAGAGAGACAGAGAGAGGGTGTGGGGACAGAGAGAGAGAGGGGGTGAATCAGGAGAGCTGGCGCAGGAGGTGAGGCTGCCACAGTGCAGAGATGAAGAGCCCAGGCTGGGGTCCCCGCAGGGGCCGGGGGTCCCGGCTGAGAGCCCAGAATCACCCACGAGCTGGGAGAAGAGTCTGGGAGAGGGGCACAGAAAGCAGGGAAGATACAACAGAGACATCCAGACACAGAGGGACACGAGCTGCCCGTGGTGGGACACAGCAAGCCCTCTCCTCCCTCCAGTGCCGGGTGCAGGGACCCGCACCACCTCCCGAGCTGGCACCAACGGGGCACTGCATGCCAGGGTCCCATGGGACAGGAGAGGAGGGGAGAGCAGGTTACAGCACTGCTGGGCAACCTGGCTCCACTGACACCCTCCCCGGGACTGGCTGTATGGTGCTGGCCATGGGCATCACCCACCTTGGAGCCCCGCTCATTGAAAATGATCTCCACATCCAGGATTTTCCCGAATTGCTGCAAGTGGAGAGAACAGAGGGGTGAGTGCCTGCAAAGCCCCTGGCCCTGCACCCAGAGCTGCTGGCACGGGGCTCTGTGCCAGGGATGGGCAGAGGGCTGCCTTGGGGCCAGACCTGGGCACCCGCAGGGTCATGCAGGGTAAAGCCCTTGTCCCTCCCATGGCTCCCACTCTGACAGGACTTGGGGAGTGTCATCCAAAATTTCATTAATTAACACTGCTCTGAGTCCTAATGAGGGCTGGGAAGGGGACAGTGGAAGCGTACAAGGGCTCTGTGTCACCCTCTGCTCCATGCACAGGGGCTGGGCAGGATGTCCCTTGGGAGGTGACAGTGCCAAGGTCCCGCTGGTGCAGCACTGAGCGGGGCTGTGATGGCTGGAGGGAGCTGCACTCACCCCAAACATTTGCCGCAGGTCGGGGTCCCGGAATCGAAAGGGAATGTTGGAGACGTGTAACCTCTTGGGCTGCTGCTTGTCTGTGTTGTCTGAGGAGTGTAGCTGCTGGCTGTCTGTCTGTGCCGCCTCGTCTGTCTGCTGGGGAGGCACCGCTGCCCTCAGCCCCTGTCCCCAGCAGGAGAGTCCCCTGCCCTGTGCCTGCCCCCGGGGACACCCTGCACCCTGTGCTCCCTGCGTTCTGGGCAGCGCCCCACGGGTGTCCCTCCCTCCCGGTGGGGCTGTGGGGATGCTCGGGGTGGGGGCGCAGACGCTGCACTCAGGACCGTGTGGGAGGACTGCAAAGTGCAGCGCTCAGCACCTTGCTGGTGCTGCATTCCAGCGCTGTAATTGCCACCATCTCCTAGAGCAGAGCCAAGTGAGTGGATTACGAGTGATGAGAAATGATGGGGGGCTCTGAAGGGCAGTGATGGATGGCAGGAACACCCAGCCTGGTACCCTGTGGGACTTTGGCCAGGCAGCACCGCTGCCCCAGCACTCCCTGTGCCCCTGGCACTGCCCCGAGCCCAGCACAGCCCCAGGACCCTCCTGGCAGCTCTGGCACTGCCCTGGACCCCTGCAGCAGGACAGCCCCAGCACCCTCTGTGCCCCTGGCACTGCCCCAGCCCAGCACAGCCCCAGCACCCCTGTGCCCCTGGCACTGCCCTGAGCCCAGCACAGCCCCAGCACCCCCTGTACCCCCAGCACGCCCCGTGCCCCCAGCACAGCCCCAGCCGAGCCTCACCGGTACCGTCTGTGTCCCTGCTATGGACTGCGTGCTGGCGTCGCTGCCCGCCGGCTCGGGGTGGCTCTGTGCTGGTGTGTAGAGGCTCATGGCGTGCTCCGGGACCGTGCTCTGCCCCGAGTAGTCCTGCGTGGGGTGCGGGTGCGGCGGGGCGAACTCTGCGGGGATCCCGTTCTGGGGGGGCGGGGGGTACTGGGCGGGGGGGTAGGGCTGGGCCATCGCGTCCGGCGGGGCCGTGGCGTCCTGGTTACCCTGCCGAGAGAGGGCACCGTGCCCTCAGTGCCGGCACACCGGGGCCGCCCCTGCCCCGGGATGGCAGCCGGGAGAGGGCACCGTGCCCTCAGTGCCGGCGCACCGGGGCCGCCCCTGCCCCGGGATGGGGCTCTGATCTGCACAGCCCCACCCAGCCCCATCCAGCCCGCTATCCCCCAGCCTCTGGCGTCTCCCTCCAGCCCTGGGCTGTCTCTGTGCTGTGGTGGCTTTGGGGGTCACATTGCCAGCAGCTGAGCCCCATCCTCTCCCTCTCCCGTGCCCTGCCTGCCCATTGTGCTGGGGTTGGGTAGGAGAACAGAGGCCTCTGTGTGGGGTTTAACTCCTGAAGCTGGCACATCCCTCTCCTGGGGAAGGGAGACCTGGTCAGGCCCCCTTCTGAGCCCAGCACAGGGCAAAGCAGAGCCCGGCCAGCAGCATGGTGCAGGGAGCTGCACAGCACCAGCACGGGCTGGGCAGGCTGGAAGGGGTCAGGGAGGGATGCTGACGGCCCCTTGGCAAACACCCGACAGGGATCAATTAACTGCTAAATATTTAATTAGGCCCTTTGCTCTAACGCAGCTGGCCTGGCAGCCTTGGTCAAACGGGGTGAGCTGCACCCACGCCAAGGGGTTTGTGTGGGGCTCCCAGGCAGCGCCTGCTCTGCACACCCACCCATCCACCTCCTGTCCATCCTCACCACGCCCTCGGCCCGTCCCCCTCGCACAGGTGTGCGCTGCACCTGGGCAGGCACGGCCGCAGCCCCCAGGGGCAGTGCCAGGGCCGGGGGCAGCGCCCGCCGCCCCTCGGATGCTCCACACCGCGCTGCAGCAGCCCCTGGCCTGCGAAACCCATCTGCGGCTCAGCCCGCAGAGATAAGCTCCTCAATTGTGTATGTGACCGATTGATGTCGGGGAGGGACGGCGGGGGTGGCAGGGGGATGCGCTGGCAGCCGCCGTCCCCAGCCCGCGCGGGTGGCAGCAGAGCCCACGGGGACACACGGAGAGCCCGCGGCAGCAGCCCCGCCGCAGATCTGCAAGTCATGCATCGGCAGCACCGCCTGCCCGCGCTGACTCAGCTGCTGGGACGCGCCAGCCCCACGCACCTGCCTGTGTGGGCCGGGGCTGTCAGGCCGCAGAGCCCAGCCCAGGGACGGCCCTGCCCCGGGACGGGCACCGGGAGCTGCCCACGCCACCCCTGCCCACAGCCCAGCTGCTCCTTCCACCTGGCAGGACAGAGGCTGCATCCTGCACTCGCCTGGGTCTCAGCACTCAGCTCTTCTCCAGGGAGCTGACAGACATTGACAGTCACCGTGGTACTGTCCCAGGGCCTGGTGCCTCCCCGGGGCCGTGTGCCCATCCCTCATGCCTGATCCTGGCACCCTGTGCCCATCCCTCCCTGCCTGCACGGGCAGAACCAGGAGCAGCCCAGGTCCCTCCTGCCTGCTCTGCCCTGGATGCTCCCCGGCTGTCACTGCAGCCAGGATCAGGCACCAACACGCAGGGACCAGGATGGCAGCAGGGACCAGCCCCCTGCCAGGCCCTCGTCAGGCTGTCCCAGCAGCCACGTCAGTATCAGTTATTAATTAGGGCTGTCGCAGTGCCTGTCAGCCTGGGCACTATTTCATTCAGGGACCATTAGGCTCCCCTGGTTGCTGCTCATGGCGCTGGAGCTGCGGGTGCTGCAGAGACACAGATCCACAGATCCATGGCTTCCAGCACCTCCTGTCTGCTCCCAGGGCCTGGCCACCCCATGGGGACAGAGCTGCTTGGTCAGGGCTGCTGTGGTGAGGGTCCCATGGGGAGGGAACGCTGACAGGTTTGGCTGTGTGCTGCCCATGGACATCACACTGCCCAGTTCACACCCCACGCTGCCCACAGCACTGGAACAGCCCCATCCCGGGGCAGCCCCAAGCACCGAGGGTCCCTCTGCTCCTCCCAGAAGGGGGCTGGAGCCCCTTCTGGGGTGTCCCCATGCACTGAGCACCCAGGGGGTCCCTGGGACCCACCCCTGCCCCCAGAGAACCCCAGCTCGGGGTGCCTGGCCATGCAGGGAGCCTGTGGCATAGTGCTGGGTGCCAGGGACAGGGCTCTGAGAGACACTCCCTGCTCTGCCCGCACCCAGCCCTCCTGGGGCACGGGGATGCTCCCACACGGTGCTTTACACTGGCAGTCAAAGAATTCTGGTCCTTAACAGCCCTTGGCCTCATTCAAAACGAGACAGCTCAGTGCCTGAGCCTGGAGCAAAGCTGGCAGCACAGGGGGCACAAGCAGTACCTGGCACCTCTGCTGCCCACCTGCTCGAGCAGGTACCAGCAGGACAGGGGCACAGCCCTGTGCTCAAACACCACTGCCCCAGGGATGGCACTGCCCAGGGATGTCCCAGAGGCTGGGACAGGGAGCCCAAGTTCCCCTGCCAGGTGTGCCCTGTGCAGTGTCCCCATGTGGTGTCCTCTGCCCTGTGTGGTGTCCTCTGCCCCGTCCCCTGGCAGGTGTCCCCTGGGCAGTGTCCCCTGCCAGGTGTGTCCTGTGCAGTGTCCCCATGTGGTGTCCTCTGCCCCGTGTCCCCTGTGCAGTGTCCCCTGCCCTGCCCACGGCTCAGCCTTGCACCACCAGCCCTGCGCAGTGGCTGCCGCAGCAGGCAGGGGGTAGATATCATCTTTAGCTGATTAAATGTCCCTCATTAACGAGTTTCTTTAATTAATGAAGTTTTTTTGTTTGCTCCACTTGCTTCCTCCCCCCACACTCTGCCTCCTCAGCACAATCCAGGCCATTTCCTTTCAAGTCATTTAGCGTGGGGCCGGTTCCTGCCGACGCCGCATTTCGGTGATTGTGCCTGGCAGCTCGGGGCTGACAACGCCGTTTCCCACTTCTGCTCCTTTCTGAGGAAATACCGTGCCAGGAGCCCCCGGATGCAGAGGGTCAGAGCAATCACCTGAGTGCAGAGCCCTGTGCTAAGGATGGGGGATTGCCAGCCATGAGCCCTTACAAAGGGCCAGCAAACCTTGGCTGTGACAGCCCGGTGGGACAGTGCTGCCCAGGAGGGCCTGGGCTTAGGGGCTGCCCACCAGCATCTGTCCCCTGCTGCTGCCATGGACGTGCCAGCTTCCTCCAGGCCTCACGGCCATCCTGCTGCCTCGGCCTGACCCCAGTCCCATCTCCAGCCCAGGGCAACTCCCACCAGCCAACTCTGCCCGCAGCTGTGCCCTACCTGTGCTGTGCGGTGCTGATGGTGCAGGGGTGGCACAGCACAGCACGGCCTGGTCACAGCATGGCGCTGCCAGTCACAGCATGGCACTGCCAACCATGGCATGGCACTGCCCAACCGTGGCATGGCACTGCCAGTCACAGCATGGCATGGCCTGGTCATGGCATGGCACTGCTCAATCATGACATGGCACTGCTCAATCATGACATGGCACTGCCAACCATGGCATGGCCCTGCCCAGTCACAGCTGACCCTGCTTGGTCACGGCACCATTAGGTCACGTCTCATGCACAGCTGGGTGAAGCCACACGTGGAGTGCCAGAGCGACAGGAGAGGGAAGGCAGTCCTGTCACTACACACCTGCCCCGGTCCTGTCACTACACACCTGCCCCAGTCCTGTCACTACACACCTGCCCAGGTCCTGTCACTACACACCTGCCCCAGTCCTGTCACTACACACCTGCCCCCGTCCTGTCACTACACACCTGCCCCAGTCCTGTCACTACACACCTGCCCCCGTCCTGTCACTACACACCTGCCCACCCTACCAGCCTCCCCTCTGCCCGGGGCTGTCCTGCTCCTCCCACTGGGAGCCAGACACCTGCTGGGGGGAAAGAGGGACCCACAGCACCCACAGGGCCTCAATAAGCTTATTCTGCAGGCAGGGCAGGCAGAAAACACTTGGATGTGACCTGGAATGGCTCCTGCCTGCTTGCCAATGCCAGGGCACACCCTTGCTACATCGTGAGGGAGCCTGAGGTCACTGCCGAGCACAGGGAAGGGCTCAGCAATTCCAGACGTCTCCTGTGGGGGACCCGCTGTGCCCACCAGCAGGAAACTGGAGCGAGCAGCAGCCAGGGACACTGATGGGGCCAGGAGCCCTCAGAGCCACTGCCCGGGAGCAGGGCGAGTGCACTGTGCTGAGCAGCAGAGACACATTCAAGAGAAGCCCCAGTGGAAGCAGGAGGGTTCTGGTTCTCTCTCTCACCCTGGGCCATGCAGGCATCCCGTGCCCAGCAGGACTCATCTGTGTGACAGACACAGCTCCCCCTCGGACCCAGCCCTCGCTCATGCTAATGGCTGTCAACACAGAACACAGGCCGTGGAGGGGAGGAAAATTACTCCCTGAAAAGGAACTGACTGATCCCTGTCATTTCTCACAAAACCACTGACCTGTAAATATTTCATTAGCCCCAAAGCTGTGCCATCCATACAAAGCAGTGCCCAGCCTGTGCAGGCTCCTGGCTGCGGGCAGGGGGGTCAGGGAGCCCCGGGAGGGACCAGCCCTGCCCACCCAGGGGATGCCAGGAGCTCGTGGTGGGTTCCTTATGCCCAAAGTGGGGCCACGGTGATCCCACAGAGGGCTGGGGGGGCAGGATGGGGATGGAGCGTGGGGAGGAAGCGGGGAAGGGGTGAGGAGCTGCAGGGACGGGGCAGCAGCTGCTGCACTGAATGTCTCCATCAGCAGAGCACAGGGACGGTGAGAGGCTGGGAATGGCACCTGCCAGGGATGGGAAAGGAGAGCTCCAGTGGGCAGGAGCACCTGAGGGGGAGGAGGAGGAGCAGCGGGGGGAGGCAGAGCAGCCCGTTGGCGTGGCAAACACCATTTTTCTGGGCTGGCACACATTTCCCACACTCTGCATCCCCCTGCCCTGCTCCTGCCCTTGGTGGCCTGGGCTCCAGCTCACAGACGCTGCTGTCCCTCTGCCCTGGCAGCCTGGGGAGGACAGGCAGAGCCATGGGACATCCAGGAGTGGCAATGGCACAGGACACTGGGCACACAGCAGCACGCGTGTCCCTGGCACCTCGGCACGGGCAGAAGGGGCACGGTCCGGCCCCGGCTCCCGGCTCTGCCAGCTGGAAACTTCGGAGCTGAGGCTTCATGAAATATTCATGAAGTAAATGGTGCAATTTCATCTGCATTCAGCCAACTTCATGTATATTTCAGAGTATTATGAAATGATAATGTTGTGTAACCAAGGCGAGCCGGGGCTGCCGGGGGGGCTCCCGGCCACCCCCGCCCGCACGGCCGGCGGCTCCCGGCACCGGGACGGACCGACGGACACGGCAGCGCCGGGCACGGCGCGGGACGAGCGGAGCCCAGGGATGCTCAGCCCTCTGGCTCCCCCCTGCCACAGCCCGGCACTGCCCCGGCAGCTCCCGGAACGACGCCAGCGCTGCCAGGGCACACCCGCGGGAACCCTCGGTGGCATCCCCGGCACGGCTCTGCCCCCAGGCACGCCGAGGCTGACATGGCGCTCAGGCTGGGATTCCCAGCAGTGCTCGCTCCCCAGCGGCCACCAGAAGGCTGTGACAGGCGGCACAGGAGGCACCAGCCAGGCTGCAGAGCCCAGGGGTGGGCTGGAGGTAACCGAGCACCGCCAGCACCTCCGGAGCTCTGCAGGCAGCAGTGCCAGACGCAGAGACCCACACACGGCATGGCTCAGCGGTGAGCACTCTGCTGCTCCAATGGGCCTGGGGGCAGCTCCCGTGTCCCCCTGGAAGGGCTGCGGCTCCAGAACCCTCCCGTGGAGCTGCCAGAGCCCAGCTGCACGCAGACCAATGGCCACATGCCCTGGCCCCACACCTCCACACCCCAGAGCAGCTCCCCTGCCAGCCCCACACCTGCCCCACAGGGCTGCAGGAACCCAGCTGAACGCTGGTCCTGCACCTGCAGAGCCCCCACAACCCGGAGCACAGGCACTGACCCTGTCACTGTCACTCCCTGTCACCATGCTGGCGCTCTGGCACAGCTGCGTGTGGCACCTGCCGGCCCAGTGTGGGCACTGGTGGCACCACGGACCCGTGCGTGTGCCTGGACAGTGCTTGCACGCAGCCCTCTCTAATAGGCAGCCAGGAGCATAATTTTTCCTCTAATTACATATTCAGCACTTCTGAGAAAATGAGATTTTGGTAATTCAATTGGACTGAGAAGCAGCACTATAATAAAATGAAATTTGTAACAATCGTGCAGTTAAATTAGTTAAATGGAGAGGAAGGAGCTGTGGAAAATTGACCCCTCGATCTCCTAAAGACTAATCAGACATTTGAACCGGGCTGTGCTAACAGAACCCCCGGGGTGTGCGGCACAGAGCGAGGGGAAAGCGGAGATGCCCCGAGGGAAGGGCTGGGAACAGCCGCGTGTGTCACCTGGTGGGACAGCAGAGGGGACATCAGAGGGGACATCCCTGCTCCTCGGGGCTGGAACAGCCAGGTGTGTCACCCGGTGGTGTCAGAGGGGACATCCCTGCTCCTCGGGGCTGGAACAGCCGCGTGTGTCACCTGGTGGGACAGCAGAGGGGACAGCAGAGGGGACATCCCTGCTCCTCGGGGCTGGGAACAGCTGCGTGTGTCACCTGGTGGTGTCAGAGGGGACAGCAGAGGGGACATCCCTGCTCCTCGGGGCTGGAACAGCTGCGTGTGTCACCTGGTGGTGTCAGAGGGGACATCCCTGCTCCTCGGGGCTGGAACAGCTGCGTGTGTCACCTGGTGGTGTCAGAGGGGACATCCCTCTGGGGTCCCTGCTCGGGTCTGGGGTGGGATGGGATGGCTTTGGCAGGGAGTGTGCCAGGCATGGTGCTGGGGCCATGCCCTCTGTGGCAGTGCCACTGCCAGGGCCTGGCCACTGGGTCCTTGCATTGGCCACTGTCCCCAGCAGCTCCTGGACACACACCATGGCCCTGCTGGGGGTGCAGGGGGTCCCTTTCTGCCAGAGGGGACCACAAGGACATGGGCACACAGACAGGGATGGCACCCAGTGCCAGGCAGGTAGGGAGAGAGGTCTCCCGTGGGCTGGAGGGCTCTGCAGCAGGTACAACGTAATTAGCCTCAATATTTATCTTGTTCGTCTTTCCTGTTTTTTCTTGTAAAAGAAAAGGAGGAAAAGACGAGTTTCTCATTTGCAAGTTAATTAGTCTAATTACCTCTAATTAAGGGCTCCCCACACAATGCAGATCACAAATAAGCTGCCACTGTCGCCTGCTCCCACTCCTTTCTCCCCAGTTTTGATTTTCCACAGGAGCCGTTTGAAGGCTGTGCTGAGGACGCGGGTGTGGATCCTGGCTGGGCACACAGGGCAGGTGTGGAACGTGGGGACAGCCCTGACCCCTGGCAGGCAGTGCCCACAGCGCTGTGGTGCCCACCACAAGCCTTCCCCTGCTCCAGGAGTGAGGGGCACAGCGCTCACACTGCTCCCTCCTGGCCCCTGGAACGCCACGGGAGGTGGTGCAGCTTAAAGCCCTGCCAGGGCTGCCCATGGGCACTGGAGGGGTGAATCCTGCAGCTCCCAGAGCTCCCAGCCCAGAGCTCCCAGCCCAGAGCTCCCAGCCTGCTCAATGGCACTGTCACATCACTGGGTCAGTGGCCATGGCATGGCCAGGACTGCACAGCCCCTGACCACACGCTGCTGGGCTCACACCAGCACTGGAAGATCCACCTCCTTCCTTGGATATTCAGTTCTCCTGTGCCCAGTCACCCTTCCCAGCCTTCCCAACACTGGCACAGCTCCCCACACCTGCCTACAAAAACCAGCAGCACTGGAGTGACCAATGCCCTTCCTGGAGGGGCTGCAGCGCCCCTTGGTGCCCCTGGCTCCTCCGTGGCTGCCCACCATGCCACAGACACAGTGCCCCCACGCAGGAGCCCCCACGCCCGTGGGGACAGCGGCCGGGCAGCCAAGGGACCCTGCAGCTCCTGGAGGTGCCCAGCCGCAGCATCCAGCGCCCTGCCCAGCCCTGGCTGCGCAGAAAACCACGCTCCAAAGCTCCTTGCTGCGCGGATGGTGGCCCCTGAGCGGGGGCAGCCCCAGGGCCAGGGTGGTGCAGCTGTGGGACTGGTGGGGGTGGCCTGCACCCGCTCTCCTAATTAGCCTTTCTTTGTTACACCCCCCCTGCAACTGCATGTGATGCTTTAAAGAATGACAGATACTAAATCTAATTTAATCTACTCATTCACCCATCACTATAGCATAAAAATAGGAATATACCTATAAAAAGAGCATTGCCAGGCAGTGTGGGCCAAAATCACAGCTATTGTGGGAAAAGCAGCTTTGCAAAGCTAAAATTAATGTCAGTGTTTTCAGTATGAAAGAACCCGAAGCAGAAAAACATGTTTTGGGGGCTCTAAGGCCTGTGCTCACAGGGCAGGGCAGCTGGCACAGCCTGGCCAGAGCCAGGAGCTGCCGTGCTGGGTCTCACAGCCCTGCGAGGCACGGGCAGGGGGAGAAACCCGGTTTGAAACGAGCCCGCTGCTGCAAACCGCCCGGAATAGACCTGCTCCCTAAAAATACAGCACGCTAAACTTGGCAGCAGCCCTTTTGGAAAGGAATTTTCCAAGCAGGATTTGCAGAGGCTGTTTCCCGGCGCTGCTCAGCCAAGTCTCCTGTGCGGGGTGTGACTGTGAGCAGGGGATGTTCCCGGCCAGGAGCACCCCAGGGGCAGCGCTGCAGCGGCCCCAGCACACCTGGATGTCGGCCTGGGCTGGGCTCACACCTGCACGTGGCTGCAGCAGGGCCTGCAGGGTTCAGCACTGATGCCCAGGGGCTGCTCGGGGTCAGCACCGAGCCCTGTCCTGCAGCCC